>NC_057819.1:15802575-16105606 GCF_910594005.1 Cervus elaphus | reverse complement strand
TACAACTGAGCAACGTTCACTTTTCACTGGTTAGCTAGTGGTATTGCTATGCCAAAGGGCTGAGACCACAGCAACTATATGGGGATTTCCGCATGATGAAGGCCAGCAGTTAGAAATCAGAATTGATTTGAGAGTCCACATGTAACTCTAATCAAACTCAAGTTCTCACATGGCCAAGTCTGGAGCACTGTAGAATTTGGTTGCTCAGCCCAGCAGCCAAAAGTATGTTAGTCTGTTGTAGTTGTTGTTGTTGTTGTTGTTTTTAATATTTTGGGCACCATTAAAGAGGTATCAAATTCATGACCCCTTTGCCTTACATGTCAACTCTCCCCCTTTCCTTATTGGCACATTTCTCACTCCCAATTCTCCCCTCAAAACCTCCAACCTCCACTACCACGCATACCTCACAAAGCCTCCCCCTCTCACAGAACTCTGTTCTGTCTCATCTCTGACAAGTCCATCAAGGTCTTTTCAGACAAAATCCCACCATCTCTTCTCTGGTTCTTTATCCAGGGATTAGCACATACTGCATTTGAGTCTGAGGCAGGGAGACAGGGAATGATACTAAATGGGTAATGCCAGAAATCATCCCCAAAACAACGAAGGATGGGAAAAACACTATGGCTAGTCATTTGGTCTCTGCTTTTTATGCAGGGGTACTTTTCCTTTGCTAATATGGTCATTCAACAGATATTCATTTGTGCTGGGCACAATTCTTGTCTTGGGCATAGGAGGATGGTAATATGTGGTCTCTACTCTTAGGAGCTCACTGTCATCTCCTCTTACCTCAGCCACTTGCCAGCACAGGGGATAGCCCAGATTGCCCAGCATCTGAGCCAGAAGTAGATGCTCAGCCCCCCAGAAAGTCACCCTAAAGATCCCTGGTGAGGTATGGGGTTCCAGCCTGATGACTATTTCCAGCCTTTCTACAACACTCTCGGGAAATGAAGACGCAGAGTTGACAGTGGCCTTGGCAGAGCCAGAGAGAGATCCCAACACATTTATCACCAGCCAGAGAGCTGCTGTTCAGCCTCACTGACCTGTAAAATCCACACTAAACTCAGATCTGGCTCTTCAGCTTCTAAATTTGATTTAGACCTGAATAAAGGCCCCTAAGGCTTGATACTGACAAATCACTATTAAATCGGGACTGATCTGCTTAATGTGAATGTCTGAAGGATGCTAGTGGGAAGAACCAGACTTGTCTCATCTACTAGGCACAAGGGACCACAAGCTTCCCCAAATCCCCCCTCAATTGGCGCTGTTCCCTCATAACGCTCTTCACATTTGAAATTATCAAAACAAAATCTGCCTCTTATGATAGAGTAATGAGTTCCAGTTCCAGGAGGGCAGGGACCATATCCGACCATATCCAACCCATTCATCACAGGGCTCTTTCACATATCAGGCTGACCTTTCCCAAGGACACTTGAGTCCTTGCTCCTCCCATCAAATTTTTATATCCCTGTGGGTCTGCATGCTTCTGGGAGATAGCTATATCTATGTTAAATTGCTTTGATAAAGTTGATTGTGAGCCTTAGATTGCTCAGCTTTACTGGAAGTTACATGAAGGTTCTGAACTGAAATCTGTCTTAGCACTAACCTAATCCTCAGGAGGACCAGCTTCTACTTCTTCAGGGTCACCCTAAAATATTTGGAATCCTTATATCCTGGAGGAATGATTCATAACTGTTCAAAGGGAAGGGGTGGCACAGGCCCTTTTAAGAACCTGATGAAAGCTCTAGACTCCTCTATCTGGGAGAAGACACCTTTGCACAAAATATTAAATACAATGTCAGGAGCATGGTACACACCTCTCAAAACTCCATTTTGAGATTAGGGTAAAACCCAGGGATGAGAACATCAGAATTGGGAGAAATCTTAGAAATTATCTGGCTGAGCTGGTCCACTGAACAATAATGATAACAACAACAATGATCATGATTATAAAGTCTATCATCTATCAAGTATAGTACTTACTATGTACTAGGCACTCTGCTGAGACTTTATATACATCATGTCTTTAAGTGCTTACAATAATCCATCCTGATAGGTGTTATTTCATCCCCACATCTTAAATGAGGCACCTGAGTCTCCTGGAATCTAAGCCACTTGCCTGTGGATAGGGAATAATTGAGTGGCAGAAAGCCCACTGACTCCTAGATCCAGGCTCAAAACCACTGTGCATTAGTACCTGCCATTCATAGTTCTTGTTGTCACCCTTGGTGACAAGCAACAGGAACCCGCCGAAGTTAGCTTAAGCACAAAGGGGGGTTGTTGTAAGAAAGGATATCAAGTGTCTTATAGAATCCATAGGGAAGGGATTAGCTGGACTGCAGAATTCACCTAGAACTAGACACTGGTTTACTATAGGAACTGAAAAAAAACAATCCATATATTATGGACTGAATTATTCATACAATGAAGCCCTAATCACCAATGTGACTGTATTTGCACCTAAAAGAAAGTGATAAAGGTTGAAAGAAGTCATAAAGATTGACTGCTAATCCAATAGGGCTGATGCCCTTACATAAAGAGGAAGAGACACAGCAAGAAGGCAATCCTCTGCAAGCCAAGAAGAGTGCCCTCACCAGGAAGCAAAGCTTGCCAGAACCTTGATCTTGGACTTTGCACCTCAGGAACTCTGAGAAAAGAAACGTCTATTGCTTAAACCACCCAGTGTGTGTTCTTTCGGGCCTCTTTGCTGTGCTTAGCCGCTCAGCTGTATCCTACTCTTGGCAATGCCATGGACTAGAGCCCGCCAGGCTCCCCTAGCCATAGGGATTCTCCAGGCAAGAATACTGGAATTGGTTGCATGCCCTCCTCTGAGAGATCTTCCCAACCCAGGGATCGAATCCAGGTCTCCCACATTACAGGCAGATTATTTACCATCTGAGCCACCAGGAAAGCCCAAGAATACTGGACTGTATAGCCTATCCCTTCTCCAGGGGATCTTCCCAACCCAGGGATCAAACCAGGGTCTCCCACATTACAGGCAGATTATTTACAAACTGAGATACCAGGGAAGCCCTTGGACTTCCTTAGTGATTTTTCAACACTGCACACTTTTACAGTCCAAACTAAACTCCATGTATGGGCTATTTCTAGACTGAGGGCAGCCAGCTTGTGGGCTGTGTTTACAAAGCCCTATAGAATCCAGTTGGAGGGAGGGAGGGGAGCAGAAAGAGAACTTGCTATGGACTCAACAGACCCAAGTTCAAATCCTCCAACGCTCACTGTGCGGCTTACCAGGTTACTTAACCTCTCTGATCACGGTGAGCTAATCTCTTAATCCTATCGTTTCCAACATTTTACCAATACAAACAATGCTGTTATAAATCATGCTGTACATGCCATTTTGTATTTTACAAGTCTGTCTGGAAGATGAATTCCTAAAGGAGAGATTGCCAAATGTCACAGGTTATATTCTCTGGAACAGATGCTGAGATGGAGTTTGGGTTGAAAAATGTTTATTAGAAACATATGTCAACATGAAAACTTGTACGTAAATGTTCATAGCCACGTTATCCATAACAGCCAAAAAAGTGGAAACAACTCAAATGTCCATCAACTAATGAATGGATGGATAAAATGTGTCATATCCATACAGTAGAATAGTACTTGACAATAAAAAGGAATGAACTATGGATGCATGCTACAGCACAGATGAACAATGAAAACATCATGCTAAGCAAAATGACCCAGACACAAAAGACCATGTATTAGATGATGTCATTCATCTGAAATGTCCAGAACAGGTGAGTCTTTAGAGATGAAAAGTATATTAGTGCTTGCTTGGGGCTGGAAGTTCTGGGGGAAAAGAGGAACAAAAGCCAAAGAGTACAGGGTTTCTTTTTAGGGTGATAAAATTCACAGTTGTGAATATACTCAAAACTTGACCTCTCAAAGTTAACTGTCCACTTGAAATGGGTGAATAATATTTCAATAAAGTTGTCCCCAGGCTTCCCTGGTGGCTCAGATGGTAAAAGAATCTGCCTGCAATGTGGGAGACCTGGGTTGGATCCCTGGGCTGGGAAGATCCCCTGGAGGAGGACATGGCAACCCACTTCATGATTCTTGCCTGGAAAATGCTGAGGGACAGGGGAGCCTGGTGGCCTCAGTCTATGGGGTTGCAAAGAGTCGGACATGACTGAGTGACCACTCACACACACACACAGTTGTCCCCAATACGTGGAAGGGAGGGGGAAGGAAAGAGAATTGGGCAGACAAAAAAGTCTAAACTGTAGTGCCGGTCCAGGGCAGTCAGCCAAGCAAGCAGAGAATGGCTGAGCCAAGACAGCCACGCCTTTCTAGCCATCTCGTTCAGCCAGGATGTTGACTGCTCTAGAAGGCATGGCCTTGGCTGGGTGAGGTTGCTCTCGACAGCTGAAAGCTGGAAGCCACGTGCTGACCACGCTCCCCGCAGCAGAGCGGGAAACCCTCCCCTGAAGCAGGGATCTGGGAAGCCCATCTCCAGGCCTACCTCACCAATTTGAAAGGCAAATTTAATTAATCTTGATAGATATGGCCACACTACATGATTGTCACTGTTACCACTGTCATCCAATAATTCCCCCACCACTGGAAATATTTTTATATCTGGCAGGAGGGATCCTATTGGACAACAGCAAGGGATACCTTTTAGAAGTCCACTCTGAGGAATATTCAAACTGCCATATGAGAGATTTTTCATTTTCTCCTGTGATGACCAGTTCTGTTGTTTTCCAAAGAGAGGTGACATGATGTAAAGCTATGTTTTAGAATACTCATTCTAGCGACAGTGTGCAAGATGAATTGGAAAGGGAGACTCAGAAGACAGGGAGACTAATTAGTTGATAATTGAAACCACCCAGCCATGAGGTGGGGTGAGTGGGTGGCTGCCACAGAAAGGGAAGGAAGGAATAAAAGGAAGAAGTTTTAGCACAGCTGGAGACTGATTGGAACTGGGTGGAAGGGAGAAAGTAACTCCTTTTAGTCCAAGTTCAGGGGCACTGAATGGATGCCTTGGCCCTATCCCACCATACTAACCTTCTAAAAATCTTCCCCATCCACCCATTTCCATCTCTACTATGACCACCACCATCTCTTGCTTGGGCAGCTCTACAACTTTCTGACCAATCTCAGAACCTTTATTCTGGCTTGCTGCAATCTACTTCCCCTATAGTCCCTATTCCCCATAACCAGAGGGACCTTCTTAAAACTTAAATCAGGTCCTATTACCCCCAGATTCAAACTATTCCAATTGCACCTCATTGTCCTTCAGATAGAGCACTGTCTAAAGGACCCTTCATTGATTGCCTCTGCCCACCTCCTCAACCTCATTGTTACCAGTCCCCAATCCTCTTGCTGTTGAACTTCCTAGAAGTCTCTGAAAGTTCCATGTTCCCCTTTGCCTTTGAGTCTTCACACACACTGTTCTTCTGTATTAGATATCCCATAATCTCTAGCCTATTCCTACTCAAACTGCAGGTGTCCAGTTAGATTTTGCCTATTCAAGGAAGCTTTCCCTGACCACCATACCTTAAGGATGGATGAGTTTACTGTAGTAGATTATTGGCAAAGATAGCATCAACAATCTCCCCATCTCTGTTTGCACCTACTCTGCCTTCCTCATCACAGAGTGGACTCTGTTCCCCCACTCCTTGAATCAGGCTGGAGGATGACCAGCTTTAACCAATAGAAGGCATCAGAAGTGACATTCTGGGGTGTCAGATCCCAAACCTTAAGAGACTACAAATCCTCTTCTGTTTTCAATCAGGGGAAACATAGCCCCTGAGTAAAGAAGTCCAGGAGAGAGAAGTACCGCATGGAGGAGAAGTAAGGTCCTAAACTATGTGAGAACCAACATCATGAGAAGAAAGCAGCCCAGCCATATGAACAAGCCCCAGGAGCGTCAAGTCATCCCCATGGGGTGTCAGACATGTGACTGAGGTCACCTCAACTCCTGTCCCAGCCCAGATGCCCCAGCCAATACTATGTGGGAAAGAAACAAGCCAGCCTGCTAGATCCTTCACCCATAGAATTGTAAATAACAAAATATTTGTTTTAAGCCATTGTATTTTGGAATGCTTTGATATATAGTAATGGATAATCGATAAAATGCCCCTCCCCTTAGTTCCCACAGCATCTCCTGATGCCTTCTATCACAGCATCTGTTTCACTTGTCTATGGTTACTTGTTTAATCCCTTCTATCCTCCCATCCAGGCTTCTATGGTGGATCAATGGCAAAGTATCTCCCTGCCAAAGCAGGAGACACAAGAGAGAAGGAAGGCCCCCTGGAGAAGGAAATGGCAACCCACTCCAACACTCTTGCCTGGGAAATCCCATGGACAGAGGAGCCTGTCTGGTTATGGTCCATGGGGTCAAAAAGAGCCAGACACAACTGAGTGACTAAACAACAATCCTCCTATCCATACACACATTAGCATCATGAGGAAATGTACTAAACTATGTCTTGTTTAACACTGTCTCTCCAGGACCTGGCAAGTGGTAGATGCTCATTAAATATGTTAATAATTCAATCAATCAAGGTAAGGACACTCTAAGCACCACTTCCCTTAATAAAACCAAGCCATCTCTCCAGGTTGCCAGGGAAGGGTGAATTTCCACTTGGCAAGAGTGACTAGACCTCATTACCACACTCTTTCTCCTCTCCTCTCCCCCAAATTTACCCAACCACTGGCTCTTTGGAGAATTTGGATGTTTTTATGAAAGAAGTTATGGTTGTCCGTACCTTTTTTCCTTTTAATTGGAGGCTACTTTACAATATTATAGTGGTTTTGCCATACATTGACATGAATCAGCCATGGGTGTACATGTGTTCCGCATCCTGAGCCCCCCTCCCACCTCCCCCCATCCCATCCCTCTGGGTCACCCCAGTGCACCAGCCCTGAGCAGCCTGTCTCATGTATCGAACCTGGACTGGAGGTCTGTTTCACATATGATAATATACATGTTTCAATGTTATTCTCTCAAATCATCCCACCCTCACCTTCTCCCACAGAGTCCAAAAGACTGCTCTATACATCTGCGTCTATTTTGCTGTCTTGCATATAGGGTTATCATTACCATCTTTCTAAATTCCATATATATGAGTTAGTATACTGTATTGGTGTTTTTCTTTCTGGCTTACTTTACTCTGTATAGTAGGCTTCAGTTTCGTCCACCTCATTAGAACTGATTCAAATGTATTTTTTTAATGGCTGAGTAATATTCCATTGTGTATATGTACCACAGCTTTCTTTTTTAAAAAATTAAACTCACGACCATAGCATCCTTAAGCGTAAGGATTATACACATTATCCTTTCCTTTCTGCCCCTCAAAACCTAGCACATTTTTTGGCTCACATTCAAAATCAAGTAATTTGCATAACAGATAGAAGAGAGGAAGCAAAATGGACAGGCTAGAAAGGGAGGAAAGGAATGACTGTAGGTGCCAATGGTGCAGTCTTGGGCAAATTACTTAACATTTCAAACATCATTACTCTTCTTATCTATAAAATGGGCGCAATGATTTTCTGGTAGCTAACATTTAGTGAATAACTTACTATCTGCAAAGCGTAAGTCCAAAGGTAATATCTCACTTAATCCTTAAGTAGCTACTATTTGCTTTTCACATTTATTCTTTTTTGCCTATTTTTATGACCAAAACTCTAACTTTGTTTTGAGTTTTTCAGTGTGTGCAAACACACACACACACTTCACAGATGAGGAAACTGAAGCAGAACATAATTAAATAACCTGTCCAGGATCACACAGCTTCTAAGGAGTCGAGTCAGGATTCGACCCCAGGACACATAGTGTTTATAAAGACTAAATAGGATGATGGATGTAAGATGCTTAGCCCAGGGCTTAGTATATATGGATCATTATTAGGAATAAGGGAGGGAGAGAAGGAAACAGGGTATCAGGCCTAGTCTCTGCTTTCTTGTGTTTTTCTCCCGCTTCCAGGAACATACAGTCAGGTTAATCACTAGCTAATGATAACCATTTTATTTATTGTCTTTTAAATAATACAATGACCGCCATGAACTCATTGCCCAAATCAAGAACCTAAGTATTTTTCTAATATTTATTTTATTTTTATTATTTATTTGGCTGCACCAGGTCCTAGTTGCAGCAAACAGGATTTTCAGTCTTCCTTGCTGCATTGGGAGGATGGAGTCTTAGCCACTGGGCTGCTAGGGAAGTTCCAAGAACCTGAATGTTAGCAATAATTTCATCTACACATCCCATCTTCTGTGTTTCTCTTAAAGGTAACCATGATCCTAAATGTTGGATCCAACATCCCACTGATTTTTTTCTTTAGTGTTTTCACATATATATGCCTAATGATAAATTATTTCACTCTGTTTGTCTTTAACTTTCTAACCTCTAGGTCTTTCAATTATAGGCTCTTACTTCTTTCGTTGCGGTTGAATTTTATAGTTTCACTCAGGCTGCCATGTTTGGTTGTATGGGCTCTTCGGTGCACAAGGGCCCCCAGCCAAGGATGCTGAAGGGGCGGGGGGTGTTGAAATCCACCCTGCAGCTCCTCTGCTCTACTTCTTATCAGCACAAAACACCAGTCTCCCACCGGGTCACGTACTATGAGGCAGCACCCACTGTTGGCAGGGGGTGGAGGGGGGCAGGGATGGCTTTCTCTAATTTGCACAAAGGTGTCATAATGGCTAATGGGGGCTCTGAGGTCACCTCCCCTGAATCACCAGCAATCCCTGTCAGACCCTCCACATTCAAGGTCAAGATCGAGCCTACTGGGATTACAGATGGGAAATGACCCACAATGACAACCTCTGGAGACAGCCTGCATCATGAGATTCACTGTTCCTGCTGGAAGCTCGCTGGCCTCACTCCATCCGTCCATCTCTGACCCACCAGGAGGGATTTCCTAATTGCGTTCCAGGGGCTTTAAGATTGATGTCAAGGGGCCTCAATTTATTGAATTAATGCTGCTGAGCAGAACTGTAGCTGTTAAACAGTGTGGAGATCTGGATTTTACAGCAATGTAACTAATAAGGCTATTAACACAAACGGGGCTTGCCACTGGCATTTATAACACCATAAATCTCTCTTACCCCTGGAAGTATTTATGGGATGGCATGTCCTCAGAGTTCACTGCCTTTTCTGTGCTCTGCTCTCCGGGCTCAGTCAGGAGGATGTCTGCCCAGTAAGGGGACTAGTCAGGAGGAAGGAGGGAGAGAAGCGAACCTGGGCTGATTCTTGTCTCCCATCCCTTCCATCAGTTGGAAAGGCTGGCCAACTGCCACGGGCAGATGTAGTAGATCTTTTCAATTATTATTTATGTATTTATTTCCCATTTATGGAGCATTTATCATGTTCCAAGCCCTTTGAATACTTAGTGACTATGACTTCCCCAGAACCTTCTCAGGAATGAAGCCTATATGTTCTCTCACTGAACTTAATTTCTGTCTTGAGCCCCCCGAAACTCTCTGAAGCAGAACGTTTAATCTTGTCACTTATAGCTAAATGTAATCATTTTAGTGATTTTTATTTTCCTCATTGATTTCAGCTTAAACCAAGACAGATTTTGGATTTTCTCCCTCCCTTCCTCTTAGTGGAAAAGATGCCAACCCCCAGGGGTGTGCAAATCTCCCTGTGCCATGTGGAGGGGAGTGGTCAGCTCTTTTTTTTTCCTTAATATTTATTTATTTGGCTGTGCTCAGTCTTAGTCATGGCATGCAGGATCTTTGATCTTCCTTGCAACATGCAGGATCTTTTAGTTGTGGTAGGTGAACTCTTAGTTGTGGCATGTGGGACCTTGTTCCTGGATCAGAGATCGAACTCAGGCTCCCTGCATTGGTAGTGCAGAGTCTTAGCCACTGAACCACCAGGGAAGTCCTGGTCAGGTCTTTATTTTCATCTGTTCATGTTCTCTACTGATACCCACTGAGATGGAACCCCCAGCTCACTGCCAGCCTCCATGCTGACTGACTTCAGGGATGGGAAGTACCTCATGTAGTCAGCATGTCCTTCACTATGGTGCCGGCACTCGGGCCAGAGGCAACCTTGCAGAACCACTGTCTCACCCTCTCCCTCCCCTCCTCCTGAACTCCAAGTCCCATTTAGGGGCCAGGAACTGTGACACTCCAGGAACACTGGAAAGACAGTCTCTGTCCTGCACATGCCTGGCTAGACCCCCCCACCATGTTTGGTCTCTCCAGCTGGTACACTACAATGCCACAGTGGCTCTGGGGACATCTCCACGAAGTGTGTCATCTCCTTTAGCTTTCTTGCTTTCCTTCTTTCTTTTCTTTTTTCTGTAGTGCCTGGGCTTTCTCTAGTTGCAGCACTCAGGCTTCTCTTGTGGACCATGGGCTCTAAAGTACACAAGCTCAGTAGTTTCAGCTTGGGGGCTTAGTTGCCCCATGGCATGTGGGATTTTAGTTTCCCAACTAGGGAACAAACTTGAGTCCTCCATGCACTGGAAGGCAGACTCTTAACCACTGGACCACGAGGGAAGTCCCTCTTTCTTTTCTAAAACATCTTTTCGAGCCCTTCTTGGGCATCATTCTCAGGTTTACAAGGTGTGCTTCATTTACTCCCACCAATAGCTCTATGAGGTACGATCTGTTTTTAACCACCCCCCTCCCCACCGCCCAATCCTAAATGTAGAAACTGAGGTCCAAAGCTTAGCTCTCCTGTGTAAGGTCACATGGCCATTAGGAGGGAGAACTGGATTTGAACCCAGACAGCTAGACTCCCCAGGGCAATGAGACACTCATAGAATCCTAAACTTAAAAGTGGGGTCCTGCTCCCTAAAACTTTGCCCCAGAGAGGTACTGTCCAGAGTCCCATGTGCACACAAGTGTTTAACTCCCCTCCCTTCCTCCAGTTTGGAGTTAAAGGAGGTTGGAGAACAAATGGTTTCTAAAGGAGATCTTCCTAAACTCTCCCAAATACCTCAGCCTTTGGAATTCCAAAGCTTCAGATGTCACTGGAATCCTTTTTTCCCCCCATTTAGGGCAGTGGAGGCTGAACTTGAATATTTCAGGGAACAAAGAAGCCAACAAAGGTGGGAGCTTCATACCTCATACATAGTCACATGATCACATTCAACCTTACGGACGTCCCCTTGAGGAATATGCAGTCCTCCCTTTTGTTCAGGGGAATAAAGATTGAGGAAAACTCAAGGGCTTCTCCAGTGAAGTGAAACTCACAAGTTGGGAAAGGAGAATTTGGACCCAGGTCTCTCCGAGTTTCTATGGGATCACTAATCTCTCTCCTGGGAGTAGAAACTTGGTCTTAATTGGTTTTCCTGTCCAGCCTAATGATGAAGAAACTGGTCTGAGTAGAGAGCTGTCCTGTGGGAGCCAGGCAGGCAGGAGGAAGTACGTCACAGAGGATGCTCAGCTATGGACCCTTGCCAGGAACCTTCTGTTGAAGCGGAATTCTGCAGATCCACTCTTCTGATGCTTCGTGGCTTGTCCCCTTTCTGCTTCTTCCTTCTTTGGCTCCCATTGCTTATATTCAAAATATTTGTGAATCCCTACTATGTATTGGGTTTCCTTGGTAGCTCAACTGGTAAAGAATCTGCCTGCAATGCAGGAGACCCTGGTTTGATTCCTGGGTTGGGAAGATCCCCTGGAGAAGGGATACGCTACCCATTCCAGTATTCTTGGTCTTCCCTGGTGGCTCAGGTGGTAAAGAACCCGCCTGCAATGTGGAAGACCTGGTTTCAATCCCTGGGTTGGGAGATCCCCTGGAGGAGGGCATGGCAACCCACTCCAGTATTCTTGCCTGGGGAATCCCCATGGACAGAGGAGCCTGGCAGGCTACCGTCCATGGGGTCCCAACGAATCAGACAAGACTGAGCGACTTTCACTTTCACTACGTGCTAGGCTCTGTTTTAGAAATTTGGGAGACAGCAGAGAGCAAATCAGACTCCTTCTCTTTCCTCAAGATCTTAGAGCCTCAGGGTGACCAGGAAGACTTTTAGTTCCCCTGGAGGGCAGGGTCCTGGCACAGAGTCAGTTGTTAATGAAGAGATCAAGTATTTTCAGTTTCCATCAACTATACAACTTAGAAATACAAGGTGAAGGGACGTTCCTGGTAGTCCAGTGGTTAAGAATTCATTTTCCATAGCAGGAGGTGCAGGTCTGATCCCTGGTCAGGGAGCTAAGATCCTGCCGCGCAGCCAAAAATACAAAACATTAAAAAAAAAAAAAAAGAAGAAGCAATATTGTAACAGGATCAATAAAGACATTAAAGAAAATAGTCTAAATTAAAAAAAATCTTAAAATTTTTTTTAATTTAAAAAAATAAATACAAGGTGAAGACCTTACAGGTATCTCAAAGATTTGGTCAGTTCTGTGCTCCCCAGATTCCTAGCAATACAGAGACATCCAAGGGTGGTCATTACAGGCTTCAATAATGACTGATGAAAAAGGAGACAAAGCAGATGAGGAAGTACTCAGATTAGGACTGGAATGTGAGTACTGCCAGATGTGAGTCGCTGCCAGGGGAGAAGGAGCCTCACATTTTCTGAAAACCTACTCTGTGCCTAGACCTTAGTCTAGACAATTAACCTATACTATCTCTCTTCATCTTACAACAGAGGAATCAGTGGGCACTGTTGCCAACCCTGAAAATTATCGCTCATCAATAAAAGAGGGCTCTGTTATTGTTCAATTTCCTACCTCCTATGGGTATTGAATTAATTTTATGAATAAAACTAGAGTGGAAGCCTGACCCATGCTGAACCTGGGAAATGTGGCCCCACCTGCCGCAAGGATATGGCTGGCTCATTTGTTTTATTTAATCAAACTTCTATTTGCTAAAATAATATGGTGAGGGTTTTTTTGGTTTCTTTTTTTGCTTCATCAGTACATGTACACGGTTCCTCTGCCTCTCCCTTTCTCTCTGCTAAGTCATCCTCTTCACCCTTCAGGCTGTATCTTAAGTGCTTCTTACTTAAGAGAAGAATCTTAGCCCCAAACAAGTTCATGCCCCTATTATGTGCTTTCCCCATGTCCTGTACTTGTAGTTTAAAATATGTATTATAGCAGTAATTAATTGCATTTGTAATTATTCTCATAATGTCCCTGGTCTGCAAGTTCTGAGACCTAACCCAAAATCCTAGTCAACTCTCATCTCCCAGCTCTAAAACTGCCCTTCACTAATCTGCTTTGTGTTGTTGCTGTGAGGTCTGAAAATTACACTTCTCCTTTGCTAGCTAGATCTCTTTATCCATTGTCAATAGCGGGAGATGTCAAGGCTGAAGGAGGCAGAAGGGACATAGGGACTTGCTCCTTCTTATGGTTGGCATCCAACCCCCATCACCCTGTAGCCCCAGCACCATCACCTCTACCACCTCCCACTCTGCTTTGGCAAGTGATTCTAGCCTACAGTTGCTTTCAGCACTCCCAGAGTCAGGCAATGTGTGCCCTTTCACAGGTGCTAGCACAAACAAGCGGTGTACCCTCATCAGAGGTATAAGCTCAGATCCAAGAGCCCCTCGTCTCAGCTTATAGGCTTTGATAACCATATGTTCTTCCCTTTGTTCCCCCAGCTATAGAACAGGAGCAGATTCCCTTGGCTATTACATCTATCTTTCTCCTACTTTTGCTTTTCCACAATCTATCCATCCAATTCCCTATATTAAACTCCCCCCATTAAAATATCTTGTGTGGGACTTCCCTGGCAGTCTAGAGGTTAAGATTCTGCCTTCAAATGCATGGGGTGAGAGTTCCATCACTGGTCAGGGAACTAAGGTCTCACATGCCTTGGGGTGCTGCCAAAGTTGTTGTTGTTTTTTTTAAATACCTAGTGTGGTTTCTGTCTTCCTCACTGGACCCTGATGATACAGTAGATATTCAATTAAAATTTCACTGCTATCAGGCATGATCCTATGGTTAGAAGACAGCATGAACAACTTAAATCAATCTTGTGAGATTGGGCATCTACTATGAGCCTGGCATTGTGTGGGATTCTGGAGGTCCAGCAATGAAACAGAAACAGAATGAGCCAGGAGTGCCCAAAACACCTTTAGACAGAGAGTCAAACCCCCTTTCTCCTACCTCCACACCTAGATCAGACTTTCTAAGCCTCTTAACAGGGAGAAGTTTAAGCTAAGGTTTCCTCCTCCTCTCTGCATTTTTCAGGGTTTATCAGTAAGTGTCTACTAACATACTGGGGAGAACTTTTTATTGTGCAGGACTGACTTTGCAAGAAGTTTAGCATTTTTTTTTAACCACCTTAGGTAGATGTTCATGCCCCTCCTCCAGTCATTCCATCCAGTCAGCCAAAAATGTCTCTACTCATTGACAAATGCCTCTTTGGCAGTGTCCACACTCTCTGACCATAAGGAGGTTCACTGTAGAGATACCCCTGGGGCATGAAGAATTTGCTACTGATTTCTGACATTATCAGCCCCAGCAGAGAAACCTTTAATAAATGTAGAAGATGGTATATTTCTGCCTGATTTCTGCAAATTAACCAAGACAACCAGTGGAATGAAATTCAACAGAGGGCATGACAGGGCGGCAGACTGGTAGGCTGTTGGGTAAAGGAGTAAGGCAGCCGGAAATCTAATTAGCCAAGACTGCTCATATCTGAGTTGCTCTGCTCCCAGCTGCTTCCTGACTTATAACTTGTTGAAAATGAAATAATCAAGAAGCGCTCACACACAGCCCCTTGTTAGAAATGGGTCCTGAGTAGGCTTAATTGGAAGAAGAAGAATAGGGAGAAGGGAGGGCATGGAAGAAGGGGGGTGACAGCTGACTGTGGGTCCCCCATACATATGCTATCATCCAAGGTAGGGTATTTCTGAAGGAATTAAGGTTTTCTCCATTTCTCTCCCCTCCTTTCCCGCTATTCCACCCACTGGTGACTTGTGGAGTACCAGTTTTCAACAAGGTAGGTTGATACACTCTAAATGCATGGAAACTGACAGTGAAATGTGGTAAAAGTAACCCTATTGTGGTTTAAAAAAAACAACACTAACAGCAGTTTTCAAAAGACGATTTGCCTCTTCCTTTTATCTCTTTTTTCAATTCTTTAAAAAAATTAAAGTCAATTCAAGTTGTCTCTCTAATAATATAAATTTGTGGCACTTGTATTCCAAAATCCTGTCTTACATGGGAGAGCAAAAAGACAGTTCCATGTGTGGATCACAACTCAATGAATCTCATCTTCCCAACCCAATTACAAATTATGTTTGTCTTTTACTTTCTATACTTTTCACCCCCAACCAAAGAAAATAGTTTTGACTTTTGAGATTAGCATAGTACCACATGATAAAGACAGTGGAGCCAGAACTGAATTCTAATCCTTTCTTGGACGTTTAGTGTCTCTGGGATTAACAGCAAATTACTAGCCACTCTGAGCCCTAGTTTTCCTCCCCACTGGATACAGCCATTGACTTCTCAGTCTCTGAATCCTGGGTAATCATCCCACTGATTATGTTTGTTGGTTGTGTGTGCATGCTCAGTCATGTCTGACTCTTTATGACCCCACAGACTGTAGCCCACAAGGTTTCTCTACCCACGGGATTTTCCCCAGCAAGAATACTGGAGTGGGTTGTCATTTCCTCCTCCAGGGGACCTTTCCAACTCAGAGACTGAACCTGTATCTTTTGCATCTCCAGCATTGGCAGGTGGATTCTTTCAGTTCAGTTCAGTTCAGTCGCTCAGTCATGTCCAACTCTTTGCGACCCCATGAATTGTAGCACGCCAGGCCTCGCTGTCCATCACCGACTCCTGGAGTCCACCCAAACCCATGTCCATCGAGTCAGTGATGCCATCCAACCATCTCATCCTCTGTCGTCCCCTTCTCCTCCTGCCTTCAATCCCTCCCAGCATCAGGATCTTTTCAAATGAGTCAGCTCTTTGCATCAGGTAGCCAAAGTATTGGAGTTTCAGCTTCAACATCAGTCCTTCCAATGAACACCCAGGACTGATCTCCTTTAGGATGGACCGGTTGGATCTCCTTGCAATCCAAGGGACTCTCAAGAGTCTTCTCCAACACCACAGTTCAAAAGCATCAATTCTTTGGCACTCAGCTTTCTTTATAGTCCAACTCTCACATCCATACATGACCACTGGAAAAACCACAGCCTTGACTAGAAGGACCTTTGTTGGCAAAGTAATGTCTCTAATTTTTAATATGCTGTCTAGGTTGGTCATAACTTTCCTTCCAAGGAGTGGATTCTTTACCATGAGCCAACTCTATGTCTGTCTCTCAAATAATCTTACATGGGAGCTCTGGCCAGAGTGAGTGAGTGGCAGCCCTTTTGATTGCCTACCCAACAACCATTCATTGCATCCTTTTTACCAACAGAATTCCAATTTTATTTATTTTCCTAACAGCCATGTGCTTGAACTGGGGCTATGTTCCCTCTTAACCCCAAGAGAGGAGTAAATCTCAACTGGTCAAAACCAATCATGGTAATTCCATTGCCTTTGTCAGTGATTTGTTGAAACATGGGCACGTGACACAATCCTGAGCAATAGGAAGTCTACTGGGGGCTCTGCGAGATACATTTTCTTGTTCTAACAAAGTCAGTGCCTCATTTAAAATATCATTAAAAAGATATTTAGAAATACATTTAAGAAAAGAAGTATAAGGCCTGTATACTGAAAAACCACACAACATCATTAAAATATTAAAGAGTTTAAAAACAATAAAGTCAATGTCTTTTATGATGATGTTCTCTTGATGCTTCAAGCTGTTGCAGACATCTCTGAACTCAAAAAGAAAAGTATAAGGACAAAAGCTAATCACTGAGACTTTGAGAGCCTCAAAGTCTTTGATCCTCAGAGTTAACTCTAGATATGCCCTGTCTAGGGATGTCCTTATGTGTAGGATAATATAGGGTGATCATACATCCTTGCCTTAGCTCAGGCTGATACAACAACTTGTCATAGACTGAGTGGTTTAAACAATAAGCATTTAATTCTTACATTTGGGAGGCTGAAGTCAGAGATCAGAGTGGTCAGGTTCTGGTGAGAGTCCTCTTCCAGATTGCAGAAGACCCTGAGATACTCCTTTGTATCTTCACATTATGGAAAGAGTGGGATAGCTAGCTCTCTGGCCTCTTTTTGTAAGGGTACAAATTCCATTCATGAGGGTACCACCCTCATGACCTAATGACATTTCAAAATCCCCATCTCCAAACACCATCACACTGGGGATTAGACACTGGGGGACATAAACATTCATTCCATAAAATCCTGGTTTTCCTGGAGCTGTTTCAGTTGACATTTGTGCCAGTGTATTTTCTTATTTAGCATTTGTCCTGAACAAAAGTTTACTGGTTTGAATGATAAATCATATGCTCTCCCTACTGATAATAAATGTCCTTATTATTTAAGTCACGTTGAGTTAGATTTATTCTATGCAGTCAAAATATTCTAATTAATAAAGGGCTAGAGAGAGGTATAAGTGATGTCTGTATACATATGTGTGCCTATTTATGCATACACACAAGTACATGAATGACGATACTAAAGCTTAGAATGAATATCTTGTCATCACCTCTACTTAAAATTTTCTGTGCTTTTTCTTCTTCCCTCTTTAGTAAACATCATTACTGTGGAAACAGAAAACACATGAGAGAGAAACAAATAATAACATTATAATCTGAGAATCCATCTTCTCCCAAATGTCTCATGAATCTTCAAGGCAGAGCCATGTGCCTCCCCTCCTGCCACACACTGTATTTTTATTATACTAGCATCTCATGCAGCAAAACCCTGTCCTTCTCAATGTATGTAGCTCTTTAATTTTCTCCAAAGTTATGTCTGCATTGTTAGAAAATGCATCTACAAGTGCTTGTTCTCACTCTCTCCTTCATCTCTCCTCCCCCAGTCACTCCATTAAAAGCTTCAATTTGCCAGTTGCCCTCTCCTCTTATGCTGTTACAGATAAAGATTACGATGGCAGAGTAAACATATGTGTACTCATCTTCTCCTGTGAGAAATCCAAAATTGCAACTTGCTGCTAAACAACCATCTATAGGAGAATGGTGGAACCTGCCAAAAAAAAGATACCCCACATCCAAGAGCAAAGGAGAAGCCTCAACAAGATGGTAGGAGGAGCAAATTCACATTTAGAATCAAACCCAGAGGCCCGCATATAGACTGACTCAGACCTGCCTTTGAGTGTTTGAGTGTCTCCTGTGGAGGCACAGGTCAGCAATGGCCTGACACGGGAACAGGGGCTCTTGCTGTAGCAGATTTGGGTCACACAGCATTTGGAGGAGGTCGCCGTTAGCTCCACCAGAGCTGCCAAGCAGATGACCCAAAAACTGCAAAACAATTATACCAAAGAAATTCTCTCACTGTTAAGAAAGTTCTAGGACCCACAACAGAGTTCCCATCCTGGGGATCCAGCAAAGCGATTAGAACCCCCAGCAAATTTGACTTTGGAGGCCAGTGGGATTTGATTACAGAACTTCCATGGGATTGGGGAAACAGACTCTTGGAGGGCAAAAACAAAACCTTGTGCATACCAAGAGCCAGGAGAAAGGACCAGTGTCCTCACAAGAGACTGACTTTGACTTGCCTGTGAGTGTCCAGGAGTCTCCGGTGGAGGCCTCAGGCCAAACAACTGGGAGGAAACACAGCCCCGCCCATCAACAGAAAATTGTATTAAAGATTTACTGAGCATGGTCCCACCCATCAAAACAAGACCCAGTTTCCCCCTCAGTCAGTCTCTCCCATCAGGAAGCTTCCATAAGCCTCTTATTCTTATTCATCAGAGGGCAGCCAGAAATGAAAACCACAATCACAGAAAACTAACCAAACTGATCACATGGACCACAGCCTTGTCTAACAATGAAACTATGAGCCATGCCCTGTAGGGCCACCCAAGATGGATGGGTCATGGTGGAGAGTTCTGACAAAATGTGGTCCCACTGGAGAAGGGAATGGCAAACCACTTCAGTAGTCTTGCCTTGAAAACACCATGAAAAAAAAAAGAAAGAAAACCCCATGAACGGTATGAAAAAGCAAAAAGATATGACACTGAAGAATGAACTCCCCAGGTCGGTAGGTGCCCAATATGCTACTGGAGAAGAGTGGAGAAATAACTCCAGAAAGAATGAAGAGACAGACCCAAAGTGAAAACAACACCCAGCTGTGGATGTGACTGGTGATGGAAGTAAACTCCAATGTTATAAAGAACAATATTGCACAGGAACCTGGAATGTTAGGTTCATGAATCAAGGCAAATTGGAAGTGATCAAACAGGAGATGGCAAGAGTGAACATCGACATTTTAGGAATTAGTGAACTAAAATGGACTGGAATGGGTGATTTTAACTCAGATGACCATTATATCTACTACTGTGGGCAAGAATCCCATAGAAGAAATGGAGTAGCCCTCATAGTCAACAAAAAAGTCTGAAATGCAGTACTTGGATGCAGTCTCAAAAATGACAGATGATCTCTGTATGCTTCCAAGGTAAACCATTCAGTATCACAGTGATCCAAGTCTATGACCCAATGATTAATGCCAAAGAAGCTGAAGTTGAATGGTTCTATGTATAAGACCTTCTAGAGCTAACACCAAAAAAGATGTCCTTTTCATCCTAGGGGACTGGAATGCTAAAATATGAAGTCAAGAGATACCTGGAGAGTCATAGGCAAGTTTGGTCTTAGAGGACAAAATGAAGCAGGGCAAAGGCTAAAAGAGCTTTGCCAAGAGAACGCACTGGTTATAGCAAACACCCTCTTCCAACAACACAACAGACAACTATACACATGGACATCACCAGATGGCCAATCCTGAAATCAGATTGATTATATTCTTTGCAGCCGAAGAGGGAGAAACTCTATACAGTCAATAAAAACATGATGGAGAGCAAACTGTGGCTCAGATCATGAACTCCTTACTGCAAAATTCAGACTTAAACTGAAGAAAGTAGGGAAAACCACTAGACCATTCAGGTATGACCTAAATCAAATCCCTTATGATTATACAGTGGAAGTGACAAATAGATTTAAGGGATTAGATCTGATCAACAGAGTGCCTGAAGAACTATGAATGGAGGTGTATGACATTGTACAGGAGGCAGTCGTCAAGACTATTCTTGAGAAAAAGAAATGCAAAAAGGCAAAATGGTTGTCTGAGGAGGCCTTACAATTAGCTGAAAAAAGAAGAGAAGATAAAGGCAAAGAAGAAAAGGAAAGATATACCCATTTGAATGCAGAGTTCCAAAGAATAGCAAAGAGAGATAAGAAAGCCTTCCTCAGTGCTCATTGCAAAGAAATAGAGGAAAACAATAGAATGGGAAAGACTAGAGATCTCTTCAAGATAATTAGAAATACCAAGGGAACATTTCAGGCAAAGATGGGCCCAGTAAAGGACAGAAATGGTATGGACCTAACAGAAGCAGAAGATATTAAGAAAAGGTGGCAAGAATACACAGAAAAACTATATAAAAAGATCTTCACGACCCACATAACCACAATGGTCTGATCACTTACCTAGAGCCAGACATCCTGAGTTTGCAGTCAAGTGGGCCTTACGAAGCATCACTACAAACAAAGCTAGCAGAGCTGATGGAATTCCAGCTGAGCTATTTCAAATCCTAAAAGATGATGCTGTTAAAGTGCTGCACTCAATATGCCAGCAAATTTGGAAAACTCAGCAGTGGCCACAGGACTAGAAAAGGTCAGTTTTCATTCCAATCCCAAATAAAGGCAATGCCAAAGATTGTTCAAACTACCACACAACTGCACTCATCTCACATGCTAGCAAAGTAATGCTCAAAATTCTCCAAGTGAGGTTTCAACAGTATGTGAAATGAGAACTTCCAGATATTCAAGCTAGATTTAGAAAAGGCAGAGGAATCAGAGATCAAATTGTCAGCATCCACTGGATTATAGAAAAAGCAAGAGAGTTTCATAAAAACATCTATTTCTGCTTTTTTGACTATGCCAAAGCCTTTCACTGTGTAGATCACAACAAACTGTGGAAAATTCTGAAAGAGATGGAAATACCAGACCACCTTATCTGCCTCCTGAGAAATCTGTATGCAGGTCAAGAAGCAACAGTTAGAATGGGACATGGAACAAGACTGGTTCCAAATTGGGAAAGGAGTAAGTCGTGTCTGTATATTGTCACCCTGCTTATTGAACTTAAATGCAGAGTACATCATGCGAAATGCTGGGCTGGATGAAGCACAAGCTGGAATCAAGATTGCCAGGAGAAATATCAATAACCTCAGATATGCAGATGATACCACCCTTATCATAGAAAGTGAAGAGGAACTAAAGAGCTTCTTGATGAAAGTGAAAGAGAAGAGTGAAAAAAGTGACTTAAAACTCAACATTCAAAAAACTAAGATCATGACATCTGTTCTGACCACTTCATGCAAATAGATGGGGAAACAGTGGAAATAGTGACAGACTTAATTTTCTTGGCCTCCAAAATCACTGCAGGTGGCAACTACAGCCATGAAATTAAGACGCTTGCTCCTTAGAAGAAAAGTTATGACCAACCTAGATAGCATATTAAAAAGCAGAGACATTACTTTGCTGACAAAGTTCCATCTAGTCAAAGCTATGGATTTTCCAATAGTCATGTATGGATGTGAGAGCTGGACTATAAAGAAAGCTGAGCGCCAAAGAATTGATGCTTTTGAACTGTGGTGTTGGAGAAGACTCTTGAGAGTCTCTTGTACTGCAAGGAGATCAAACCAGCCCATCCTAAAAGAAGCCAGTCCTGAATATTCATTGGAAGGACTGATGTAGAAGCTGAAGATCCAATACTTTGGCCACCTGATGCGAAGAACTGACTCATTGGAAAAGCCCCTGATGCTGGGAAAGATTGAAGGCAGGAGGAGAAGGAGACGACAGAAGATGAGATGGTTGGATAGCATCACGAACTCGATGGACATGAGTTTGAGCAAGCTCCAGGAGTTGGTGATGGACAGGGAAGCCTGGTGTGCTGCAGTCTGTGGAGCCGCAAAGAGTCGAACATTACTGACTGACTGAACTGAACTGAACTTACACTGCTACCAGCAGACTGGGCTGACCTGGCCACTGTCAAAGAGAAAACTGAGCACTCTGCTGAGGTGGTGTGTCAAACAAGTGCCCCATTGGTTTTCCGATCATCTGGTGAGCCTCATCCATTAGCTTGGCTGATATGAAACTGGGTTTCAAGGTAAATCTAGCAAGGAGACACCCTAAGTTAAGACAAAAGCAAGTTAGAACACTCACTGCCTGCCCAGCCTATGAATGACACTTGCAGGCAAACTCTCTTATCTCTTTTATTCCTCACCTGATACAAATCCAAACGTCTGAAATCAACCTCTAACCAGTCAATGTCAGGGGTATCTGGACTTGGAAATTGGAATCAAGGAACTTAGAAGATATTCACAATTGTTATGAATACTCTTTCAAAATTAGTGAAACAGGCACTCTTCTATTTTGAAGGTACTGGTATAAAAAGGTACAACATTTTTGAGAGGAAAATATGATGGTGTGCACCAAAAAACTTAAGAGTTCATATACTTTGATTCAGCAATCCAGTATCTATGAATTTATCCTAAAGAAATAAAGAGACAATATATATGTGTCTAAAAATATTCACTGTCAAGGAACTGATGAGATGATTTAAAATACATCCATGAAACAGAGTACAGTATACTTATCAAAACAAGTCCTTATCATTTTAACACATTTAACATCATTTTAACTGGCACAGTCTGTAGGATATTTTGGCAATATGTATCAAAAGCTTTAAAAATGTCCATACCACTTGAAAGAGTCACTAATGCTATTCACAATGTCTCTGGCTCTCCACCTTCCAGACACACAGTAGAATTGAACTTCATGGTCTCCTAGTTTTTATCTACCTAGTTACTATACATGGTTCAGATTAATGAGTTGTTAAGAAGAGCTGAGTACCACTTCTAGACCAGAACACTAAATTGTCAATGTAGCACCTAAAGAACCGTTTTCTTCTTCCACAGTGACTATCAGTGATTGAAATGGTGGATGTTTTCATCAGCCTTGGTCCCAGAGAGTGAATACATAAACATAACCCAGCTAAATACATAGGATGAATAGGAAATAAGCCTTTGTTGTTTTAATATTTTAAAGTTATTCATTATTGCAACCTATCTTACCTATGCTGACTGATATACCCTTTGACTTATTAGCATGTCTATCTGTAGAATCCACCCGCCCCCCATAAGTCAACAAGGTCCATTTAACAAGGAATATATAGAGAAAAAGCTTTTACCTATCTCTAAACATATCTGCTATGTTCCTCCCCAGGAGTAATGGGTACATATTTGCTTTGCATCTACATAACCCACTCAAGCAAAGTTTCCACCTTTTGAAATAAAAGTAGCTGGAAATGTAGAAATGTCTCTCAACTTGGAGGGAAATAACTTTTAAGTTTATCAATTCCCTATACCACTATTATTATTATGAGCCATACGGACATATTGATAATGATGAGAAATAAGACAAAGATGTAGCAGAGAGAAGTGACATATTTCACCACCCAGATTAGAATTTGCCTTAGGGTCTCAGGATGCCCCTTTCAGCAACAACTCTTTAAAGTTTAATGACCCTCCTGGATATACCTTCTGAGCCCTAGAAAGTAATTGGTGAAGAGATAAAGTAGAGTGAAAAAAAATCACCGAGGCCCCCAAACAGAGAGTTTCTCGATTGCTAGAAGTCCTTATAAGTTGCCCGTGGTAGCAGCTGTGGCAATGGTGGTAGAAGGGGAGGTAGGGCGATGGTGGTGGTGACAGGTGAATATGATAGGCGCACTCATCAGCCTAATCCTGACCTCTCACTCCAGAATGCTGAATTAATGTGACAGTAATGAGGCATTAATATTTCTAAGGATTTGATATTTTATAACCAGTTTCTCACTCTAGAAATGGATTGAAAACAGAGAGGTCAGCTGTCATCAGGGAAAACAAGTAACTCAAAAGCAAAAAGAGAAGGGCAGGGAAGTCACAGGTCAGAGCAATGAGAGGGGAGAACAGTGAATGAGAGTGGAGGATCTTAGAGCACATGTCCTCATAGTCTCCCAGTCTACGAGACAGAAGGATCACCAAAACATCTGGCCAACCACTCTTCCCTCATGTTTATCTTCTTTCTATAACATTCTGCCTCTGTTAGCTCACCTATCTCTCCTCCCATGAAATCCAGAAAAGGAAGAAAAAGTACCCTTTTATACCTGGAAAGGCAGTAGGCTGACTTCAGGGAACAAACTGACCTGGGTCAAGGCTACCATGCAAGACCAGGACTAGAATCTAATCATTTACTGCCTTTGGGATACCTCCTCTCTGGAAATAGGTAAACTCTACTAAGTATCACAGTTTTTCCCAAAGAGTATTTGAAGGTGTAAGCTGACTGGTAGGGACCAGGTCTATCTTGATCACTAATGTTTCCCAAGAGCTGGAAAAGTGCCTGCCATACACTCAGAGCTCAACAATGCTTGAGAGATGAGCAAATGAGTGGATAGTTATATGGAATGTTTTCTTTTTAAAGGTTCTATAGTCAAATAGTTGTGGAAAGCATGTAACTCCTAATCCTCTTGCAGAATTACAATGCAACATCAGAGAAGCCTTTGTCCAACTCTTTCTCACAGAAGGTCTCAAATTTGTTTAAACACATTATCCTCCACCGTTTTTGCCTTCCCTGGTGGCTCAGACCATAAAAAAATCTGCCTGCAATGTGGGAGATCTGGGTTCTATCCCTGGGTCAGGAAGATACCCTGGAGAAGGGAATGGCCCTACCCACTGAAGTATGCTTGCCTGGAGAACTCCATGGACAGAGGAGCCTGGCAGGCTACAATTCATGGGTTCAAAGAGTTGGACATGACTGAGCAATTAACATTTTCACTTTTTTTCACTTTTCAACTGTTTCTATGGGCCATGTTTTGGAAAATGCTGATACATAGCATTACAGCACAATGGATAGCACAAAATATCTGGAGTCAGACAAATCAAGATTCAAAATCTCAACTTTGCTACCTTTCAGCTGGGTTACCTTGGACAAGTTGCTTGATCTCCCTGAGTCTCAGTTTCCTCATTTGTGACATGTGACTATAACAATATCTCCTTTATGTTCTTCACAGGGCTTGTTACAAGAATCAAATGCAATACCACACAGGAAAAGTAAACTGCTTGCACATAGTAGTTGTATTTTTCTAAAAGCTAGAATCATCTCAAAGCGACATTGCCTAAAGCAATTTCCAGGTTCACACCCAGCTAAAGATGCCCCAAGATACGCTGATCTTTGGGAGCTTCTTGGGCCTTGAAGGTACAGTTCATGGTGCAGATGAGTCTTACTATCCTAGAAAACTAATACCTGAACTTTTTAAAAGACTATTTGAAATACTATAGTAGGTACTCTGTTGTTCAGTCACTCAGTCCGGTCCAACTCTTTGCAACCCCATGGACTGTAGCATGCTAGGCTTCCCTGTCCTTCATCTACTGGTCATTCACAATACCTGTATCCCTTGCCATCCCCCACTGTTTGAAGGCTAGAGATCCAAATACTCAATTTCCAGATGACTTTAAAGCTAGGGAAGTTATGGCTTATGAAATATAGCAGACATCATCAATGAAGCTTCTGGCTTTGATTTTCTGACTTAATAAAGAATCAGGCAAGATCAGCACAGCCTTCTCCCCACTCCCTTCTTGAATTGTGTACAGATGTGAAGGCTGGAACAGCAATAGCCATCTTGCAACTTTGAGGGAAAATACAAGAGGCATTATTATGGGATTATTGAGCCAATGCACCTGAGCCAAAAACCACTTTCCCTCAACTTCATGCTACTGTAAAAAATGCTTAAGTCACTATAGTCAGATTTATGCTACTTGCAGCTGAAAAAAATCCTACCTGATAAAAATAGTGGAGAAAGGCTTTTGTTTTGATTGGAACTTTATTTTAAAAATCAAACTAAAAATTATGAAAACAAGTTTATATATCAATTTAAAACAACTTTGTTATAAACAAGTTGCTCTATAATTACATGCTCTAATTCTCAAAACCAAGAATGTATTGTTGATTTGTTTGATACAGAGCACAATTTATATAACCAAATTATACCCCAACATATTGTAGAGGTGCTTCACCTCATATTTGACTTTTCCAACAAGTTCATTACAATCAGATTCATCAGTTTTCCTGATAGTCTCTTAGTCCACTGTTTTCCTCATCCCTCCCCTTGGCAGCTCCCATTGTAGGGTCACACTTCTAGATTTTTCTCTTCTTTAATTGCCTAACTCTGCCGGGTGTTCAGTTGTCAAGGGCTGTGCATGAGATGTGAGCAGTTCACTAGTATAATTGTCATCAGCTTCATGAAATCCCACATCTTATGCAAGATTTGCAGGTCCACTTTTCAGTCAGTTTGCATTATTTCTTTTTAAAAAATTTTTATTGGATTATAGTTGCTTTACAATGTTGTAGTATTTTCTGTATAGCAAAGTGAACTAGCTATACATATATAAACATTAAAAAAAGTAATAGTTGCTCAGTCATGTCTGACACTTTTTGACCCCATGGAGTGTAGACCACCAGGCTCCTCCATCCATGGGATTTCCCAGGCAAAACTACTAGAGTGGGCAGCCATTCCCTTCTCCAAGGGATCTTCCTGACCCAGGGATCAAACCTGGGTCTCCTGTATTGCAGGCAGATTCATTACTGTCTGAGTCAACATACATATATCCCTTCCTTTTTGTATTTCTTTCTCATTTTGGTCAGAACATTGAGTAGAGTTGCCTGTACTATAGAGTCAGTTTTCATTAGTTATCTATTTTATAAATATATCAATAGTGTATATGTGTCAATTCCCATCTCCCAATTCATCCCACCCCTTTTCTTTCTCCTTTGGTGTCCATACATCTGTGTCTCTATTTCTGCTTTGCAAACAGGAATCTAGAAAAAAATGGTACAGATGAACCTATTTGCATTACATTTCTTGAACACTGTTATATGTTTACAACATCTGATAATTAAGGAAGAGGTTGACTGAGCCACTGACTATAAGGTAAGGATAGACTAGTGAAGAGTGAAAAGAAATATCTGTAGGGGATTTGATTTTTTAAGTGGAAAGTTAATTGGTGAATATTTTCATGCATTGATGGCATTCAGAAGTATACCATTGGTGTTCACCTTGTTAAAGCCATGAGGGCAATAGTTTGATAGTCAGAAGACTGTGCTCCACTTCCACAGATCTGCTCTGTTACACTGAATAAGTCATTTCCTTTCACTAGATCTGTTTCCTCAACTGCAAAGTGACTAGACTGCATATATCCTAAAATCCTTCAACTTATAAAAAGTCTGTTATCCTGCAGACAACTGGCAATGAGTAGGGGGTAACAAGCTTGAATCTAAAAGCTAAAAACATCTGAAAGGCATCACAGAAAACCCTGGACAAGGTCCTTTGCTAAATCTGACTCAAACTATGTATTTTCATCTTGAGGATTCACTCGATCTCTTAGCAGCAGAGAAACTAATTAGATTTAATAAGAGACAAGGCTGCTAAATGAAAATACATGAGAAATATCACAGTGCTGAAGATTAACACATGTTCTGGGCTGTCTTTATCATAAAACCAGGGCCCCCATTTATCCTGGAATCTATGACCTATACAGAGTGAGAGGGAAAAGCAGCTTATTCATCTAGGATAATTAAGGATTTCATCCCAAAGTGAGAATTAGGAATACAAGCACATCTAGAAATAGGAAATACATAAGTGGTAAAAGACCAATCTTCTTCCATCTTAATACTTAGAAAGTCCCTAATGCTTAAAATTATTCAGTGTTTTCCCACTGAACCAACATATCTATCCAGCATGGTGTTTAAAGCCTCCATGATCTGATCTTGCAAGTATCCTGCCCTTGTCACTCACTATTTCACTGCTTTTACTTTGTATTTCAGCATCAAGGAATGTTTTAAATATTTGGGAATATTCTATTTACATTGAGCTCTTCCCCACTTCCATGACTGTATTTCTTCTGTATTTCTCAGAATTCTCTTTCCCACCTTCCACCCTAGCCCACAGCCAAACTATTTGGAGTTCCCTGAGCATGTTCCCTGCAGCCTCCTCTTTCAGGGACACTTTTCAATTACAATATATCTTACTACAATTAACAGAATGTCAAAATTAAAAATAGCTTAAACAATACAGAATTTAAAAGTTTGTTCAGTGACTCTACATCCTCAGACTTGATGTCCTCCCCCAACACACATACACACACACACACACACACACACACACACACACGTAGCAAAATGGCTGCCACAGCTCCAGGCATCACAACTCACCTAATAGCATCCAAAAATATTCAAAAGAGAACTTTACCTTCTTGACTCTCTTTTTTATGAAGGAGAAAAGTTTTCCCAGAAGTTCCCACTCTCAGCAGAATTATCCTCAGATTCCATTGGCCAGAAAATATCTTAAACTTCCCAGGAATAAAATTTATTAAGCACTTACTCTCTGTTCCATTCTTACATGTCACAGATCTCCCCCTAGTTTCACCTCTGTCTCTGTCTCTTATTTTAGCAACATTTACTAAGTATTACTAAGTGCTAGGCACTCCGCTAAGCACTCTGAAATCATTATCTTATTTAGCTCTGGACTTCCCAGGTGGCACTAGTGGTAAAGAATCCACCTGCCAATGCAGGAGACACAAGAAATGTGGGTTTGATCCCTGGGTTGGGGAGATCCCCTGGAGTAGGAAACAGCAAGCCACTCTAGTATTCTTACCTGGAAAAATTCTATGGACAGAGGAGCCTAGCAGCCTACAGTTCATAGGATCACAAGGAGTCAGGCATGACAGAATATTCCATAGCATTCTATTTGGAGCTTAGAACAACTCTGTGAGGCAGGCATTATTATCCCCATTTTAAAGTCTAGGCAATGGCCCAGAAAGGTTAAGCAATTTGCCCAAGGACGCACAATTAGAAAAAGGTAGAGCCAGGATTCAGGCCTTAGTATGTCCAGCTCCTCTTTGTCCTTTGTCCTCTCAGCCACTCTTTGTCCTTCTCCCATCTGTCTCTTCTTGACATTCTTTACCCCCTCAGTGGCCCCATCTCTTTTACACAGTGGAAGTCTCCCTGTTTAATGAACCCTTTTCCATTGTTTAGCAACATTTTCAGATCTTCCCTATAATTAAAGAGAAATGAGGGCCATTTTCCTTTACCCTATTCTCTCCTCAATCTATCAAGCTTCTCAAAACACCTCTTCACACTCACTGATCCCACAGCTTCAGGACACATTTACTCTTTGCTTAATCTAGCATCCTTCCCTGCCTCCCCACTGAAACAGCTCTGCCCAAGGTTATCAACAACAGCCAATCGAACGGCTTCTCCCCATGTTCCCTCCTCCTGGACGTGATTAATTGGCACAGGAACCAGGCAGCCGCCCACGGCTTCTATCTATATGGGACTCCAAAACATCAATAGAAATATAACAAATGAAGAAAACTGTGTTTACCAGAACTCCTTTCAGGAGTTAGTACCATGTGCAGTTGGCAAGAAAACTTTGATCAGTTACTCAGGGAAGGGCTGGGAGATTTCCCCAGGAGGCGTGCCTGAGTAACAACAAATGTTTTCCAATTGCCCGCCTATTAAGGTTGGTGTCTAATTGCAGGGCTTATGTTTTGCTGAATATAGAAAGCGAGCCTGGAGCCAGAGCTAATTGCTTGGGTCAATAGAGGAGAGGCCTTTGCCCCATATGATGCTCAAGCTCTCTTCCAAATTAACGCTGAACAAATATTTAAAGAACATCAGTTTGAAGGATGCAAAATGATTAGCTTACTCTATGGACCTACAGTCCTCAGTCAGATAAATCTGCTGTGTATAACATGACTGATCCACTTCCTCCTCCCCTCCCTTGATGGTGTGTTCTGCTTTCTTCTGGGCCCCAGCATCCCACTGGCAATTCTCTCTCTCTCTCTCTCCCTCTCTCTCTCACTTTCTCATTATCTCTTCTTCATTTCATTCATCCCTCTGCCTCTACCTACACCTATAACAGGCACATTTCCCCAGACTCTGGGGGCTTATCCTTTTTCTACATCTTCTCCCTCCTGGTCTCAACCACTCCCGAATGTATTAGTTATCTACTGCTGCATAACAAAGGACCCCAAAACTTAGCAGCTGAAAACAACAAACATCTATTATCTTACAATCAGGAATCCAGGAGTGGCCTAGCAGGTGTTTCTGGCTCAAGATCCCTCAGAAGGCCGCAATCAAGGTATCAGCCAGGACTGCAGTCATCTCAAGGCATGACCAGGAGAGAACGCACTTCCAGGCGAACTCGTGTGCTTCTCCACAGGCCTGCATCACAACATAGCAGTCAGCTTTCCCAAGAGAGAGTGGTCCAAGGAAACACACCCACGATGGAAGCCACATTCTTTATAACCTAATCTCAGAGTGACATCCCACCACTTTTGCTCAATTCTGTGCACTAGAATCAAGTCAAAGTCCCATCAACACTCAAAAGGAGGGGATTACACAAAGGCATATACATACACTATGTATCACTGAGGCTACTTTAGGGGCTGTATACCATTCAAGGCTCTCCCATCGACTCTAAGGAAAGTCACTACTTTTGTCATGACCCTTTCATCTCAGTTCCCAACCACCTGCTAGGTCATTCCATGTGGACATGGGAAGTGGCTGGCACTTCATGTTCTATGTACCTCAAACCGACTTTGTTGTGTTCCTTTAAAGCAACTTAATATGCTTGCCTTGTTCCACTGAAGGTATTGCTGTTCTCCCAGTTCCTGAAGATTGGGGGCTCCGAGTCATCCTTTTATTCTTTAATCCAACAAAAATCCTCATGTTGCCATTTATTGAGCCCCTGATATGTGCCAGGCTCTTTCACAGACATTATCCTATTTAATTTCTGCAGTGCTGTAAGGTGAATGAACTCATTTTTCTTTCAAAGGGAAGTCAATTTCCTGGAGTTGGGTCCCATGCTATGTGCTGAGAAACAGCAATGAATAAGACAGGCACAGTCCCTCGGGCATTTATAACCTAACAGAGGAGAATTTTCCTGTACTAAGTACTCCCATGGCTGAGATCATATGTTGTATATAGCAAAAAACTAGGGCTTGAAACAAAACAGACCTAGGCTCATGTTCCAGTTTATCCATTTACCAGATAGGTGACCTTTTGCAAGTTACTGAACCTCAGTTTCCTCTGGGGGAAAAAAATAATAGTGCCTACCTCATGAAGCTATTTTGAGTATTAAAGGAGATAATTCAAGTATTCCACCTGGCACACCCAGGGTTCAACAAAAGGGAGGTTTTGATGATGACATGTGATCACAATCATAGCACTAATTTACCCAGCTCACAGCAGCAGTGATCACTAACATTTATGGAGAGCCTCTGTGTACCAGACACATTTTTAAGCACCATGTATGCAATAACTCACTCCTCACAGCCAGTCTATGAAACAGACATAATGTTATGGCCATCTTACATATAAGGAAACTGAAGTACAGAACGCTTAAGTGACTTGACCAAGAATACAAAGAGGCAGAAACAGAATTTGACCCTAAGTAGACTAGCCTCAGGGCCAAGGCCTGGATAGAATTTTAGAAGTAGAGATGCCTGAAGAACCCAGTGCTTAGCAAATCCTTGTGGTGTGGCTGTCTGTCTGTCTGTGTGCATGACTATGTATGTGTATTTGTGTGTGGTCATGTATGTAGGATTACGTGTGTGGCTATACACATGTGTAGACCATATGTGTGTGTGTGTGTGTGTGTGTTCATGCTCACTGTACTGGATAGAGAGAAAGAAATTCACATTCTGGGTCACATTTTTGCATTCTCTTTGCATTTGAGAAAAGAGGTCTTGGTTGTGAAAAATCTTGCTTGTTTGTTTTTCTTAGAATTCCTCTCCTTTTTCTAAAGCATGCTCCCCACCTGTGGTTCAGGGAATGATGAAAAAGCCCCCAGCAGCAAAGTAGAACCTGCCTCTTAAGGGCACATAAAAAGAACTACAAAACTCACTTAAACCTTTCCTACTGATAAATTATAGGGAGATTTCCTCAGTAAAGAAGACAAATGAATTATACAGTATGTCATTCCAATATGTTCCCCTGCTTTACCTTATATATTTCTAAGACACAACTGGAAGAATAGCTCTATGGGAGGCAGTATTGCCCCATCCCCCAGGCCCAGACTTGGTGTCTTCATCACAAGGGCTTGATAGTTTATACACCCCTCCCCCAGTGAAGATGTCTTTATTTGGAAGTGACCAATTCTGGCATAAACAAAATCTACCTGCATGTCTCTCCCTCTTTCCCTCCTCTGGGAAAAAAAACCTAAGGTTTTTTCCCCCTTCCGTCCCATTTCTAACCTCCTCCCCACTCCCCCTGTCCCTTCCTTCTACTTCTCATCTTTACTCATAAATTTAGGACACGCAGGATGTCTATCAGGTTGGGAATTGGTGTCAGACTCAGCTTTGCCATTTACTACCTATGTGACCTTAAGCAAGTGGTTTAACCTCTCAGAGCCTCAGGTTCTTCGTCTGAGAAATAAAGGTAATTGTGAGGATTAAGTGAAATAAGTAAGTAAGGAGCTTAGAATAGTGCCTGACATGTGGCAAGCACTAAATACGTATTAGAAGTAACTATTAAATGCATAATGAATCACAATGAGGACTCAAAGATTTCCTGATTGAATGCTTATACATATGTTAAGAATAGGCCTCTGGTCAAGAAAGAATATAGTCTGGCATCATGCAGTGGTCAAGAAGGCAGACCTGGGCTTATGTGCAAGCTTGACAACATACTGGTTTTGTGACCTTGGGTGAGAGACTTAAGCTCTCTGGGAATCAGCTTCCTCAGCTGTCAGATGATAACAATACCTCCCACCTCTCGGGGGTTGTGATTGGTTTTAAGCCCTTAGCTCAGATTCCAGTACATAGCAGATGTCCACTAAACGGTCATTCTTAGGATTGGGGTATATCCTTCCCTTTGCAGTCCATGAACTCTCCTTGTCCATTTTTAACTCTTCTCTGTTTGGTCTTTAACTCTTCTCACTCCCTGTTTACACACAAAACAAGGAAGGTTCATGAGAATGTTTATTAAATGCTGTATCTCCTATTGCTGCCCCCCAAAAAACACCCCAAAACTTAGTGGCTGAAAACAGCTACAGTCATTTAATTTTCTCACAAATCTGCAATTTGGGAAGGGCTTGGCAGAGATGACTCTTCTCTGCTCCAAGCAGCATCAGGTAAGACAGCTGGACTGGGTACTTATTTATTTATTTGGCTGCTCTGGGTCTTAGTTGTAGCATGCAGGATCTAGTTCCCTAACTAGGGATTGAATCCAGGACCCTGCATTGGGAGTACAGAGTCTTAGCCACTGGACCACCAGGTAAGTCCCTGGCAGATTCATTTTCAAGATGGCTCGTTTACATGGCCAAAAAGTTGGTGCTGGTTTTAGGCTGGGAACCCAGGCAAAACTATGTACTGTGGAGGTTGGATCCTCTCCACAGGCTGCCTGGGCTTCCTCACAGCATGGTGTCTGTGACCCAAAAGTGAATGTTCTAAAGAGAACAAGAGGGAAGTGCATAGTATTTTTATGAACTAGCCTGCGATGTCATATAGCACCTTCCATTGATATTCTATTGCTCAAGGTAGTTACAAACGTCCACCCAAGTTCAAGAGGAAATAGATTTTTAATTGGCATATAATTGCTTTACAATGTTGTGTTAGCTTCTGTGGTATACAACAGGAATCAGCTATATGTATACATATATCCTCTCCCTCTCGAGTCTCCCTCCCTCCCCACCCCCATCCCACTCCTCTAGGTCATCACAGAGCACCAAGCTGAGCTCCCTGTGTTAACTGGCAGCTTCCCATTAGCTGTTTTACGCATGGTAGTGTATATATGGAGCTTCCCTGGTAGCTCAGATGGTAAAGAATCCACCTGCAATGCATATGACATAGATTCTTGATAGCTAGTAAAACATGTAGGATTGGTGATACTGTTGTGGTCATCCTTAGAAAATACAATCTGCCATAAGTGACCGCTTTCTTCCCCCACCCCAACCTCCATCCTCCAAGGAAAGCATTTCACCTAAGTGAGTTATTTCTTCCAAACAATCTTAATCAGGTTAAAGCTAAAGAAAGCCAACCTGAGAGCCTCATAAGACACTGAACTGGCTTCATGGTATGCTTCCTAATTGTTTGAATTAGCTGTGTGAATCTGCTGGTTTGGCTACATTTTTCTTATCTTTGACTAAATTTTCTCCATCTGATCATTTGCAGCATGTGGTTCTGAGAAGTAGGGGCCAGGGAAGGGCAACACAAGTGAGACTATCACAGACACTATGGTCAAGTTTAACTCCTCACTTAGGAATATAAAGATAAAGGCTTAGGAAAGTGAACTTAAGATTAAGATCAAATGGACTGGAGCCAGGACTTGTAATCATCTCCTAATTCCAAGATCAGCATTCTTTCCACACTACTCCACTGCCCTGGTCCCTAAGGATTTTTTTTTTAATTTATTTATTTTAATTGGAGGCTAATTACTTTACAATATTGTAGTGGTTTTTGCCATACATTGACATGAATCGGCCATGGGTTTACACGAAATCTGTTGTATTTCTATACACTAACAACAAACTACCAGAAAGAGAAATTAAGCCATCAATTCCATTTATGATTTTTCATAAAGTATTTACTCACAACAAAGGACAAATATGCACCTCTATTCCTGTGAAGGCAGCTATGCCCTGCTCTACCCCCTTGTGCCTGGGGAGTCTTAGACAACTACCTTCTTCATGATAGGATGTGAGTCTACCCTTCCTGGGACAGCTGATTGCCTTAGGTTTAATCATGTGACCTAAAGGCAGCCAATCCAGAGGGCTGGTGCATAAAGGTGAGATAAACCAATCAGATTCTCTCTCTCTGGAACCTGAACTAAGAAATAGAAGGCAGCACCTGTTCATGGGAAAGGCTGCTGAAAGTTCATTAAGCACAGTAGTGGTGAACCTGCCTTCAAAGTCTTCTGCAAGCTGACACTCTGATGAACAGAAACTATGAGTTACAGATGAGGTAGTCCATGGAGAGAAGAGTAGAGCAGTCCCAAAATATAGAAGCAAAGAGTTACAAAAGGAGGGAGAAAACAGCTATCAAAACCATTTCAGATTCTGAGAACTTTCCATTCCAGTTTCAGGAACTTTATCATTAAGCCCATTTTACCCCCAGAATTGGGACTCCTGGATCATTTGGTAGTTCAGTTTTTAGGTTTTTGAGGAACCATCATACTGTTTTCCCATAGCAGCTACACCATCATACACGACCAGCAATAGTGCACAAGAGTTCCCTTTTCTGCACATCCTCATCAACACTTGTTACTTTTTTGGTCTTTATGATAACAGCCATCCTGACAGGTAGGAGGTGATATCTCACTGTGGTTTTGGTTTGCATTCCCCTGTTGAGTAGTGAATTTGAGAATCTTTTAATATACTAGTTGGCCATTTGTATATCTTCTTTGGAGCGATGTCTACTGAGGTTCATTGCCCATCTTTTCAATCAGGTTGTTTTGGGGGTTGGGTTTGGTTTTTTGTATTTTTTGTTTTTTGTTTTTTTGTTTGGGTTTTGGTTTTGTTTATTGTTCGCTTATTTGATTTTGCTATGGATAAAGAAAATGTGCTATATACATACAATGAAGTATTATTCAGCCTTTTAAAAGAAGGAAATTCTGTCAAGAACTTGGAGGCATCTGGGGGACAATGGTTAGGTGAAACAAGCCACAGAACTATTTCATGATTTCACTTACATGAAGTATTGAAAAACAGTCAAACTTATAGAAACAGAGAGTTGAATAGTGACTGTCAGTGGCTGGGGGAGGGGAAGGCGAGGAATTGCTTTTTGAAAGGGATAAAGTTTCAGTTACACACGATTAGTAAGTACTAGAAATCTGCCGTACAAACTATTGCACCTATGGTTAACAATACCACAGTAGAGACTTAAAAATTTAGGACAGTAGTTTTCATGTTGAGTTCTTACCACAGTTTTTTTTCTAAAAAGTCCCTTTTATTTACATTGGCCTGTATTCTTTACCAATTACTCCACTGCCTTAGCTCACTAAAATGTAGAGATTTTTCACCCAATTTACAGATAAGTAAACTGAGACTCAGAGAGGCTAACCAACTTACCCAAGATAGCATAGCAATTGAGGGACAGAGTGACGCCTGAGCCCTCTCTTACACATCTTTTAGTAAGGTCATCCCTCTCTGACCTGTCCCTCTAATCAACACTACCCTCTCCGGAGACTTTTCCTTGGGTGGCTGCTATTAAGATATTTTAGCAATAATCCTGTCCTTGACAGATGACTTTGCCTTAGGATTCCATCTTCCTGATGGAATTATTTGATTCCACCTCTTCCTCAAGCTGAGTTAATTGCCAAGACTGTAGGGAAATCTCACTACCTCCTCAGTTCACGCAGCAGGACCCCATCCTTAACAAGGCAGCTTTCTGACAAAGTGTGTTAGATGGCCTCAGACAAAACTTTCCTAGCAGGGAATTGGAGAGGAAAGAAAAAGCAGAATAGAGAGGTGGGGGGCAGGGGGAGGGGGAAGGACAGAAATTTCTTTCAGTTGATTTCTTTGCCATAGAGAAGCCTTTGAAAATCACTTTTTAGCTGCAGACTTCAGACATGTGAGCTGTTATGCTGAGGCAGGGAGAAAAAAAAATCAAATCTGCATTGGATCAAACTGTGATCTTTCATTCATCTGAACAGGCAGCCCTCTTGGTAAACAGAAAATTAGAAATTCAAACAAAAGGAAGAGGGAATGTCCGAGGCAGCATTGGCCTCAGGCAGAATTCTGAGGTTGGCAAAGTGTGGCTCTGGGATCTTCCAGTGCCCTACTCCCCTCCTCCCCCAAGAAGAAACTCCCTTGAGCAAGGTAAAGAAAAGAAGAATTTGACTTTGCCTCTCTCTTAGCATCTCCTTCTCCTTTGTGGTAGATCTCCTGTCACTTGTCCCATTCAGTCTTGACATCATATGTCCCATTAGTGTTCTGTGATGCTAGCAAGAGACTCTCAGGAAGGGCTAATTGATATTTCAACCAACTGTTAATTAACTGATAATGAAATCTAAGCTCAAGATACCCCATCAATCCAAGGATATTTGAGATTGAAAAAGGGAGCTCTTGGAGAGCCCAAAGTCTTCAAGACACAGAACCTATGGTGGAGGAATAGTGTTAGTCACTCAGTCGTGTCTGACTCTTTGCAACCCCGGGGACTGTAGCCTGCCAGGCTCCTCTGCCCATGGGATTCTCCAGGCAAGAATACTGGAGTAGGTTGCCATTCCCTTCTCCAGGGGATCTTCCTGATCCAGAGACTGAACCCGGGTTTCCTGCATTGCAGGCAGATTCTTTACCATCTGAGCCACCAGGGAATCCCGGATGAATAGTAAGCAGTGTGTTTACTGAGGGGAGTGGTGGATGCTGTGAGGTGCTTCCAAGATCCCCCTTCAGAAATGAAAGATGCATTATCTCAACTGCTGAAGTACTTTTTAAAGAGCCTTTGCAGTTAGCCCTTGCAGGGACTGCCTCAGCTGAAGGGGACTACCTCATTCAAGCTCACACCCCCTTCCCTGGGCAGCCTGCACCCAGTTACTAATGAACAGGAGATATGCCGGCTCAGCCTTCTTATTGAGACAACTTTGGAAGATCATCCCATGTTCAGAACTCCCCCTAAGGCTGGATGAGGTTTCTGCTGAGACTACATTACAGCTCAATTTCCCCCTCTTCAATCCTGCATCCTTCCCTTCCTCCCATAAGTATTTATTCTAAAGTTTCTTCCTAATAAGCATCCTGCATGCCAATTCCCATCTCAGAGTCAGTTTCCCCAAGGAATCCAATCTGTGACTGGGCAATGCGAGAAAGCCCTCTTTGGTAAATCCAACATGCTTTATCACGCGAGGTACTGCACTTCCCCTGTTGTGTTTAGAAATGGTATTCCCTAGAGTTATGCAATCCTTAAGCCTTGTGTTGTCATTGCTTCAAATCACACCATCCACTCATATGCATGCACTCACGAGCAGCTAGCTATCTGCTCTACTGACCTCTGAGATTGCCTCTTCCAGGTACCTAACTCTTGCCCTGTGACCTGTTTCTGTCACTCGGGGCCTTGCAGTGTGTTTTCTCTGTACCACTCTCTGGCCTGCTGAGCCATTTCCCCACATCCTGACGCTTCTCCCACATCTGGTCCTCCTCAAAATGTGCATGTTCCAGGTTTGGAACTAAATATATGGGGGCATTGGGCATGTATTTACTCTTCTGAGCCTCCATTTTCCCAATGTGATTATGGCACAGACTGCTGATCAGCTCCCAATATCCATCATTCCCTACTTCCTTCCCTGGAGCATGTGACCACCCTTGTAGACACTTCCGAACCTGCCTTGCTGCCAGGTGCCATGTGACCACATTCTGCCCAATGAAATGTAAGTAAGAGAAACTACCTAGTATATTTAACTGCTATATTGTTCACCTAAAAGCAAGCGGTTTTACCTCCACATTCCTTTCTTTCTTTCTGCTGGCTAAGAAATCCCAAGAAGTAGAATAGCTGCCTTGAATTCATAAATGCAAGCGAGCTTCAAATCAACAAACTCTGCCAGTTATATGAGATAAATAAGCTTCTAGTTTAAGTTACTGTAGGTGGGAGTTACAGCAGTTTTGTATGCATCATAACCAATATACATAAAACCAAGATAATAACCCTTACCTCACAGATCTCCTAATGACTAATCATCCTCAATGAGCATTTCTTCATCCCATGTCTGTTTAACTTATCTCTAAATGAGGGGTTTTAAAAGAACAGATCTCAAGAGATACAGAATAACACAAGGAAAGATCCTCAGCTTAGAGCCCAGATAAGTCAGAATTCACCTTACATAAGCTCTGTAATCCAGGGTCGAATCACTTAACCTCTCTGTGTTTTTGCTTCTTTGCTTTTTGTAGTTATCTGATAGGGTTGTTGTGAAAATCAAATAAGAAAATGTATGTAACATGCTTATGTAAATCCGTGTTACATGATGGGTGCCAGTTTTGCAGACTCTCAATCAAGGGTAGCCATTATTTGTCAGAGGACCACTTTGTCAGAGGGATATGAACATGTGATCTGGAACCAGGCCATCTAGGATTGAATCCAAGCTCCTCCACTTACAATATGTGTGAACTTAGGTGGGCTGCTAAGTCCCTCTGGATCTTAATTTCCATCTCTATAAAATAGGAATGATAATAGTATCTACCTTATCGGTTCATCATAAGGGTCAAATGAATTGATAGTTTTAAAGTCCTAGTAGAGAACCTAGCAGGTGGCAAGTGTTTAAAACTTCTACCTATTGATTATCATTACCAAAAACTCATTGCAGGGCTGATAGGTTGGGACTCTCCTCTCAAAACTGAAAAGCAACCAAAGGCTCGACCAACGGATAATGTATACTCCAGTGAAAATGAGATCTGCCCTCGCTGACCTGCTGTTAGCTGAAATACTCATTATTAGAGCCACATCTTCAAATTAAGATGTGTTTTTATAAAAATACTAGCCTCAAAGCAAAATATATTAACAGAAAATGAGACTGGTTTGCCTATTTTATAATTCAGAAGAAACACATTCAGCCACTTGTTCATTTAAACATTTTCTTTAACAAAAACATCTTTTTATTTTGTACTGGGGTCGAGTTGATTAACAGTGTTGTGACAGTTCCAGGTGAATTGTGAAGGGACTCAGTCATACATGTATCCATTCCCTCTCAAGCTCCCATCCCATCCAGGCTGCCACTTAACATTGAGCAGAGTTCCATGTGCTATACAGTAGGTCCTTTTTGGTTATCTATTTTGAATATAGCAGTGTGTACATGTCCATCCCAAACTCCCTATCACTTCGCCTATCCTTCCCCCTTGCACCCCTAAGTTTGTTATCTAAGTTTTGAGCCTCTTTCTGTCATTGAAACATATTCTAAGAACCTATAAACATAGTTCAAGGCTCTTAAGATACTAAAAATAATAATAGAAATCTATTTCTCCAGAATACTATCAGATTGTAAAGAAAAAACATAGTGGAAGACACTGCTAATTCCCTTGGCAATATCTATTAATATATCCCTTCTCTCTTGATAACAGAATCAAATTTTATTTGGATAAGTAGAGTGCTAATTCCAGGAAATGGATTATGACTGCTCTTCCCAGCCTCTCTTGCTGCTAAGGTGGTCATGTGGCCCAGGTACAGCCAACAAACATAAGCAAAATCTACTGAGGAGGCAGTCCTGAAAAAGCATTTTCTTTTCTGGTAAGAGGAGACAAAGCAACTGGTTTGGTGCCTTTGCCTTTTTCCCTAGTTGTCTTCTTTCTATCCCGAACATCCATAAGATGTCTGAAACTGAAGCAGCTATCACATGCTTAAGATAACAAGCATGAAAGGAAGACGGATGAAAGAACAGACACACTGGCCCTGACATTCCCAAGCCATTCAATGAACCAACACCAGTATCCATGGACCTCTTGACCTCTTGTTATAAGCGATTACAGATGATTCTTACTTGAAGCTGAACGTATTCCTAAATATTCAGACTCTCTCACAGAATACAGAGCTATAGAAGGCAGGTCCAGATAGTAGTTTCTAAGACATGAGGGTATGCTCTTAAACTCAAGTTGTGGGGATGATATGAAAGTTGTGAAGAAAGTGCTAATACTAAACCATTCCCATGTCATCATTTTACCTGTGACCATCATTTAATTCAACCCAGTCTTTTGTGTATTCCTCTATCATGGGTCCAAGTGGCTTATTGATAATACTAAGGGGCACAAAGTATAGAGAACATGTACTCCTTGCCCTCATATAAAACCCTGCTCTATTAAAACAGACACTCTACCTAGAACATGGCTTCTTTCTTTCCTATCATTTCTGTTCCAGCACACAGCAATACTATCTCAAAGATTTTCTATGCCTTTTCAACTCCAGAGTCACACAGCAGTTAAGATCTATTAATATTCCAGCTCATTTTTCATTTGCAGGGCCATGATACCCATTGAACACAAACTATCTATTTGTCTACCACAAAATGCACTCAAGGATCTCAAAATGTAACCTTCTGGTTACAAAATGAGACAGTGCTTCAGGACCCCAGAAAGCACCCTCCCGGTACCTTTCAGGTCAATGCAAGGGAAATTTCTCCAGGACTTCTTCCACAATCCAGGGAATGAAATGGCCTCTTTTTTACATTATTAACCAGGAAAAAAAATTTAACCACTGAGTGGAGGGAGACAACCATCTGTTTTAACCTGAAATATGACAGGCCACCTCAGAGAGAGCTTGGGAGGGGATGTGTGTGTGTGTGTGTGTGTGCGTGTGTGTGTATTCACACACAATCCTATGAATTATATGTTTTGCTGCATTGGTCTATTCAGTTCTTCAATTTGTATAAAAATAATTTAGATAGTGAGAGATACTTCTGCTATCAACCTCAATTTTTTTTTTTTTATCAACCTCAATTTATGTGAAGAAATTGAGACACAGAGTGCATAGCTCTTAAGAACAGTATTAGAATTTAACCCAAACTGTCTGACCATACCTAAGGTGACTGTATAATTTACTGTGCATTCTTTTCGGGGTGAAATGACTGTCATTAAAGATAAGGCCAGAATAGCAGGTGTGAATCAGGACTATCCAACATAAGCTAGAATATAAGGTCACTCTAGGTATATGGACCTCACTGAACCAATTGAATGAAACAATGTATTTAAAGAATTCATCTATATGCCTGGAATATAATATGTGCTCAATATATATTACCCATCTCTCAAGGTCATTTGAAGGATTTCATCAGATGGAAGGTATAAAGAGTTCCAGAGATACATAGTACCATCAAGTGATTCCTTAACATGCCTCTTCCATCCTGGTCCTCTTGCTTTTTATGGAAGCATCAGTTCTGGCACTTGACACCAGTCCCATGCAAGCAATGCAGAGCCAGAAGACTATGAGATGATTCAAGGCCTGCCTGCCTGCCTGCCTTGGGTTGATGGATGAGAAACCAGTAAACTGCTGAGAATAGCCCAAACACCCATCTGCCACATGCCAGCAAAGAAGCCAGTGCTTCTGGAGCAGCCATTGATGTCTGTCTGGGCATCTGATATCTCAGCTAAATTCGGACTGGCAATCAATAGAGACTCCTCCAGAGACCTCATTTTCACAGGTTCGCTTAGCTCTCCAGCATGTCATTTTGCAGTAGTGAGAACTTCAATCAAGGTGGCTGCTCGTTTCTAAGCAGTTGTCTGAAGTTTCCCATTTCTACCTCCACTCTCTTCCAGGTCTTTAATCACTTCATTTTACAGCAAGGAAAACATTTTATCAAGGGCCACTTTCCTTAAGGTGGGATTACAGATATCGAGTCATGAAATCATGGGCATTCTATATAAAGCCAGATTGCTTTAAAAGTTTCTAGTCTGATCCCCTCAGACTAGATCAAGAAACTGAGATACAATAAGAGACTCGCTTAATGTAATAGGCAAATTATTTTAGCATCAGAATGGAGTTGGGTGCAGGACTCTGGAGCTGGACTACCTAAATTCAGATTTTACCTCCATCACATTCAATTTACTTTCTTTTTCTGTGCCTCACTTTTCTCATCCATAAACTGGGGCTAATCATAGTATCCACCTGCTTATTTCTAGAAGGATTAAAAGAGCTTAAAACTCCTTAGCACAGTTTCCTAGGACTTAGAATAAGCATTAGATAAAGGTTGCATTTTATTATTAATATTGATTGAACTGGTACAAGGTTTTACATCTCAGAAGGAAAAACTGAATTGTCAAATTCTGGGTGCATCCTTAGGAGAAAGGACATTTTTAAAGGTTTTGGAATTTTAAATGTTTTTCTTTGATAGCATTTAATGCTTTCAAGGTAAATTAGCTTGACTAGCATTTCTTAAACTGTATTCCTTGATGTAGATGTATTAATAGTGGTTTCTTCCAAAGCAGGGAATTCCTTAAAATCCCTAGTTTGGAGGTCATACAAGTTTGAGAGATACTAGACCTTCTATTTCTTCCTCTCCCAGAGATTCATAATGCACTTGAACATATTAAAGATCTAAGAAGTTCTGCAGGAAAGAAATCTGTGTGATCCTATTTAGGTTACCATTTCCCAAATATACTTGACCACAAAATCCATTCAAATATCCCCACTGACACTAGTATCCCAGAACAGTTTGAGAAATTCTGAATTAGATCAAAGCTTCTTGACATCTCCCACTCAAAATCAGAAGCCAAGCCATGTCACCTAACATTCCACAGCTTCCCAACCTGAAAAAGCCTAGCAAATAATCTAGATGTGACATATTCTGCCCAGCCCAAGACTCCCATGCACTGAGTCTTTTTTTTTTAAAGTAAAAAAAAAAATTATGTATTTGGCAGCATCAAGTCTTAGTTGCTGCTTAGTTGCCCTGGACATGTGGGGTCCTAGTTCTCCGACCAGGGATCCAACCTGAATCCTCTGCATTGGTAGGTGGATTCTTAACCACTGGACCACCAGGGAAGTCCCAGTACTGAGTCTTGACAATCATCTTTGTGTATCTTTACTCTGTCACTCACCCCTTAGCTACAGCTAATTGGATAAGAGGTGGGCACTTGACTGAGGATGAACCAATCAGATGCTCTCCAGAGATAGCTTGGCATAGGGAGGTGACCCAGCTTGGAAGTTAAAGTCTCCAAACTCTTACTGATGGAAACTCAAACTATTCTGCTTAGAGCCTATTTCTCAAATGCTTCCCTTCTAGTGGTAAAGATGGTGGCCAGCATCACCTACCTACCTTCTATTTCTCACTTTCCACAATTTCATGAAAAGTTTCAGAATTGATTTTGGTTGGCCCTAATTGGCACCACTTGGATCACTGACTCATCCTGAACCAATCACAGAGGACAAGAGATATGGACCTCTGATTGACTGGGCCTCAGTCATGTGGCCATTTCTGAAGCCAGAAGTGACAAAAAATAAAAGAACCCATCTAAATCTCACAGAACTGAGGGTATAGGAAGGGAGGTTCCCCAAAGTAAAACTGAGTTTCCATAACCAGAAGAGGCAATCGAGGGTGGACAGATAAAAATAAAGATTTCCACCATACCCAGGGCCACGTTACAACTTTCATGACACTTCTATCTTCATGAGTCCCTTCCACCATAAAGACACATATATTTAAAATTGTATTTTATGACTGTGTTGTCATAAAGACAAATATAATCCAGGCTGAATTATATTCATGTTTTTCTTCTGATTTTAGAAGTAATTGAAACATTTTTGTGGACTCTAGGCACTTCACCTACTGTGCCAATGGATAAATTAGCCCTGACTACACCAGCTTGCAAAAGGAAATCTTTCCAGGAGAAACTTGTGCCTACTAACCAGCAAGTACTCTCCCTGTGCCTGCATTCCACACCATCCTCTAGCTTGTCCCAAGAGCTCATGAGGAAGGGCAGCCAGCTTTGCTACAGAACCAACCTGGAGAAAAGGGAGCCAAGTAAATTATGGGCTTCTTAATAAGCACAATCTTCCTGCTAAGGGGTTTATCTGCCAGAGTGCCTTAATCTGCTTTTAGAGTTCACATTCATTAAATGCCCAATCTCTGAATAGTGCTGAAAGCCCCCTTCACAAATCTCTTATTTGCCATAACCCAAGTTATAATCATGGTTGTTACTTTTAGGATTACATGAAGTCAGTAACCTTTTACTTTCTCCCTCCCCAACTCCAACCCCATAGTTTGAAGAGAGATGAACCAAAGGGATGTTTTCAGGGAGAGGAAAAACAGAGAAAGAAACAAGCTGAAAAGGGCCCTGACTACTTTGAAATCAAAGTCCAAAAGGGACTTTCTGAGATTAGTGAGAAAATCTCTTGTCCCTAGTAATTTACCCTAATCTACTACGGGCATAAGGAATGCCAGTCAGCATAGTGTGGTTCACACATTCCTATCTGTCAGCCATTTGCTTAACACTTTGGTGGGTTTTGTCATATTTATGTATCAACTGTACAATTGCTTATTAAGCTTTTGTTTACTTTAATCCACCTCACTGTTCCCCATATAACGTTATTCGAAGCATTGCATCCATGAGACCAGAAGTTTGATATACCAGTTATATTTTTTCTGATACATTTAATTAAATATTAACTATTCAAATAGAAAACACTCCTGGTAAGATACCTGCCACTAATTAGCTGTGTGACTTTAGCAAGTCATTCGCCGTCTCTGAGCTTCAGTTTCCTGGCCCAGTTGACCTCTAAAAGGCCTATGATTCTAAAATTCCTGACATATTTAGGCAGTTGAATTTTCTGTGATTGTGTTCTACTTTTTCTCCCACTTTTCTGGCTTTTATTTTTCTGAGTATTAATTTTAAAATGAGGGGGGAGTAACATATATATGGAATTTAGAAAGATGATAACAATAACCCTATATGCAAAACAGAAAAAGTGACACAGATGTACAGAACAGACTTTTGGACTGTGGGAGAAGGCGAGGGTGGGATGTTTTGAGAGAACAGCATCGAAACATGTATATTATCTAGGGTGAAACAGATCACCAGCCCAGGCTGGATGCATGAGACAAGTGCTCAGGCCTGGTGCACTGGGAAGACCCAGAGGGATGGGGTGGGGAGGGAGGTGGAAGGGGGGATCAGGATGGGGAATACATGTAAATCCATGGCTGATTCATGTCAATGTATGGCAAAAACCACTACAATATTGTAAAGTAATTAGCCTCCAACTTATAAAAATAAATGGGAAAAAATAAATAAATAAATAAAATGAGGGGGAAACTATATAAACTTTGAAAATAAAATATATCTTGAGCTACTCTTTTTCCTTTATTTTCTATATTCCAAATCTACTGCATTTTTTTCAGACTTCTGTTTACCCAAGCTCCTTCAGAACTTCAGAGGTTTTGCACATACTATTCCTTCTGGAGGCAATGCTTTTCCCACAAGTTAACACTTACTCACCCTTCATATTTCAGTTTAGTGTTCCTCATTCAGGGAAGCCTTCCCAACCTTTTACCACCACATCCACTATGAATCAGGTCTTTTTGTTAAATGCTTCCATATTAGTCTGCTTCCCAGATGTAAATTTGGGGGGCATCATTTTAATGTCTGATCGCCTCACTAGAATTTAAGTTTCAGGAGAGCAGGAATAGCATTTGGTTTTCTTGTCACTGTGTTTCCAGAAATTTCTATAATGTCTAGCACACAGTTGCTGTTTAGTCACTAAGTCATGTCTGACTTTTTTGAGATCCCATGGACTGTAACCCACCAGGCTCCTCTGCCCGTGGAACTTTCCAGGCAAGAATACTGGAGTGAGTTGCCATTTCCTTCTCCGTGGGATCCTCCCAACCCACATCTCCTGCATGACAGGCTGATTCTTAACCACTGAGCCACCAGCAAAGCCCCGAGCACACAGCAGCCACCCGATTTGTTGAATGAATAAAATATTCAGGAGGGGGTAGTTTTGGAACTTCATAGAAACTCGTATTTCTTTATGTAACCTGTCCTAGGGACTCTCAACCTTTTCAGTCACAAAATGATGCTCAATGCCTATTCTAAATTCTTCCTCTTGGCAGAGAAAATATTTTAGAAATAGAGTTACACCTGAATGCTGTAGTCTCGGAGAGCAAAGGAGAAATTACAAGCTGCTTCTCTGAGGAAGCCCTGGGAATTTCCTCCTACTCTCCACATAGGCTGAATCCAAATGTTCCTGATGCATGTTAATTGTGAATGAAGCCTCCTGTTACCTGTTTCAATGCAATTATCTACAAAGTTCAGCCCAAGACTCCCAAGAGCTGCATTGTGTCTCTGCCTAATGGCTTTCTCTGGTAACTGGGCCTCAGTGAGCCTGTGCCCAAGAAATGCCAGAGAATGGATGCTCCAGGGATTAGCACTCAGCCACTGACTGATGCTAGTTGATGGATAAATAGTCCGGCTCCCATGCCATCCCAGGTGGGATAATCTGATTGCCCATAGTGGTAACCTGCTTAATAACACTCGTCATTGGCTTATTTCCTTTCATTGTTTCATTTGCTCTGCCTCCTACAGTGTTGGACACTGTGAATCACTATCCATATATCCCTTCACTGAAGGACTTGTTGCCCTAGCTGCTGGGAGTGCTGTAAGCAGATGACCTTCAGTTGTCAATCCCTTTAGGACATGCCTCAGCTACAGAGAACTCCCTTACTCAAGGACACACCTTGCTGGGGAAGCCTACATCCAACGACTGATTGATGCAGGATTATGAAGGCTCAGAGCCATCCTAGCCAAGTTTAGGACAACTTGGAGGGTCATTCTAGCTTGAGAGCTACCTGCGGAGCTGGCTCAGGTTGTTGCTGAGCCTCACTGTGTCTCACTTCCCCCTGACCATCCCTGCTTCCTGAGTGCGTGTATGCTAATTTGCTCTCTTTGCCACCCTATGGACTGTAACCCTCTAGGCTCCTCTGTCCATGGGATTCTCCAAGCAAGAATACTGGAGTGGGTAGCCAAGCCCTCCTCCAGGGGATCTTCCCGACCCAGAGGCCAAACCCGCATCTCCTGAGGCTCCTGCATTGCAGGCAGATTCTTTACCACTGAGCCACCAGGGAAGTCTCCCTGCTTTCCCACTCCTCCCTTATATATAGGTGTTGATTCCAAAGGCATTCTTTAATAAACATCCTGGTGCTAACTCCTGCTCAGAATCTGCTTTCTGGGGCTTCCTGTCTCTACTAGGAGGAGAACTGGTGAGGCAGTCAGCATCCCGCTGTGCCCCTCATAGAGAGGGAAGGCTCTACAAGGAAGAAACAGAGCTTACTAGTAGGCTTCTCTTACCAGTATTCACAGCCTACAAAGCTGCACTTGGATTACCCCTATTAATAACAGTACTAAATACCTACAGCATTGATCACCTACAAATTCTTAAACTTCTCCAATGTTAAAATTATTATCCCAACTATTATATTAATACAATTAACATGATTATCAAAAATAACATGACTTGAATCACTACCACAGCCTATAGCTTACTGATTAGTTTTATCAGCCTATTTCTTCTTAACTAATTTAATGACAACAGCCTTAATTTTTCATTAATCATCTCCAGCTCCTATTGGCACCTTTATGAATTTTAAAAACATGACTCTTACCACTAATATTCCTTGCCAACCAATGTCACCTATTGAAAGAATCACCAGGGACTTCCCTGGTGGTCCAGTGGTTAAGAATCCATCTTCCCATGCAGGGGACTCAGTTCCATTCCTGGCCAGGGAACTAAGATCCCACATGCCGCAGGACAATTTAGCCCATGTGCTGCAGCTACTGAACCTGAGCGCTCTGCTGCTGCTGCTGCTGCTAAGTCACATCAGTCGTGTCTGACTCTGTGTGACCCCATAGACGGCAGCCCACCAGGCTCCTCCGTCCCTGGGATTCTCCAGGCAAGAATACTGGAGTGGGTCGCCATTTCCTTCTCCAATGCATGAAAGTGAAAAGTGAAAGTGAAGTCGCTCAGTCGTGTCCGACCCTTTGAGACCCCATGGACTACAGCCCACCAGGCTCCTCCGTCCATGGGATTTTCCAGGCAAGAGTACTGGAGTGGGTTGCCATTGTCTTCTCCCTGAGCACTCGAGAGCTCGCAAACTACAACTAGAGAAATCTACACACGGCAATGAAGAGCCCATGTGCTGCAACTAAGATCCAGTGCAGTCAAATAAATAAATATTAAAAAAAAAAAGAATTACTAATTTGGAAAAAGCTATATATTCTATACTAATCATGCTATAGATGTTCCTAATTAGAACATTCACAGCCACAGAATTGATTCCATTCTATATCTTATTGGAAGCAACTCTAATCCCAACATTGTTATTACTTACTGAGGAAACCAAACAGAACAACTTAATGCAGGACTTTATTTTTTATTTTACACACTAGTAGCATCTTCTCCACTCCTAGTTTCTCATGTATATCCAAAATATTATAGGTTCATGAAACTTTTTAGTGATCCAACACTGAACCTAACAAAATCTAACTCTTGATCCAACATTTTGCTAGGATGCAAAATAGATTTTATAATTAAAAAAAAAAAAAAAAAAACCCTCTGACTGCCAAAATTGCATGTCAAAGCCCCTATTCTATAGTTCTTGTAGCCACAGTACTCAAACTTGGGGGCCCTGGTATGCTACAAATCACAATGATCCTATACCCCTTAACAAACCACATAGCATATCCACTTCTCATATTAGGAATAATCATAACTAGCTCAATCTGCTTGCAGCAAACAGATTTAAAATCACTCACCATGATTCACTCACCACATAGCACTTGCCATCACAGCTATCCTCATCCAAACACGTTGAAGTTATTTAGGGGCCACTGCCCTAATAATCGGCCATGGCCTCACGTCATCTATATTATACTGCCTGGAAAATTCAAATTACAAATGTATTCAGAGCCAAACCATAATTTTAGCCTGTGGCCTACAGACCTCTTCCACTAAAGGCAACATGATGACTATTAGCAAGTCTTACAAATCTAGCATTACCCCCCCAACAATCAACTTCATTGGAAAACTATTGGTGGCAATCTTTTCCATGTTCCAACATCACCATCATCCTAATAGGGATTAATGCAGTCAATACTGCCATAGACTCTCTCCATATACTAATCATAACACAATATTTACATGAGAAAAGTGAAAAATGTGAAAATAAAAGTGTTAGTCACTCAGTCATGTCTGACTCTTTGCAACCCCATGGACTGTCTATGGAATTCTCCAGGCAAGAATACTGGAGTGTGTTGCCATTTCCTTCTCCAGGGGATCTTCCCAACCCAGGGATTGAACCTGGGTCTCCCTCATTGCAAGCCAATTCTTTCCCATCTGAGCCACCAGGGAAGCCCTTACACAAAAAATGCCCTTGTAACTCTGCACCTACTACTCCTCCACTAACACTCAACCCCAAATTATTTTGAGCTCCATGTGCTGTAAATACAGTTTGACAAAAACATTAGATTGTGAATCTAGCAACAGAAACTCAAATCTTATTTACCAAAAAGGTATATAAGCACTGCTAATTCATGTCTTCAAAATTAACCAAACTTCTAAAAGAAAAAAAAATAGGAGTAATCCATCAGTCTTTGGAACCAAAAACCTGGTGCAACTCCAAATAAAAGTAATAAGTTTATTCCCCTCTTCTACTCTAGTCACACTAATTACATTAACTCTACCAATTAAAATAACAAACTCCAATGTCTACAGGGGCAACCTATGCTCATTTTATGTCTCACATGTCTTTATTACCAGCTTAATTTCCACAACAGAATTCACTTACTTGGGCCATGAAATAATCATTTCAAACTGACATTGAATTACTATCCAACCCTAAAACTATCACTTAGCTTTAAATTACATTACTTCTCAATGATATTCATAACAGCAGCACAATTCATCACATGGTCAGTCATAGAATTCGCAACATTCTATACACACTCAGACTCTTAACATTAGTGGGTTCTTCAAATATCTACTTGTATTTCTCATCACTATACTAAGTTTTAGTTACTGCCAACAATCTACTCCAACAGTTTAGTTGGAGTTGTACCCTTTTGGCACATGGGATGAGTGGCAGGACCAAATAGACGCAAACACTACTGATCTTCAAATCATTTTACCTAACCTCATTGGTCTCCAGTTGGATTCATTATCAACAGCATGGTTATCACTCAAATGCATGAGACTTGACAAATTTTCAGACTTACATCACATTAGTTTATCCCTGGTCAGGTTTCTCCTAGCTATAGCTGGAAAATCTGCCCAATCTGGCCTTCACCCATGACTCCCCTCAGGAATAGAGGGCCACATTCCAGTCTCAACCCCATGCCACTCAAACAACAGTTGAGGCAGGTGTTTTCTAATATCCTTTATCATCCACTAAGAGAAAACAATAAAACAATCCAAACTATGACATTATGCCTAGGAGCCATTATCATACTAATTATAGCAATCTGTGTTCTCACCCAAAACAACATTAAAAAAAAAAAAGGTCACCTTTTCTACTTGAGCTAACAAGGCCTTAAAATGGTAAACATTGGTATTAACCATCCCTACCTAACCTTCCCCCATATCTGCACACAAGCGCTTTTCAAAGAAATGCTATTTATATGCTCCAGATCCATTGTTCACAGTCTAAATGATGAACAAGATATTCGGGAAATAAGAGGTCTGTTTAGAGCAATACCTTTTGCCACAACCTCCGTCATCATCGGAAGCCTCGTATTAACAGGAATACCTCTCCTTGGAGGTTTTTGTTCCAAAGAGCTGCTCATTGAAACAGTCAACACATCCTGTACCAATGCTTGAGCCCTCCTAATTATACCTATTGCCACATCCCTAATTGCAGCACTCAAATTCTTTGCTCTTAGGACAACCTCACTTCTCTACTCTAACTTGAATTAATGAAAATAATCCACTCCTAATTAATTCTATCAAATGTCTTTTAATTGGAAGTGTTTTTGCTGGATTCTTTATCTCCAGCAACATCTCTCCAACAACAATTCCACAAATAACTATGCCTTACTATTTGAAGTTAACAGCCCTTGCCGTGACTATTTGAGGATTTATTCTGGCACTTGAAATCAACTTTATTACACAAAAATCTAAATTCAATTATCCTTCAAATCTATTCAAATTCTCTAATCTTCTCAGATACTTTCCAGCTATCATACACCATCTCTCACCATATCTAAATCCATCAAGGAGTCAGAAATGAGCATCACTACTGTTAGACCTGATTTGACTAGAAAACGTGTTACCAAAATCTACCTATTCCTTTTCCAAATAAAAATTTCTATACTAGCCCTAGACCAAAAAGGCCTAATTAAAGTTTATTTCCTCTCCTTTCTCATTACACTTGCCGTAAGAACAGTTCTATTTAATTTCCGTGAGTTACTTCCATAATTATCACAATGCCAATAAGCAATGACCAACCAGTAACAAACACCAGCCAAGTACAATAATGCAGCAATTCATATAGCTTCCTCAGTAGAAAACCCAGAATCTCCAGTATCATAAATCAGTCAGTCTTCCATCCCATTAAAATTACACACAATCTCTACTTCTTCATCCTTGAAAATGTAAAGAACCACTGCAAGTTCAGTGGTCACAGCTGTTATATAACCAAAAACTACTAACATACCCCTAGATGGGGCTTCCCAGCTGGAACTAGTAGTAAAGAATCTGCCTGCCAAAGCAGAAAACATAAGGGATGCAGGTTCAATCCCTGGGTCAAGAAGATCTCCTGGAGAAGCACGTTGGCAACTCACTCCAGTATTCTTGCCTGGAGAATCACATGGACAGAGGAGCCAGGCAGGCTATAGCTCATAGGGTCGCAAAGAGTCTAGTGACCGAACAACAACAACAACCAGGTATTTCTTTAATTCTACAAATGTTAACAGGGTTATTCCTAACAACACACTGTACATCAGATACAGTAACTATCTTTTCATTTGTAACCCATAGCTGCCGAGATGTAAATTACAGATGAACTATCCAGTATCTACATGCACATACAGCTTCCGTAATTTTTTATCCATGTAGGGCAAGTACTGTATTATGGATCTTACACTTTCCCAGAAACATGAGACATCAGAATCGTCCCTACTATTTACAGTAATAGCTATAGCATTTATAGGTTACGTGTTACCATGTTTCTAAGGAGCAACTGTCATTACAAACTTCCTTTTACAAATTCCTTACATTGGAACCAGCCTGGTAGAATGAATCTGAGGAGAATTCTCAGTTAACAAAGCCACTCTTACACAGTTCTTCTTCCACTTTATCCTTCCATTTATTATTGCAGCTTTAGTAATCATCCACTTGTTATTCCTTCATGATACAGACTCTAATAATCCAACAAGAATTTCATTCGACATGAACAAAATCCCATTTCATCCATACTGCACAAAGATATCTTGGTGTCTTGTTCCAGTTTCTGATCCTACCAGTACTAGTAATAGTACTAGTACTATTCCTCCCTGACCTTCTAGAGGACCCAGACAACTATATCCCAGCTAACCCCCCTCAACACTCCCTGCTACCATATCAAACCAGATGGATACTTCTTATATCCATATGCAATCCCACAATCAATTTCCAACAAACTAGAAGGTGCACTAGCCTTAATCTTCTCAATCTTAATTTTACCAGTTATTCCAATACTTCATATATCAAAACAATGACATGCAGTACTCAATCCCTTAGCCAATGTCTATTCTGAGTACTCACAGTAGGTTTGCTAACATGAATCGGAACTTGCTGAACACCCATTTATTATTACTGGGCAACTAGCATCTATCTTATGTGCTGTGCTGTGCTTAGTCACTCAGTCATGTCCAACTCTTTGTGACCCCATGGACTGTAGCCTGCCAGGCTCCTCTGTCTATGGGGATTCTCCAGGCAAGAATCCTGGAGTGGGTTGCCATGGGAAGATCCAGGGGATCTTCCCAACCCAGGGATTGAAGTCAATCTCCTGCATTGCAGGCAGATTCTTTACTGTCTGAGCCACCAGAGTAGTCCAAGAATACTGTAGTGGGTAGCCTAACCCTTCTCCAGGGGAAATTCCCAACCCAGGAATCAAACAGGGCCTCCTGCATTGCAGGTGGACTCTTTACCAGCTGAGCTACCAGGGAAGCCCAGCATCTATCTTATGCTTCCTTCTAGTCCTCGTCCTTAGACCACTAACAGGCATCATTGGGAGATTTCTTAAAAAACTGGAAATAGAACTGCTATATGACCCAGCAATCCCACTTCTGGGCATACACACTGAGGAAACCAGATCTGAAAGAGACACGTGCACCCCAATGTTCATCGCAGCACTGTTTATAATAGCCAGGACATGGAAGCAACCTAGATGCCCATCAGCAGATGAATGGATAAGGAAGCTGTGGTACATATACACCATGGAATATTACTCAGCCGTTAAAAAGAATTCATTTGAATCAGTTCTAATGAGATGGATGAAACTGGAGCCCATTATACAGAGTGAAGTAAGCCAGAAAGATAAAGACCATTACAGCATACTAACACATATATATGGAATTTAGAAAGATGGTAACGATAATCCTATACGCAAAACAGAAAAAGAGACACAGATGTACAGAACAGACTTTTGGACTCTGTGGGAGAAGGCGAGGGTGGGATGTTTCGAGAGAACAGCATGTATATTATCTATGGTGAAACAGATCACCAGCCCAGGTGGGATGCATGAGACAAGTGCTCAGGCCTGGTGCACTGGGAAGACCCAGAGGAATCGGGTGGAGAGGGAGGTGGTACACATGTAACTCCATGGCTGATTCATGTCAATGTATGACAAAACCCACTGCAATGTTGTGAAGTAATTAGCCTCCAACTAATAAAAATAAATGAAAAAAAATCTGAAAAAAAAAGAAAGAAAGCAAACTGCTAAAATGAAAAGTCTTTGTAGTATATTTATTTCCTTGGTCTTATAAACTAGAAAAGGAAAATAACACATCTCCCTAAGATTCAAGGAAGAAGCTCCAGTCCTACCATCAGAACCCAAAATTGAAATTCTACTTAAACTACTCCCTGAGAATTTGTTATGGGACATTTACACTACCTTTAAGTACTGTATGAGTATTAGTAATGGCAGCATTAAAATCAACACTGCTATGTATTTTGTGCAATATGTGCCCTTCCATATGTGCTGTGCTATGCTAAGTCGCGTCAGCAATGTCTGACTCTTTGCAGCCCTATGTACTGCAGCCCACCAGGCTCCTCTGTCCATGGGATTCTCCAAGCAAGAATACTGGAGTGGGTTGCCTTGCCATATACATAAGCACAATATATACTTATTATACATAATAAATGTATACTCATACACCCATGGTTATAAGCATGTACATTATCTTATTGACATTACATAATACATTATACTGGTCAACTCACATTCAACCCTTGTCTCTACAATTATCTATGAAGTAACTGAACAACTTAATGTTACACAGAACATATACATTTATTACTCATACATACTGCATTGAGTCAAATCGTTACTATAACCAATGTGCATGTATGCTTAGTCACTCAGTTGTGTCCAACTCTTTGTGACCCCATGGACTGTAGCTCATCCAGGTTCCTCTGCCCATGGAATTATCCAGGCAAGAATACTGGAGGGGCTGCCATTTCCTACTCCAGGGGATCTTCCCAACCCAAGGATCGAACCCACATCTCTTTGTATCTCCTGCACTGGCAAGTGGATTCTTTATAACTGCGCCACCTGGGAAGCCCACCATAACCAATAACCAGAGCTTAATCAGCAAGCTGTAAGAAACCATCAACCTGCCCACAAACATATTTCTCTTATTGCTCCAGGCCCATAAATCATGAGAGTTTCTATGAATGAGCTATACTTGGTATATGGTTCTTACTTTAGGGCCATCTCATCTCACCTAAAATTGCCCACTCTTTCCCCTTAAATAAGAGATCTTGATAGACTAATGACTAATCTGATCATCCTCATGTGTTACTGTGGCTTCATGTGTTTACTTTTATTTTTTTTTTAATTTGGGGGGATGCTATGACTCTGCTCTGACTGTCAACAGCCTTGACATTCCAGCAACTTGTAGCTGAGCTTAAATTAAATATTATTTCCCAAAGTTATCAGCCAATGGTTATGGGGCGTGAAGCAATTACACAAATACATACACACATGCATACACACACACATGTATTGGGTAAATAACCTGTTTAATCAGACTCCCCTTATCCCTCACACTTTATATGTCATCATCGTCCTGCCAAATCCCTCAAACAACAGATTAACCTTTTTTTTTAATCAACCCAAACCTAGTATAACTATAAAGTAGTCTCTGAACTATACCAATGAATTATTTAGATATACCTGCAATGCAGGAGACCCAGGTTCAATCCCTGGGTGGGGAAGATCTCCTGGAGAAGGGAACAGTAACCCACTCCAGTATTCTTGCCTGGAGAATCCCATGGACAGAGGAGGCTGTGGGCTACAACAATCCATGGGGTCGCTAAGAGTTGGATTTTCACTTTCACAGCTTATACAGACACCCTCCTAGATCTGCCACTTACTTCCAGCAAAATCAAAATTAAACTACATCTTAAAAATACACAAAAGAAAAAATTAAACACTTAGATACTAATTTCAACACAATCCAAACTAATACACTGAATACCAATATATCACCTAAATTCACAAATCTTGCACTAACAAAATCCTACTCAACCTATTGATGTAGCTTAATAATTAAAGCAAGACACTGAAAATGCCTAGATGAGGTTGCCTATTCCATAAATACATAGGTTTGGTCACAGTCTTCCTATTAATTTTTAATAAAATTACACATGTAAGCATCTCTATCCTAGCGAGAATGCCCTCGAAATCATCAAAGATTAAAAGGCGCAAGCATCAAGCATAGGAAAAAGCCGCTCACAACACCTTGCTTAACCACACCCGCCATGGGAAACAGCGGTGATCAACATTAAGCCATAAACGAAAGTCTGACTAAGTTATATTACCAATCAGGTTGGTACATTTTGTGCCAAATACTGCTGCTGCTGCTGCGTCGCTTCAGTCGTGTCCGACTCTGTGCAACCCCACAGACGGCAGCCCACCAGGCTCCCCCGTCCCTGGGATTCTCCAGGCAAGAACACTGGAGTGGGTTGCCATTGCCTTCTCCAGTGCCAAATACTATGGTCATACAATTAACCCTAATTAATAGAAATCTGGCATAAAGTGTATTAAAGAGCACCCCAAAATAAAGTCCTAGCTATGCTGTAAAAAGTCCTAGCTAAACTAAAAACAAGCTACAAAAGTGACTTTAACATTTTGACTCATGACAGCTAAGATCCAAACTGGGATTAGACACCCCACCATGTGTACATGTGTGCTAAGTCGCTTTAGTCATGTCCGAGTCTTTAAGACCCTGTGGACTATACCCGCCAGCCTTCTCTGTCCATGGAATTCTCCAGGCAAGAAAACTGGAGTGGGTAGCCATGCCCTCCCCCATGGGATCTTCCATATCCAGGGATCAAACACATCTCTGTGGCTCCTCAGATGGATTCTTTACCACTGAGCCACTGGGGAAGCCCATCTAAATATGCTTAGCCCTAAACTCAAATAATTAAAACAAAATTATTTGCCAGAATACTACTAGCAAAAGCCTAAAACTCGAAGGACTTGATGGTGCTTCAAACCCCTTTCGGGGAGCCCATTCTGTAATCAATAACTCACCAACCCTTGCTAACACAGTCTATATATTGTTACCTTCAGCAAACCCTAAAAGGAACAATAGTAAGCATAATTATCAGAAATAAAAACGTTAGGTCAGGATGTAGCCTATGGCATATGAATAAACGGGTTACATTTTCTACCTCAGGAATATAACACAAAAGTTTCTCATGAAATTAAAAACCAAAGAAAGATTTATTAGTAAATTAAGAATGGCATGTTAGGGACTTCCTGGTGATTCAGTGGTTAAGACTTCACCTTCCAATGCTGGGGGTGCAAGTTTGATCCCTGGTCAAGGAGCTAAGACTCCACATGCCTCATGGCCAAAAAAACAAACAGAAGCAATATTGCAACAAATTCAATATAAGACTTTTTTTTAATGGTCCACATAAAAAAATCTTTTTCAAAAAATAGTGTGCTTAATGGAATCAGGCTATGAAGTACACACACACTGACCATCACCCTCCACAAATATGGTAACTTTTCACAAGCTGTTGACATGTACCAAACATATAGGAGGAGACAAGTCGTAAGCATACTGGAAAGTGTGCTTGGACAAATCAAAGTGTAGCTTAAATAAAGCACCTAGTTTACACCCAGGAGATTTCATACTGCATGAATGCTCTGAACTGAAACTAGCCCAAACTTCCCACCCAATTCAACTAACATGAGAAAATTAAATAAAGCATTCATTCAACATCTAAAGTGTAGGAGATAGAAATTTAGACTTGACTTTATAGAGAAAGTACCACAAAGGGATGATGAAAGAAGCACTAAACTGCCCAAAAGTAAGGCTTACTTATCCTTTTACCTTTTGCAGAATGATATAAGTAGAAAACTTTAACAGAGAGAACTTAAGTGAAATACCCCAAAACCAGATGAGCTACTTATGAACAGTTTATAGGAAAAAATTCATCTATGTGCAAAACAGTAAGATTTACAAGCAGAGGTGACAAGCTTGATGAGACTGACGATAAGCTGGTTGTCCAGAAAAGATTGTTAGTTCAACTTTAAATATTACTTTAAAAATCATAACTTTTAATGTAATTTTAAATATTACTCTAAAAAGATACAACTTTTTAGACACAAAATACAACTTTTCTTAGAAAGCATAGACAATTTCACAGTTGGCTTAAAAGCAGCGACCAATTAAGAAAGCATTCAAGGATTTGCCTGGTGGCACAGTGGATAAGAATCTGCCTGCCAGAGAAGAGGACACGGGTTCAATCCCTAGTCCTAGAGCATTCCACATCTGGGAGCAAGTAAGCCCATTCCATTTAACACAACTACTGAAGCATGCTCACTCTAGAGCCTTCGAGCCACAACTACTGAGCCCATGTGCTGCAACAACTGAAGCCCCTGCACCTAGAGTCTGTGCCCCACAACAAGAAAAGCCACCACAATGAGAAGCCTGTGGACCACAATGAAGAGGAGCCCATAGTCACCTCAACTAGAGAAAGCCTGGCATGGAGCAATAAAGACCCAGTACAATAAAAAAATAAATTATATATGATATATATACACGCACGCACACACATATATGAAAGAAAGCATTCAAGCTCAAAACACATTCATCTTAACACCAGCAATAAACAAGCCAACTCATAATTTAATACTAGACTAACTGATCTATTAACAGAAGCAATACTATTAACCTGAGTAAGAAAAAAATTATAGGCATAAGTCTATAGCAGAGCAGATAGCCCCTGAATAGTTAACAACAAAATTTAAACCTAATCCAACACTTAATTATTTATTCAAACAATGGTTAACCTAACACAGGCATGCATTTAAGGAAAGATTTTAAAAGGTAAAAGGAACTTGGCAAACACAAACCCTGCCTCTAAAATTATTTACCAAAATAATCACCTCTGCCATCACTAGTGTGAGAGGCATTGCCTGCCCAGTGACATGTTTAATGGTCATGGTATCCTGACCGTGCAAAGGTAGCAAAATCCTTTATTCTATAAGTAAGGGCTTGTATGACTGGTCACATGAGGCTTTTACTGTCTCTTACTTTTGATCAGTGAAACTGATCCTCCTGTGAAGAAGTGGGAACAGTATAATAAGGCAAGAAGACCCTATGGAGCTTTAATTAACTAATCCAAAAAATAATAATAATAAACAATAACCAAACCTTAGATGGGATAACAAAGATTTTAATGGATTAAGAATCTTTGGTGGGGTGATCTCAGAAAATAAAATAACTTCTGAGTGATTAAAATTTAGACCAACTGGTCAAAATGCCTAATCACTTATTGATCCAAAACATTGATCAAGAGAACAAGTTACTCTAGGGATAGCAGAAGAATCCTACTCTAGAGTTCATATCGACAATAGGGTTTAGGACCTCAGTGTTGAATCAGGACAACCCAATGATGCAACTGCTATTAGTGATTCATTAGTTCAACGATTAGTCTTAAGTGATCTGAGTTGAGATCCAAGTAATCCAGATAGGTTTCTTCTATCTATTATACATTTCTCCTAGCACAAAAGGACAAAGGAAATAAGGCCTACTTTACAAAAGCACCTTCAAATTCATTAATGATATCATCTCAATTCAATTAATTTACTCTTACCCTGCCCAAGCCCCGGTGGCTCAGAAAGTAAAGAATCTGCCTGAAATGTGGGAGACCCAGGTTCAACCCCTGGGTCAGGAAGATCCCCTAGAGAAGGGAATGTTTACCCACTCCAGTATTCTTGCCTGGAGAAGTCCATGGACAGAGGAGTCTGGCAGGCTATTTAGTTTATGGGTTCGCAAAGAGTCAGACATGACTGAGCAACTAACACTTTCACACTTTTTCCTAAGAACAAGATGTGTCAGGGAGATAGAACCCATTAACTATGTAAAACTTAAACCTTTATTGCCAGAGGTTCAGTTCTTCTTCCTAACAAAATGTTCATAATTAACATTCATTCAAGTGGATTCTATCTGACCCATGTATTTCCTAAAAAACAGAAAGACATTGTGCTATCCTGAGTTGGATCTTTGAAGAGAAAAGGGATATTAGTAGAAAGACCAGTAAACTCCAGATGAACTGTAGTTTATTTAATGGTAATCTATCATCATTAATGTCTTCATTGTGCTGAATACACCGTGGTTATGTAAGATGTTAACAATAGGAGAAATTGTGAAGGGTATAGGAAATCTCTACATTATTTTTGTAGCTTTTCCATGAGTCTAAAATTATTCCAAAATAAAAGGTTTATTAAAAAAAAAACACACACACATTCTTTCACTCATTATCCCAATCCTACTAGCTGTATTGTTCTTCACATTAATTGGACCAAATGTGCTTAGTTGCTCAGCTGTTTCCCACTCTTAGCAACCCCATGGACTGAAGCCCGCCAGGCTCCTCTGTCCATGGGGACTCTCCAGGCAAGAATACTGGAGTGGGTTGCCATGCTCTCCTCCAGGGGATCTTCTCAACCCAGGGATTGAACCCAGGTCTCCCTCACTGCAGGCAGATTCTTCACCATATGAGCCACCAGGGAAGTCCAACTGGACCAAAAGTTCTAGGCTATAGGTAACTCTGAAGAAAGGGTCAAACATTATCATCCCCTATGGATTATTATAATCTTGCTGATGCAGTCAGATTATTAAAGATCCACTATGACCACCAACGCTATCACTTTCTATATTTATCTTTGCATCAATTCTGGCCTTAACCCTAGCTCTCACAATATGAGTTCCTCTTCCCATACCCTACCCAATGAGTAACAGAAGCCTACACGTACTATTTATACTAGCTGTATCCTCTGATTCAGATGGACTTCAAACTCAAAATACACACTAATTGGAGCCCCACAAGCAATAGCACAGACAGTCTCATATGAAATAATACTAACAATTATTCTCATCAGTCCTATTGATAAACAGATCATTTACACTTTCAACACTAATTATCATACAACACATATGACTAATTTTCCTATCCTGACCCCGAGGCATAATATGAATTATTTCAACTCTAGCAGAAAATAACCGAGCCCCATTTGATTCAACAGAAGGAGAATCAGAACTTGGATTTGGCTTCAATGTAGAACATGCAGCAGCCTGATTTATCCTGTTCTTCCCAGCATGCATGCATTCGTGCTAAGTTGCGTCAGTTGTGTCCGACTCTTTGCAACACTATGGACCATAGCCTGCCAGTCTCCTCTGTCCTTGGGATTCTCCAGGCATGATACTGTAGTGGGTTGCCATGCCCTTCTCCAAGGGATCCTCCCAACCCAGGAATCTAATCCAGGTTTCATATGTCTCCTGCATGGGCAAGCAAGTTCTTTATCACTAGTGCCACCTGGGAAGCCCATTCTTCCTAACAGAATATGCCAATATTGGGACTTCCCTGGCAGTCCAGTTGTTAAGACTTCACACTTCCAATGCTGGGCGAGCAGATTTGATCCCTGTTCAAGGAACTAGATCCCACATGCTTCACAGACAGAAAAACAAACAAAAGAATATGCTAATGTCATCATACTGTGTTAGTTGCTCAGTCATGACTCTTTGCGACCCTATGGACTTCAGCCAGCCAGGCTCCTCTGTCCATGGAGTCTCCAGGCAAGAACACTGGAATGGGTTGCCATTTCCTTCCCCAGGGGATCTTCCCAAACAAGGGACTGAACCAGGGTCTCCTGTATTGCAGGCAGATTCTTTACCATCTGAGCCACCAGGGAAGCTGGTAATAAATATTAATAACATATAATAAATATAATAACATAATAAATATTTTTATAACAATCCTGTTTCTAGGAGTATTTCATAACCCCTACTTACCATAACCATATACTGCTGATTTCATCATTAAAACGCCCCTAACAATTGCCTTTCTATGAAATTCAAACATACTATCCATGATTCCAATATGATCAACTCATACATCTAATGAAAATATTTTCTGCCCTTAACACTAGCCCTATGTACATGACATGTCTCACTACCGATCATCATATAAAGCATCCCGCAACAAACATAAGAAATTTGCCTGACAAAAGAGTTATTTTGATAGAGCAAATAAGTTCAAATCCTCTTACTTCTGGGGAATTCCCTGGCAGTCCAGTGGCTAGGACTAGGTGTTTTCACTGCCAGGACCAGAATTCAATCCCTAGTCAGGGAACTAAGATTCCACAAGCCACACGGCATGCCACCACAAAAAAAAAAAAAGAAAGAAAAAATCTTCTACTTCTAGAATTATAGGAATTGAACCTAGCCATAAGAATTCAAAGTCCTTTGTGCTACCACATTATACCACACTCTATAGTAAAGGTCAGCTACATAAGTTATCCAGCCTATCCCCAAAATGTTCCTGTACTAATAAACCCTATGATCTTCACTATCCCTTGGAGAAGGGCATGGCAACTCATTCTCCTGGAGAATCCCCATGGACAGAGGAGCTTGGTGTGCTACCGTCCATGGCGTCTCAAAGAGTCGGACATGACTGAGCAGCTTAGCATAGCACATCTTTGCTCTCATTCTACAGACCATCATTTCAGGAACTATAAGTGTAATAACAAGCTCACACTGGTTATTTACCTGAGTTGGATTTGAAATAAACATAGTAGCTGTTATTCCCATTCTATTAATAATAAAATAATTCAACACACGAGCTATAGAGGCATCCACCAACTATTTTGTAACACAAGCCACAGCATCAATATTACTTATAATGACTTTATTCAGTTCAGTTCAGTCGCTCAATTGTGTCTGACTCTTTGCGACCCCAAGGACTGCAGCACACCAGGCGTCCCTGTCCATCACCACCTCCCAAAGCCTGCTGAAACTCAAGTCCATCGACTCAATGATGGCATCTAACCATCTCATCCTCTGTCGTCCCCTTCTCCTCACGCCTTCAATCTTTCCCATCATCAAAGTCTTTTCAAATGAGTCAGTTCTTCACATCAGGTGGCCAAAGTATTGGAGTTTCGGTTTCAGCATCAGTCCTTCCAATGAATATTCAGGACTGATTTCCCTTAGGATGGACTGGTTGGATCTCCTTGCAGTCCAAGGGACTCTCAAGAGTCTTCTCCAAAACCACAATTCAAAAGCATCAGTTCTTCGGTGCTCAGCCTTCTTTATAGTCCAATTCTCACATCCATACATGACTACTGGAAAAACCATAGCTTTGACTGGATGGACCTTTGTTGGCAAAGTAATGTCTCTGCTTTTTAATATGCTGCCTAGGTGGGTCATAGCTTTTCTTCCAAGGAGTAAGCATCTTTTAATTTCATAGCTGCAGCCACCATCTGCAGTGATTTTGGAGTCCCAAAAAATAAAGTGTCACTGTTTCCATTGTTTCCCCATCTATTTGCCATGAAGTGATGGGACCGGATGCCATGATCTTAGATTTCTGAATGTTGAGTTTTAAGCCAACTTTTTCACTCTCCTCTTTCACTTTCATCAAGAGGCTCTTTAATTCTTCTTTGCTTTCTGCCATAAGGGTGGTGTCATCTGCATACCTGAGGTTATTGATATTTCTCCTGGCAATCTTCATTCCAGCTTGTGTTTCATCCAGCCTGGCATTTTGCATGATGTACTCTGCATATAAGTTAAATAAGCAGGGTGATGATATACAACCTTGACATACTCCTCTCCCAGTTTGGAACCAGTCTGTTGTTCTATGTCCAGTTCTAATTGCTTCTTGACTGCATACAGATTTCTCAGGAGGCAGGTCAGGTGGTCTGATATTCCCATCTCTTGAAGAATTTTTCACAGTTTGTTGTGATCCACACAGTCAAAGGCTTTGCTGTAGTCAATAAACCAGAAGTAGATGCTTTTCTGGAACTCTTTTGCTTTTTCTGTGATCCAGCGAATGTGGGCAAATTGATCTCTGGTTCCTCTGCTTTTTCTAAATCCAGCTGGAACATCTGAATTTCACAGTTCACATACTGTTGAAGCCTGGTTTGGAGAATTTTGAGCACTGCTTTGCTAGCATGTGAGATGAGTGCAATTGTGTAGTAGTCTGAACATTCTTTGGCATTGCCTTTCTTTAGGATTGAAATGAAAACTGATCTTTTCCAGTCCTGTGGCCACTGCTCAGTTTTCCAAATTTGCTGGCATATTGAGTGCAGCACTTTAACAGCATCATCTTTTAGGACTTGAAATAGTTCAACTGGAATTCCATTACCTCCGCTAGTTTTGTTCGTAGTGATACTTCCTAAGGCCCACTTGACTTTGCACTCCAGGATGTCTGGCTCTAGGTGAGTGATCACACCATTGGGTTATCCAGGCCATTAAGATCTTTTTTGTACAGTTCTTCTGTGTATTCTTGTCACCTCTTCTTAGTATCTTCTGCTTGTGTTAGGTCCATATCATTTCTGTCCTTTACTGGGCCCATCTTTGCATGAAATATTCCCTTGGTAGCTCTAATTTTCTTGAAGAGATCTCTAGTCTTTCCCATTCTATTGTCTTTGCATTGATCACTGAGGAAGGCTTTCTTATCTCTTCTTGCTATTCCTTGGAACTCTGCATTCAAATGGGTATATCTTTCCTTTTCTTCTTTGCCTTTATCTTCTCTTTTCTTAGCTATTTGTAAGGCCTCCTCAAACAAACATTTTGCCTTTTTGCATTTCTTTTTCTTGGGGATGGACTTGATTACTGCCTCCTGTACAATGTCATGAACCCCTGTCCATAGTTCTTCAGGCACTCTATCAGATCTAATCCCTTGAATCTATGTATCACTTCCACTGTATAATCGCAAGGGATTTGATTTAGGTCATACCTGAATGGTCTAGTGGTTTTCCCTACTTTCTTCAACTTAAGTCTGAATTGTGCAATAAGGAGTTCATGATCTATCTGAGCCACAGTCAGCTCCCGGTCTTATTTTTGCTGACTGTATAGAGCTTCTCTATCTTTGGCTACAAAGAATATAATCAATCTGATTTCAGTATTGACCATCTGGTGATGTCCACGTGTAGAGTCTTCTCTTGTGTTGTTGGAAGAGGGTGTTTGCTAGGACCAGTGTGTTCTCTTGACAAAACTCTATTAGCCTTTGCCCTGCTTCACTTTGTACTCCAAGGACAAATTTGCCTGTGACTCAAGGTATCTCTTGACTTCTTCTTTTTGCATTCCAGTCCCCTATGATGAAAAAGACATGTTTTTTAGGGTGCTAGTTCTAGACTGTCTTTTAGGTCTTCACAGAACCGTTCAACTTCAGCTTCTACAGCATTACTGGTTGGGGCATAGGCTTGGATTACTGTGATATTGAATGGTTTGCCTTGGAAATGAACAGAGATCATTCTGTCATTTTTGAGATTGCACCCAAGCACTGCATTTTGGACTCTCTTGTTGACTATAAGGGCTACTCCATTTCTTCTAAGGGATTCTTGCTCACAGTAGTATATCTAATGGTCAGCTGAGTTAAATTTGCCCATTCCAGTCGATTTTAGTTCACTGATTCCCAAAATGTAGATGTTCACTCTTGCCATCTCCTGTTTGACCACTTCCAATTTACCTTGATTCATGGACCTAACATTCCAGGTCCCTATGCAATACTGTTCTTTGCAGCATCAGACTTGACTTCCATCACCAGTCACATCCACAACTGGGTGTTATATTTGCTTTGGGTCTGTCTCTTCACTCTTTCTGGAGTTATTTCTCCACTCTTCTCCAGCAGCATATTGGGCACCTTACTGACCTGAGGAGTTTATCTTTCAGTGTCATATCTTTTGGCCTTTCTGCCTTTCCATAAATGACTTTATTACTAATCTAATATAAATGACTTTTACTAATCTAATGAATAACTTTATTACTAATCTAATATACTTTAGTCAATGAACTATTACAGGGACTTCTCTGGTGGTCCAGTGGTTATGAGCCTGCGATTTCACTGCAGGAGTTGTGGGTTCAAGCCCTGGTCAGGAACTAAGATCCTACATGCAACGTGGCCAAGAAAAAAAAAGAAATGAATTATTACAAAAATCTTTAATCTACAAGGAGTTCTCCTCCTCGTTTTTTGGTTGATGTATCTGTCTCGCTCACTATACCAAGATCTGCAAGGGCAGGGAACATGACTTGCTCATCAATATATTGCTGGTTCCTAGCTCAAATGCCTGACACAAGGTAGTTCTCAGTTAAGTTGTGGTAGAATAAATGTGGAGCAAAGTTCGCCCCACACCCACATTAAACAATGCCCTAAACCCTTTCCAGTTTGGTCCAGTTTCAGTTTCACAATCACTCTGGAGCAATATAGCAACTTCTTCACCGTGGGCCACAAAGAAAATCTTTGCTGTCTAGTCTACCTTTATTTCAATGGGATCACTACTTTTCATGCCTGGGTATTGTGAGAAAATTGACATTTGGCATCTCAAGAGGATGGACACAATGATTCAAGTAAAAAAAAAAAAAACAAAAAAACTTTACAACTCCCAGTCTTGGGAGTGAGATGTGTAGAGGGATCGGAGTTCCTAATAAAGAAAATGGTTTGTTCAATCAACAGAGAAAAGTGTGGACTTAATGAGGACTCCACAGCAGCTGAGGTACAGACCTCATCTTTTACAGCTGCCTTCAGCAAGAGAAACAAAGATGATAAATCAGAAATCTGGAATCATTCCCAAGCTGCAGAGATCCAGTCCAAACACTAATTGACCTCCAGGAGAGACAGTGGAGTTTTAAAATCTAAATGCATCCTGATGTCCAAGCAACCAATCCTCCCCAGGGGAGCCAGCTGAATTAGCTGGGACCCAGCCCTGGTGGCTCAGACAGTAAAGAATCAGCCTGTAATTTGGGAGACCTGGGTTCCATCCCTGGGTTGGGAAGATCCCCTGGAAATGGGAATGGCAACCCACTCCAGTATTCTTGCCTGGAGAATCCCATGCACAAAGGAGCCTGGCAGGCTACAGTCTGTAGGGTTGCAAACAGTCGGATACGACTAAGCGGCTAACACTTTTCACAGCAGACTGTAGCCCGCAAGAAACTGGACAGGGTCTGAAATGAATCTGTTTGTAGGCCAGAGTTGGAAGGGAAATCAGAAAGCAATAGTTTGGCTCTGGCACTGCCATTTTTTCTGACAATGCCATTTTTCTGACAAAAAATGACACTGCCATTTTTTCTTTCCCAATAGACGATAAACTTCATGAGGACAGGAATTCTGTCCATTCCTTTACCAATATAACCCCAGGCCCCAGCAAAGTGACATATGGGTAACAAATCTTCATCAGATATTTGTTGAAAGAGTGGTAGAATAAATAACTAAATGCTGTAGCACCCTTTCTTTAAATCTTGCAGCATTTCATTGCTGTCAGTTTCTCATTTTATGTCTCTCTATTCTCCACTCTGGAAATGATCCTCTAGCCAAGGTGAAGATGCAGAGGAAGTGGACCCATGAGGCATCACCAATGTGGAAGCCTCTTCCACTTGGACCCTCATTCTCTATTCCCTCTCCCCTCTAGACTCTTAGCTCATCAAAGCCAATACTCCCTCTTCCTGGGTTCATTTCCAGGGCAGTCTTTCAGCCATGTAGATCTTCATTTTGTTCACTGTTGGATTAGAAGTTAGGGCATGAGGAAAGGAAGGGGTGCAAATCCTTAGAGGAGGAGATGAGAGGTACCCACCCTGGCCTCCCTCATGGGTGATTATCAAAAGAGCAATCAGATAAGTCACACTGCCAAAATTAACCCCCCACCTCCTCATCCTCTATGCATTATTATTTAAAAGAATATCTATCTCCTACTGTTATACTAGCCTTGGTATATGCCATAAGAACATGGGAGTGGAGGGAGAAAAATACGTCTTTCTATTCTTCTATCATAATAACCATCACACTAGATTTTGATTTGTTGTTTATAATCTGTTTCTCCTAGGAGATTGTGGCTCCCTAAGGGCATGGACTATGTTTTATTTTTCTATACATCTAAGTGTCCTCGAGGCATTCACAAAGGCGTGGAGGTGGGTGCCGTGTGGTGATGTGCTCTGCTGAGTAGTGGCTGAAAGAAAAGCTGCTGCCACTGGTGAAAAAGGAGCATTTTAAAACAAATTCATGTTTGTCTCCAACAGATCGCATCTGTCCAATGTTCTGTATGGTTGTTCTTATGCTACAGAAGACAAAACGCACCAAGTGGGAGTTTGGGCAACTGAAAGCGTGGACCATTCAGAAGGATGGGTCTACATAATAGCTCTCTCAACTGGAAGCTTTGGGTGCCCACCCCGACTATGTTGTGACTATGTTGTTCAGAATACCGCAGGCAGGATGGAAGATTTAAGATGCCATAAATACACTCTCCAGACTATAAGAGCATCCACAGGCACCAGTAGTCACCAGTACCAATCACAGCCTAACATGGGATGGAATTCCAGCCAATATTTTTAATTAAAAATAGTTTTTTTCTTAATACAAGCATAATATATGTTGAGGCTTTCCCAGTGACTCAGAAGTAAAGAATCTGCCTGCAATGCAGGAGACATGGGTTCGATCCCTAGGTGGGGAAGATCACCTGGAGGAGCAAATGGCAACCCCCCCTCCAGTATTCTTGCCTGGAGAATCCCATGGACTGAGGAGCCTGGTGGGCTACAGTCCATTGGTTTGTAAAGAATTGGACATGACTGAAGCAACTGAGCATGCAAGCACACAGTATTTGTTCATTGTGGAAGATTTAGAAAATACAAGGAAGCACAAATCATTTTTTCAAATACATATGATAATACCTAGAAATAAACACTACAACTCCTTTCAGACTTTTATATATCAATCCTAGCACTTACCTCAGAAAGTGCCTGGCTATATCTGCATGTTAATTCAACTCTGATCCGCATGGCTTCTGCCAGGTGTGTTCCTCTCCTCAGGGCCCACTGCCACCTCCACTTTCCTCCCACCACAGTGACTCTCATCTCTGGTGGACTGTATGCATCGTCTGCGGCTCTTTTTTCATTCTACGACACACAAGCTGTTACGTATAAACTCTATGCCCTGTTCCTCTCAAGCCCTTCCCTTTGGATTATGAAGAGCCTGTTTTGTAAACTAAAAATTTGTTACCATGTCCCTGCTACATCCACCCTAGCACTCCTCAAGGAAGATGTGCATGTGTATCTGTGTACTTAGTCGCTCAGTCACATCTGACTCTTTGCAACCCCGTGGACTGTACCCTGCCAGGCTCCTCTGTCCATGAAATACTTCAGGCAAGAATACTGGAGTGGGTTACCATGCCCTCCTCCAAGGGATCTTCCCAACCCAGGGATCGAACCCAGGTCTCCCGCATTGCAGGCGGATTCTTTACTGTCTAAGCCACCATGAAAGCCATCTAGATGCCTCTTACTTAGGGAAGCATACCTACTAGGAAAAAAAAAACACTCCCCCATATGCACACACACAAACATTTCTGCATTTCATCAAATCTAAAAAGCTAGTAATTAAAAGACACTATTTTTTAAGTTGTACTGAACTTAAAGCACACAGAGAAATGTGTGTGAAACACAAATGCATGGCTCAATGAATAATCACAAGGCAAACATCTGTGTGACTGCCAGCCAGGTCAAGAAATAGAATGATTCAGGCTTTCAGAAATGTCCCACTCCGTCATGTTCCCTCTACCCTCTCAGATGATAATACCTGCCTTGACATGTAACACTATATCTTAGTTTTGCCTAGGTTTTTTAATTTTCTATAGGTAGCATCATACATTATATATTCTTTTGCTTATGATTTCTATCTTTCAACATTATATTTGTGAGATTCATCCTTGACTCACCACTATTTTATGTAGCCCTAAGAAAGAAAAAACACCACCAATTAAACTATGGCACAGAGCCTTATCACTTATAATTTTTATTTTATACCTATTTAAAGAGCTCTTTTAGACTTATTTGTTCAGACTTTCATCACATATTATTCTTGTGCACTCATAAAAGAGAGAAATATAGGCAAAATAAATTGGCAGAGTATTCCTAAAACTCCTTTATGTACAGAATCCAATTCTGCTAAGTCACTTTTGACCTACAGTCAAATGTCCATTTCCCTTTGCCATTCATTGTACTATCGCACTGGTGATTATGACTATTTTCCAAAGAGTGTTCCACTATTGTCTTCAGAGTTTTCTTCTAAGCTGATGACAGCAAATTTGAATGCTGGAACTTTCTTAATCTTATCAGAAATGTCAATGAAAGATTTTTAGATATTAATCAGAATTCATAGTCTTTCCTCAAATGTTTCCTAACAGTTTGTTGACTGAAACATGGAGCCAAGTGGTCCATTTAGGCCACCAGGAATAAGAAGCAAGTGTGCAAATACTCAGACAATGACAATCACATAAAAATGGTCATCTAGCTGGCAGTGGTTGCACATTGCCATCAACCTCCAGGTGCATCCCAGTTTCTGAGATGACACATCATTATTTAATGTATATTTTAGAAACAATGAAATGCATAAACAGATTACTCTTTATCTTGCTTTAGTATATATTAGGACTCATATAATAGGAACATATAATAGGACTTATATTCCCCTAAGATAAGGAAGGGAAAAAATTAACAACCAGAGATAAATGGTTCAGTATAGGAAGAAAATATATGGACTAAAAAAACTTTAAAAGCTTATTTAGGTATAAGGTGGGTTTGGCTGAATTTATCTAAATTTCAACTTAAAAAACATTCTTTGAAGCTTTATGTCTTATTTGTCTAATGATTTCACCATAGCTGTGCTCACAATGACAAGGAATACCATCGCCATCTACCCACCCATCTTCCCAAGACAGAAATTTAAGTGACAGCTCCCTTACTCATGACCCCTACCATCTAATCTAAGTATCTGCTATCGGCTCACACCTCTCTCCTTCATCACCAACACCCCAGTTCAAACCACCATCATCATTGCTCACTTTGATGATACAGACATATTCTTACAGGTTTATTCTTATATCTTCTAGACCCACTACCATCCATCTTCCACCAAACAAGCAAGGAATCTTCCTAAATTGTAAATGTAGTCGTGCCACCCCATGGCTCTAACAAATAATATCCAAAATCCCTTATCATGCTTCATAAGTTCTAGCATTTTCTGGCTTAGAAATATCACATATGTCCAGACTGGTATATCCTGAACAACTCTAGGACACCCCATGTTCTAAACTATAACTTTATTATGCTGTGAGCTGTCCCCTATACAACCTGCAGACCATACACAGCAGCCTTGCCCCTGCTAACTTCTCAGCTTCATTTGCAGTGCTTTCCTTCTTGTTCTCCATCGTGGGCCCACCCGGACCTTGTCTTAGTCTCCCAAACACATCAAGCTCCTTTCCAAGTTTGTCTATGCCGTTCTGTCTTTTTCGACACACTCTTCATTCTCTTTTCACTTAAATAACGCCTACTAACCCTCGACATCTCCGTTTGAATGACACTTCCCCCAGAAAGCTTTCTCTGATTGTCCAAGATTTCTGTACAACCATTCACAGACCTGGTTAAAATGTTTCATGTGCTCTATGGTTTAATATCTGTATTCTTGCCCGGTATGTAAGCTGCCCAAGGGAAGAAGCTATCTGTCTCCTTACTAATATATTCCCAAAGCCCAACATGGTGCCAGCACACAGCAGGTGTTCAATAATTAGGGAATGAATGAATGAGTAGAAGAATAGATGTCGGATGGATGGATAGGTGGGCAACTGAATGAATGAATTCATAAGACAAACAGAAGCAGCATTAATTCACTTGGTGAACCTCAGTGCTATTTGATATCTCTATTCTTCTCTCCTTCTGCTCCCTAAAGCGTCACCCACCCAAACTGGCCTGAGAATTGGGACCCTATAAGGGTTCAAATTGTCTACATGAGTGGCCAAAAGTAGCAAAGAAAACACAAGATACCCAATTAAATGTGAATTTCAAATGAGCAGTGAAACTTTTTAGTATTTCAAAGTGAATAATAATTTTGGAATAATTCCACTTTGATATACTTTAAAAAATCATTGTTGGGGACTTCCCTGGTGGTCCAGTGGCTAAGACTCCATACTTCCAATGCAGGGAGCCTGAGCTCAATTCCTGGTCAGAGAACTAGATTCTACACACTGCCACTAACAGTTCACATGCGCAACTAAAGATCCCACATGCCGCAACTAAGACCCAGCACAGCGAAATAAATTTTAAAAAATAATCATTGTTTATCTGAAATTCACATTTAACTTGGAATTCAGTATTTAATCCAACAACCATAATTGAACTTCTTCAAACTTTGACCTATGTACCCTCAGCTCCATCCTCTGCCTTCTGCTCACCTCTGTCAGGGTCTGAACTCTGCTGACTACATTTCCCACAACCCTTTGCTAGCTGGCTTCTGGGTTTGGCCAAGGGGAGGCACAGGTGGCAGAGTGGTGGCTACCAGTAGGAGAGAAGTCAGTCTGTCTTTCCTGTCTTCTCTGCCTCAGGCTTCATCTCTTGTAGCAGCCAGGTCACCTGTAAGCCCAGCTCCTGCTAGAAGACTCTCCATGGTTCCAGCTTCCAAAGGATGATCCCTACTCCTGGTCATACCACCTCTTCTCTCTGTTCCTTTGGCCTAGGAATAGAGCAGCTTTGGCTGTTGCCAGTCTCTAAGTTCCCTGCATTTAATTGTTTTTGCATTAAGACCAATGAATGTTTTTGTTTTTCTGATTTGAACTCTTGACTTCCACTCAGATTGTAGTTAGAGATGCTTCTCTGGTCTAAGGTTTCCCAGGTAGCTCAAACAGTAAAGAATCTACCTGCAGTGTGGGAGATCTGGGTTCAATCCCTGGGTCAGGAAGATTCCCCTGGAGAAGGGCATGGCAACCCACTCCAGCATTCTTGCCTGGAGAATCCCATGGAAAGAGGAGCCTGGTGGGCTACAGTCCATGGGGCCACAAAGAGTCGGACACAACTGAGCGACTAACACTTTCACTTTCTCTGGTCTAATGTTTGGGGAAATGGCTTCAGCATCATTTTATGAGTAATAATAATAGAGCTAATATTTACTGAGCAGTTACCATATGCAAAGCACATCTCATGTGCTTCATCTCATTTAACTTCCCGTATAACTTTGTGACTGGACACTATTGTCCCTACTTTGCAGATGAGGGGCCAGAGGCTCACTGAGACCAAGGTGATGCCTTTAAAAAAGAGCAAACCCAGAAGGTGTGACTTCATGCTCTGAACTGCTCACTCTCCTGCCTGGGAATCCAGTCCCAGCTTCCTCTGCCCACGCTCTTAGAGTCAGTGCCAGTTCTCTCGGAGGACACGGGCATCTTTAGAAGCTGCTGCGTGGGCTTTCTCTGGAGGGGTCTTTGAGTTTTTTAGCCAGCAGCCCATACCTTGAAGGTTCTTCGAATGAACCAGTCTCCATAGTGTATGTATATGCAGGGGTGGGTGTAACAAAATGGAAGTGACCTTGAAATTGGCAATGAAGTCACTCTGTGTCAGTTGTCATCATGGTGAGAAGCCAGCCAGCCGGTTCAGCAGGGGATCCAGGGAGACACGAGAGGCACAGTCAGACTGAAGGGATGTCATTAATCAGGCAGAGGGGCTGCTGGCACCAGGGGAGGACCTGCCCAACAAAATATGAAGTGTTACCCAGCAGCACTGTGAGCAGGTCCCCTGATGTATGCTACCTCGGGAAGGCCCATTTCATGGCAAAAATAAATAATGAGATGAGTTCCACGTCTATACCTTCATCACTCTTCTGCGTTTCTGGGGAAACCACAGCTAATGGAGCTCTGCCTGACTCTGATCGTCACAAACCGGAATGTGTGGAGGTGCCCCCACAGGGATTCAGGTCCCGGGGGCAGTTCAAACGCTGCAGACCTCAGCCCTGTTAGCCACCAGCTCCTGGCCTCACACAGACCCAGCTGTTTAACATTTGCAAGCCGTTATCAATTTTTAACATTGGCACGGATGTCAGGGAGTGGGCAGAAAGCTAGGCAGAAATGAAGTTAACACAATTTGATTTGGCCAGGTTTCCTAACCCGAGGAGAAGTGGAGGAGAAAAGGTAGGGTGTGGTCTGGACCAGCTGGAAGGCAGACAGAGTACACATCTGGCAGTTTCTTTCCTGGGACTCCCCACCACAAACACCCAAAGCTTGCGGGTCACGACTGTGGTGCCCCAGGAGGGCCCGCGTCCCAAGTCTGACTTACGCATTCGCTGTTTAACAGGTAGTTACTGAGCATTACCCTGTTCAAGGCGTTGTGCTGGGTCTAATTCTCAGACTCCTCTATCAGGGAAGACTTTCTCCATCTTCTGCCCCATCCTGTCAAGATCTTGCCTTCTGGTCATTTGTTTCAAACTGGGTGAGGATATTAATTGTGCACCTACTCTGTGCCAGAACGACAATTGAATATACAGCAATGAACCAGACATATCTAATCAGTGACATACAGTGGAAAGAACGGATTTGGAGGCCAAATATCAACTTTGGACAGGTGGGTCAACCCCTCAGAACAGCAGTTTCCTTGTTGGTAAAATGAGGTTAAGCCTACCCATTCACAAAGATACTATGAATCTCTGAGAATTTGAAAATTACTGTTTACACCTACAAAGACTCTATTTCTAAATAAAGTCACATTTTGAGGTGACCAGTAGATATAAACTTGGGGAGGTACTAATCCACAATAATCATACTGAGCTATCTATCAATTAATCACTATTTTTAGAAGTTTGACTATATATTTCTATCTCTTATTACTCAACCACCCTGTAAACTCACAGAGATCAGGAAGAATGGGTAATATTGTCTTGGATTCTCATTTTCACCAGCATGCAAATATCTGTTAAGTAAATGAACAATCAAATAAATGGAAGAAGGAAAAATAATAGGGGGTGGAAAACTGAAGGGCCAGGCTGGTAACATAAACAAGGGCAAGAGGGGCCTGATGGCGTGAACTTGAGGCCACTTGTCCTTAATGAGGGCACTGCTACTCAACTCCAACCGACTCTTGCCATGCCAGAATCAAGCCCATCATTGCCAGACCTTCTAATTTTTCCACAGAAGCAGAAAATGTGACTTTTATGTGAAATCTTCCAAGGGTTAAATGCTGGCAATAAACTTAACCTTTGAAAACACAGTATTGAATAAACAAAATACACTAATAGTGGACCACCAACTTATAACCACTTTTAAGACCTAAGGAGGGCCTCTGATGGTGACACTTCAGGAAGGCCAGTGATAAAGACATCTCTGAGATGGCTGGCCTTGCAGTGTCTCTCCTCTGTGGACCTGTTTGTTCAGTTTGTGTAGCCCTGCTTAGATTTACAAGTGAGAGATTCACATCCTCATCAATTCATGCATTCGAGAAGTATTTACGGAGCCTCTACTTTGCATGCCTCTATCTGCAAGGCTGGGCACACCCATGAGACTAAAACATACATACTGCCTGCCCTCAAAGAGCGTGCAAAGGGACAGAGAGATTAAACATCACTGTTCAAATAATTATTTAATCATGCTGTGCTGTACTTAGTCGCTCAGTCATGTCTGACTCTTTGTGACTCCATGGACTGTAGTCCACCAGGCTCCTTTGTCCATGGGGATTCTCCAGGCAAGAATACTCGAGTGGGTTGCCATGCCCTCCTCCAGGGGATCTTCCCAACCCAGGAATCGAACCCGGGTCTCCCGCACTGCAGGAAATTTGTTACATCTGAGCTACCAGAGAAGCTCAAGAATACTGGGGTGGATGGTCTATCCTGTCTCCAAGGGATCTTCTGGAGTCAGGAATCGAACGAGGGTCTCCCACATTGCAGGCAGATTCTTTACCAGCTGAGCTACCACTAAAAAGAAGACAGTGGCAAATGTTTCCTCTTTCAGTTTTCTGGAATTTTTCTTAAGTTTATTTGTGAATGGAAATACACGGAAGGGGTCATTGTCATAGCCTGTAGAACCCAAACAGGAGAACAGAATCCTTTAAAAAATGATTGGAAAAGTCAATAACAATAGCTACCATTTAGTGAGCATCTACTATATATCCATCATTGTGCCAGATACGTTAAATGTGTCTTCTTTAACTTCCAGAACAAGCCTGCATGGTGTTATTTCCATTTTGTAAAGGAAAAACACTAAAGCTAAGGGAGATTAAGTAAACTGCCCAAGATTAGGATTGCAGTGAACGGCAGAGCCGAGAATTTAACTCATGTATGTCTCACTCTGCAGCTCCTGGTCTTTCAAGCACATAATATTCTTTCTCCACAAGCATTATAAATACACACCAAGTGCAATGCCCTGTCCAGACTTCCAGCCAACATGGTAAACAATCCCCTAAGAGTATAATAACTCAAAACATAGCAGTTTCTCATTTATCTAATATTTCAGGGCAGTGTTCCTGAATGGTAGGACAGCTCTGGCAAACAGTAACTCAAGGACCCAGAACCTTTCTATCTCCACCTTCAAAATCAAACTGGCTTCCAAGGTGGCCAGGGTGGGGAAAGAACAAGAAGGATTGTGGGTGTGAGGTTTTCATAGGAAGTAGACCACAAATTTCTGTTTGCATCCCATTGGCTACAACTCAGTCACATGGCAGTAGGTACTGCAAGTGAGGCTGGGAAATGTAGTCTGTGAGGGGAGGAAGAAGGAAAACTAATTTAGTGATTGGCTAGTACTCTCACCACACTGCTTCCCAATAATCCATTTATTCCGGTTGTATCTTTTGAGTACTTGCAAAAGTTCACCAAGGCTCTCCTTCCCTCCTGGAATGTTCAAGAAGCTTTTATTCATGCGCTTTGCAGTTTTATATTTACATTGATAGCTATTTTAAGTCTGTATAACTGCTTAACACTATCATTATCTTACATGCTTTGCTGTGGTTGGAGTCTCAGGGAGAGATATGCTTTCCTTTCTGCAGATTAGAAATGAATATAGGCCCCTAAGCAATCTTGCCAAGGACTAAGAAAATGATATAAAGAATGAAAAGCTTTCAAAAGGAAGATATTACTCACACAGTCATCCAGAGCTAGGTCTGCAAAGGAGTTATGAATATACCATAAGCCAATTTCAAGCAAATGTCACGTAAGACACTTCAGAGGTTCCCTCTTGTCAAGTTTCCCTTTACGACACACTGAGGTACATCAATAAATCACGATCTGCCATTTCCCTTCAAAACCCTCCTTGTTGTGAAATTCCACGTAGCTAATCCCTAAGAAGACTTTACTGGGTACGTCTGGGTTTAGTTTATGTTACCCTTTACGTAAAGAAAAAACTCTTGCTTTATTCACCACCAGCAGGGGATATTTTTGGGCTCCAAAATCACTGCAGATGGTGAGTGCAACCATGAAATTAAAAGACGCTTGCTCCTTGAAAGAAAAGCTATGACCAACCTAGACAGCATATTAAAAAGCAGAGACATTACTTTGCCAACAAAGGTCTGTCTAGTCAAAGCTGTGGCTTTTCCAGTAGTCATGTATGGATGTGAGAGTGGACCATAAAGAAAGCTGAGGGCCGAAGATTTGATGCTTTTGCACTGTGGTGTTGGAGAAGACTCTTGAGAGTCTCTTGGACTGCAAGGAGATCCAACCAGTCCATCCTAAAGGAGATCAGTCCTGAATATTCGTTGAAAGGACTGATGCTGAAGTTGAAACTCCAATACTTTGGATTTCTTCCTGATGTGAAGAACTGACTCATTGAAAAAGACTCTGATGCTGGGAAAGATTGAGGACAGGAGAAGAGGATGACAGAGGATGAGACGGTTGGATGGCATCACTGACTCGATGGATGTAAGTTTGAGTAAGTTCTGGGAGTTGGTGATGGACAGGGAAGCCTGGTGTGCTGCAGTCCATGGGGTCGCAAAGAGTCAGACACAACTGAGAGACTGAATTGAACTGAGCAGGGGATGTATACTTAAATGGGTTCTTCCTCCCATTGTGGGGAAAGCACACAGCCTCAAATGCCTCCTCTACAAAGGAAATTACTCAAACTCTGTTTCGTGGCATACTCTTTCTGTGGATGCTAATAGATGTTTTAAAAGAGAATGGAAAGCAAAAGAAAGGATTCTGAAAGGAATATAGGGTGGGCAACTGGGTTAAAGAAAAAGAGGTTTTTTTAATTGCAGGACTTTCAGAACCTTTTGTATGTTAATTGAGGATTGAATATTTAAGACAGGGCACAGGTTGACTCTGGAGATAGAAACAGCTGCTCTCCTTTCAAACGGACCAGAAGACACCTACAGAGAGTGATTATGCTTTTAATTTACATATATATTCACATATGTATGATTCTACTGAGCTTGAAAAACAAAGTCCTCTGCTCTGCTCAAAATATTTCTAGAAGAGGAGATATTAGATACATTGTCTGACAACCCCATAGGAAGTCAAGAATTTGGAGAAAGAAAAAAAAATTCTTTTTAAATTCAAATTAAGAACAGAAGCTTTGCGGTCAAAAGGCCTGAGTTCAAATCCTTATTTTTCCACTCACCTGCTGTGCAACCTTCATTAACTAACCTCTCTAAGCACCATTTCTTTTTTTTTTTTCCCATTTATTTTTATCAGTTGGAGGCTAATTACTTTATAATATTGTAGTGGTTTTTACCATACATTGACATGAATCAGCCATGGATTTACATGTGTTCCCCATCCTGAACTCCCCTCCCACCTCCCTTCCCATCCCATCCCTCTGGGTCATCCCAGTAAGCACCATTTCTTGCTGTTTCATTTCCTCGCACATGAAATGAGGTTTATAATAACCATTGTCCCTATTTCACTGGGACACTGAGAGAATTAAGTGATAATACAAACTCTTGAAAATACTTAGTATGCTTGCTGGCACACGTAAGTCACCTGCCCTCCAAAAATATTAGCCCCTATCATCGTTACTCTGGTATGCTGTATTTCCCAGATTTATATGACATGGGAACCTTTTAACACAGAATATCCATCAGCATCTCAAAGGATGCCACAGAACCAAGTTTGAGAAATGCTAAATAAGAGGGGATCCTACGAAAATGGCATCCTATGATGAAGAAAGACCACAGGGCATCACCAGACCCAAAGAGTTCATTAGGAGCTCAACATCATGAACATGATCTCTCTGCCCATCTCTCAAAATCCAAAATGGTACATCTGGAGACGTGCCAATTTCCCAGGATCACCTGCAAAGCCTTGGTGTCTGGGTCTCCTGCTCACCAAGTCCCAATTCCAGCCAGGGCTTGCAAAGTGTGAGGCTGACCTTTCTCTATTCAATATGAAGTTCAGCTAGCTGAACACCACATGGAACTCTTATAAAGACTGCCATTACATTGACAGCTACAGGCAATGCTTCCCTGTCTCCTCTTGGGACTCATTCTGCTCCCATCAAATGCAGTTACAGCCATTTGAATTTCAGTGGATGTCAATAGTAAAATCAGAGTCACCCTCTCCTTAGCACTTTCAATATGCCAGGCAGTGTATAAGCACCTGAAATGCATCACCTCATTCAACCTTTACAAGAACTCAAGAGGTCGGGTCTGCTACCACGCCCATGTCACAGATGAAGAGTGCAGTTCTAAGAGATAAAATGACTTGCCCAAGTTCTCACAGTCAGTTATGATCTGAACCTGAGCCAAGTCTCCTGAATGTGGTTCATCTACTTCACATCACCTCCTTTTTCTCATGGTTTCTCTCCCTCTCCTGCCTGCTCTCTGCAATGAACTCTGAGAAAGAATGGGATGGATTTTGGTGGGGAGGGGGAATGCCAGTCAGACACATTGATTTTCAGAAAAACAGCTTTCTGCTCATTGATGTTCAACAAATTGGCCTGCTTCCAGCATCAGAACTAGTGGTTGGTGGGTAACTTAAGAAAGTCCCAGTGAAGAATCATAAAGCATAATGCCTTCATGTCCTAACTGTTTTAGTTTCACCTAAAACAAAGTAAGTCATTTGTTCGCCAATCTTTGGAGGCAGGGAGAAGGCTTTGTCTTGGAGCATGGGAACCCTGATGGAATTCCCTGTCTCTTTCTTACATTAATCACAACCATAATATATTACCTCTGATATACAATTTCAATTTCTTTAGAGTGGAGCACTTGAAAGAAGGCACACGTGAAGGAACCTGAGTACCACATTCTTTCAGATTGTTGGGATTTTTTTTTTTTTTGCTAATCTAGTTTTCGTCCCCTAATTTGACAGCATTTCTTTGCAACTCACCTTTTCAAGTCTTTTCAAAGCATTTAACTTAGTTGTCACAGAAACGACTCCTCCCTTTTAGCTCTTGTATTTCATCTCTGATTTGTAATACTTAATTAAACTATATGCTCAAAGCAGAACAAGATGGAGCTGTGATCTTCCTCCAGACATCTGCCCAGCTGGTTCCCTCACATCCTTCAGATTGTGCTCAGAGGTTCCTTCTCAGTCAGAGAAAATGACCACACTCCCTTTCCTTTCCTGCTCATTTTTCCCCATTTCTCTTCTAATCATCTCAGGTACTGACCATTTTATTTCTTTTGCTTATGGTTGTCTCCTCCCATTAGAATGTAAGTGACATGATGACAAAGATTTTAGTCTATTTCGTTTGCAGATTTATCTTCAGTGCTGGGCACATAGTAGGTCTTCAGTAAATACATGCTGAATGAACAAATGCTCCAACTTAGAAGGAATCTTTGCAAATGTAATTAAAGCATCTCTAGACGAGATCATCCTGGATTATCCAGGTGGGCCCTAAACCCAATGACAAGTGTCCTTAAAAGAGACACAGAAGAGAAGAGAAGCCCATGTAAAGACAGAGGCAGAGATTAGAAGGATGCAGGTACAAGTCAAGTGATTCCAGGAGCAACCAGAAGCTAGAAGTGGCAAGGAATGATTATTCCTTGGAGGGAGTGCCACCCTGCTAACATCTTGATTTCTGACTTCTGGCCTATAGAACTGTGAAAGAATAAATCTCTGTTGTATAAATCAGAAAAAAAAAAAATGCTCCAAAATGGTGACTAGGAATAAAAGCTAATACCAAAGAGATCTGAAGAACTTCGGTGTTTTAAAGTGAGTCACTAATTTGGAAGGCAGACACCTACCTCTAAGGTTCACCAAGAGAAGTACGACCTGACCTTAGCGCCCCCAGTTCTCCCTTCATCCCCCATCTCTTCTCAGATTAGGAAAGAAGGCAGTCACAGCATACTGAGTCATGTTTCATGGTGATGGTATTTCCCAACCTGCACTGTAAGGTGAGGTGGTGGAGTTGGGGAGTTATTTTGCCTACCCGGAGGCCAAGTAAGGAGAGATTTTTCTCTTTATTTTGGTTTTCTATTTTTTTTTCTAGAATGTGCCGAGGTATTTTTTTTCTAGAATGTGCTGAGGTATTTTTTCTATTTTTTTTTTCTAGAATGTGCCGAGGTATTTTTTTTAATATTTATTTGTTTTAGATATTTATTTATTTATTTTAAACATTTATTTATTTATTTGGCTGTGTCAGGTCTTAGTTGTAGCACTCGGAAGCTTCGATCTTCATTGTAGTATGCTGGATCTTCAGTTGTAGCAATGCGAACTCTGAGTTGCTGCTTGTGGGATCTAGTTCCCTGACAGGGGATCAAACCCATGTCCCCTGCATTGGGAACATGGCGTCTCAGCCACCGGACCACCAGGGAAGTGCCAGTTTCCTTATATTTAGGGCTTGGGGTTTGTAGGGCATCTTAAGTCTGGCTGATGCCTTTCATCAGATTTGGAAAACTTCTGGTCATTGTCTCTACAAATACCTCCTTCAGCCATAATCCCTTCCTCCCTTCTCCTTCTGAAACCCCAAATAGACCTTCTCAATTTATGTTCCAAGTCTCTTCCTAATCTTATGAAGTTACCATCCTTGTGTCTCTCCATTCTTAATTTTGACTATATTCTTCTGACTCACTTTCCAATTGACCAAGTCTCTTCAAACTGTCTAAACTGCTGTGTTCTTAAGTCACTTTTTTTTTTCATTTCTAGAACTCCCCATTACTTCTCTTTACTATTTATAATTTTCTACTGACATTCTTAATTTTGTCTTTTATCTCTTGTACATAGTAATTATGGTTATCTTACGGTCGTTGTCAGATAGCCTCAATATATGGAGGTTCTAGGGATCTGCTCTTTTGTCCATTGTTTTTGCTGGTGGTCATTAACTCTCATGTGCCTGATAATCGTTTTATTGTATTGCATTTATAAGCCAGATGTTGCATTTGTAAGCCAGTTTGTAGAAATAAGCTGAGGCCTAGAATGATGCTATTTTTCTCCAGAGAGCACTTATGTTTACTTCCTCTGGGTCCCTGTGGAAACTAGTAATCTGGGGTCACCTCCACACAAATTCAGGGATTTCAGGAATGCTGAGCTTCAGTCCCTGCGTCTGTCTGCTTCCACCTCACCTTTGCCACTAGGGTGCAGCCTGTCAGGATGCCAACCAACAGGAAGGAGGATTCACCAAAGGTCTCTTCCCCTCAGCTAGCCCTAAGTTCTCATCCCTGTGCCCCCAGCCCTAAGAGGGTGCTCAGCCTGTTCACCTCTCATCACACATGGGACTGACAGATACTGTCCCATCTTCCTAGATATCCAGCCTCCCCAGATTCTGGTGAATTTTCACTACTTGTTAGCTCTCTGATGTCTTGAAGGAGTGTGTGTGTGTGTGTACATCATATATATGTATACATGTGTGTATATACGTACATATGTGTGTATGTGTGTATATACATATGTCCCTCATGGCTCAGACAGTAAAAATCTGCCTGTAATGCAGGAGATCTGGGTTCGATCCCTGGGTCAGGAAGATCCCCTGGAGAAGGAAATGGTAACCCACTCCAGCATTCTTGCCTGGAGAATTCCATGTACAGAGGAGCCTGATGGGCTACAGTCCATGAGGTGGCAAAGAGTCGGACACGACTAAGTGACTAACACTTTCACTTACTTCTTTTCATGGGCATATGTGTATGTGTGTGTGAATATATTTTGTCTAGTGGGAGGGTTGGCTCAAATCACCTCATCTGCCACTATCAGAAGCAGAAATCTCTTCATTCCCGGTGTCAGGGCCTGGCTGGGGTAAGGTGAGTGAGGCATCCAGGCCCCAAATGTCAGGATGTGCTCACTCTCAGGTCCACACCAGTAGGGCTGGTACCTGTGCATCCTTGGCAACTTACAAGCCTCTCTCTCATGCCAGTCCTGATCTGTATATGTTTGCAGAGGTTCAAATACCTGGGCAGACTCTAATACATGAACGTATATCTAGAAAATAGGCTGGGGGATAGAGACTTTGTTTCTTTATTTACTTCTAGGTTGTTTAATTGTTCTTATGTAACCAAATATCATTTACGATGCATCTTACATGCATCCTCTCAAGGGACTCTCCGAGCAATCTTAATAAATAGGTACCATAATCACCCTCATTTTGCCTAGAAGGAAACAAAAGTACACAGAGATTACAGAAATTTCCTGGCAATCCAGTGGTTAAGACTCCACGCTTCCGATGCAGGGGTCTCAGGTTTGTTGCCTTGTCTGGGAACTAAGATTCCACATGCCATGCAGTGCAGCCAAAATAAAATTTAAAGATAAATTTTTTTAAAAAGTATATGCAGATTTATTAATATTACCCATGTTCCTAAAACTGAGTTGATGTAGCCAGGTTTTGAACCCAGGCAGCCAGGTTCCTAAGCCTCCACAACACACATAGCCACCGATACTGACTCTAGTTAAAAGCACTAAATTCCATACTTTTGCAATTTGAAAAACATGGCTCAATATAAAGTGGAAAATAATGTTTCAATTAATAAATACAAATATGTTCTATATACTAAAATTCTTCAGCCAATGGTCGAAGCTGCCTCTAGTCCATCCTGAGGCAGGGGAGAAGCAGGGCCCTGTGGCCCCTTCCTCGCTTCCTGGCCTTTTCATGCTTCCCAGCACAGAGGAAAAATGACCCAGGGCCTATTCTCAGATGTGTCCAGGGGCCAGACCACTGCCCGGGCCACATCGGTCTGCCTGTTGTTACCATGTCAACTAGGGCCTTTGTCCGCGACACGGTGCCCGACTCCCATTACTCACTCTGTCCTTTCCTGTCCAGCTGTGCCAATAAAATGATTTATCAGCAGGAACTTGGGACGGGCTGCCAGGTTCTGGGCAGAGGAAGGAGGCATGGGAACTATTTTATGAAATAAAGGCCTGGCTGCCAAAGGACACAATTCACAGTCTCAAATGCCTCTCCCACACACTCTGAATGTTGCATTCATTCCTCCATTCACTCGTTCATTTATTCAATACATGTTTAATGAGGACCTTGTGCTGAGCCAGACATGTGGGATACACTGGTGAACAACAGAGGCAAGGCCTCCGCACCCCATTCAGAGGTCTGGGGGACGGCAGACAAGGAACAAGTTACTTACAGGTGCATTCAAGTAAGTGGGCGAGGTTATCAAGGCAAGAAGCCAGGGCCTCAATTAGGTGATTATTTTTTTTTTTTATTTTGTCCATACCGCACAATTTGTGGGATCTTAGTTCCCCAACCAGGGATCGAACCTGTGCCCCCTGCAGTGGAAGTGCATAGTCTTAACCACTGGGTCACCAGGGAGGACCTGAGGAGGTGGTCCTTGAGTTGTGATGGGCCTCAGGCCAGGCTGCCCCAAGATGTGTTACTCTGGCATGCGGATTACTTTAAACCGAAAACAATCAGGGTCCAAAAGTTTCAGGAAGAACCTTTGAACCATCCCCTTACTACCTAAAAGAATTTAAGACAGAAGGCCTGTTTCAGGAAGAAGCTATCACTATAGACAACTGTAGTAAATTATTGGATGAGGTGGACAGAGAGGAATCATTTGTCAAAGCCTACCGTCCCTAATGTTTACCAAACCTTAACTCTTTTTAGTTCCCTGTGGATTACCTTCCTTCCACTTGAATCTTCAGACCCCTACCTGCTTCTCCTTAGTCCAGAATACACACACACACACATATATAAATACATATAAACACCTCATCTAGCCTTACTGTCTTTGGAATTCTTCATTATGTGGACTCCCTGTGTGTGAGTGTTCAGTCACTTCAGTCTGTCTCTCTGTGACCCTGTGGACTGTAGCCCTCTGGGCTCCTCTGTCCATGGGGATTCTCCAGGCAAGAATCCTGGAGTGGGTAGCCATGCCCTCCTCCAGGGGATCTTCCCAACCCAGGGATTGAATCCATGTCTCTTACATCTCCTGCATTGGCAGGCAAGTTTTTTACCACTAGCGCCACCTGGGAAGCCCAGATTCCCCATGCACACGTAATAAATTTGATTTTCTCCTGTTAATCTCCCTTATGTCATTTTAACTGCAGGCAAAAGAACTAAGGGGAGAAAGAAGGGAAATTTCCCCTCCCCAACAGCTGTGATCTGAAGACAGAATAGGAATCAGCTCTCCCAGGACAGAGAGGAAAGAGTGCCAGGTAGAGGGTGTCGCAGAAGTAAAGGTCCTGAGGTCAGAAGAAGCTTGGTGCTTGTAAAGATATAGTAAGTCTGGGGAAGAAAGCGGCAGAGTGGAAGAAGCTGGGGAGATGAGCAGGGACCAGATGACGCAGACCCTTCCAGGCCCTTGTGAAGAAGCTGGCCTTTATCTAAAACAGCTTGAGAAAGTCACACAAGGCTGTAGAGGGAGGCAGGTCAGGATCCTATCTGCATTCTAGGAAGACCACCAAGGAAAACAGATTAGGAGGGGTCTCTGCACAGAATGAGGGAGGCCACTTAGGAACCCACCACAGCACTTCTCAGACTATTTGCAGGGACAAACCATTTTCTCCACAATCCATCACAAAACCAATGCTCTTGTAAAATACAACACAAATTTGCTTGGATGTCACAGCAATGTCAAATTGTTATAAAAGTTTCTAAACACTAAATCCCAGTTTCTCTACTTACTCACTGTGGACCAGTAATACTTTGTTGACCGTCACCAGTCTGTAGATGACAGTTTGAGTAGCACTGGGGTAGCACAAATGGGGTTGCCAAGCCAGACTCTGGTGTCCAAAAGGAAAGCAACTTTATCTTCTGGAACCTAGTTGAGCTTCTGGAGCCTGGTCTCTGACCAGCCTGACACAGGAAACGTTCTGAGCCCTTCACGGCTCAGACAAGCCCACAGGTTACCACTCACACATCTGAGTGCTTCTTCTCCTCTGACTCCCTTCTCAGTCCTCTCCCCGCGTCCCCATTCTGGGGACTCCCGCACACACCGGCCCGGATGGTCTTGATAGAGAAGGCACTGCTTTGCTTAGTCTTCATCTGCCTCTGCCTGGTGCCAGTTCCTGCCCTGGACATAACGTGTCCTTCTTGGTCCTTGAGCTTATCCACTGTCCCGCACCGACCACCACTGAGGTGACGCTGCATCCCCCCTTCTGTCCTCAGCTGTTCAGCTCATCACTGCATCCTCTGCCGCAAAAGTTCCTGCATCCTGGGACTGGTTCTGCCTCTGGACCTCAGTCCTTCCCTCCTTCCCTGCCACTGGCTCCTTTCCACTCTCTCCGGAACCACACACAACCCACATGCTTTTGGCCAGCTTTCCCTCTTCCCAGCACACCTCACAGCCACCATGACCTCTAGCTTTCTTGCCACTGAGCAGAGCAAGGCTGCTGGTCATCAGAGATCACAGGGAGCCAACAAGTCACAGGCACCCCTTGACTCTTGGGTCTCTGTACTCATAATGGTGTCCCCAGCAGTCAACTTAAGGAGGTGGAGCAAATACATTTATATAAAATTCTCTCTGCCTCTCTCCATCTCTTGCTCTCTCTCCAACTCTCTCTCTCTTCTACCGCCCCTCCTTTCCTCTCTCCACCTAACTCTCTTCCTGTTTCTTCCAGTCTCTCTTCTCTTTTCCTCTCCCTCCCTCTGTTCCTCCTCCCCTCATTTCCTACATGTTCTTCTCCTCTGCCCCTCTCCCTCATCCCCTCTCCCTCCTCCTCTTCCAACTCACTTCCCACCTGACCTCTAATTAGAGGTGAGAGGAGAAGAATTGGGTCTGGCTGATGTTGATTTTCTGAATCTTTCTGCTCAGAGCTGGATCAATCTTCTGGATTAAAGAGATGATGAATCACCACCCTTATTATCAGCTCCTCTTCTGCCACCCGTACCCTGGGGGAAGTTATTAGATATGAGTGATGCTCACCAATATTTCCAATTCCTCCTCTTCCAAGTGCTCCTCTGCTCTTCTGAATTAGACATGGTCCTACAAATTGCTGTGGCCAAAAAAAAAAACTGTCAGAAGCAACACCTGTCGCTTCTGGGTGGAAGCATCTCAGAGTTGTTGGACAATGGACAATTCTCCCTTTTTCCTACTCCTGCAGCAATCACAGAAGCATGCTCCCTTGATACGGGAGATTCAAAAGATCAAAGCTGCCTGAAATGTTGAACCAGTCACGGAGTACAGCTGTCCCTGGGCATCACCAAGATTGAAGCAGGCTGTGTGTGAACACAAAATTTTGTTTTGAACCCACTGGTTGCCTGTTACAGGAGCATTGCCTGCCCTGACTAACATACCATGCTGCTGGCCCAAGCAGTGGATGGGGAAACTGAAAAGAAAAAGCACTCAGTAACTAATAGCTCTGCAGGTCATCCTCCAGGGGAGGTTGTGGCCATTCTCCGTGCTCTAAATAATGGTGACCTATTTTGTAAAGGTGGTGGCAGCAAAGATGACACAAGTGGATAGATTGGATACAATGTGAAAAGAGACACGCCTTAGTGAGGGACTAGACTGGGAGGATGAGGAGAGGGGTCAGGTTGTGTCCTGATTTCTGGCCCAAGGAATCAGGAATATAGAGCCACTGGATGAGATTCAGAGGACCAAAGAACACGCTGAACACATTTCTTGGTCCCAAGAGCTCTGAACAATGGCCCCTTACAGCAGCTGAAACAAACAGCCTTCATTTGGGACACTCTCCTGACTCCAGCTTGCAGGCTTGAGGCTGAGGTTTCTCGGTTGTGTGGCAGATGCTCCGAGGAAGAGCCAACAGGACTGTGCTGTAATCACTGCCATTTATAACCATCGGGAAAATACCAAACTACAAGGAGGACTGCTGTATTCCAAAAACCGCTGGTATTTGAACACCTGAGAGAGCTGCCAGTGCTGAGGGTTTGATGGATGGAGAAGGCAAAGAAGAGTGTCTCATTTCATTGTTCATTATATCAACTAATTACCTGGCTTTCATCCATCAACATAGGATGTTTAAAAGGAGGAAGTCCTGAACTTGAGATCCAGAGGCCTGGGTCTTGGTTCCAATTCTGTCATTCATGACCCTGGGCCAGGTATTCCCCTCTCTGGGTTTCCCCAGCCCCACAAGCAGAGGTTCTTCAGCAGGCTCCTGTATGCTCCTTGGAGATCCATGAATGGGCCTTAGGGATCCCTAGAAATTATATTCAGAATACTGTTTGAGTGTGCAGATGTCCATATATTGAAGAAGAGGGTCCATGCCTTTCATCGGATCCCCAAAGAATTCCACGATGAAAAAAATTTTAAATTGCTGAAAGTGGAGATGGACACACCAGAGGGTTGTGGGGAATGAGGTGAAAGGAGTTGGCAGGAGCCAGATCATGAAGGACTTCTCAAGTCATGCTAGGGAGCCTGGCACCATCCAAAATGAATACAGGAACCCTTTCTGGATCTCTTTTCCAAATATACCCAGTCTAGCCAACACAACAAAACAAAAATATTCAGGGACAGGGCAGACAGAGAATACCTGAATCACCCTTGTGCTTATTCATCTAACAGGCATTTAGATGGGCACCGGTTGTGAGCTGGGAGCAGATACTACAGGCTGCAATGTTGTGATTTAAAAAAAAAAAAACAGTGAATGGGACAAATGGGCAGAGGAGTGTGTGTTTGTGTGCACTGGTGTGTGATTGAGTCTGTGTGTGTGTGTGTGTCTCTGTTTATGTGTGTGCCTTCGTGTGTGTCGGTGAATATATGTCTCTGTGTGTGTCTGTGTGCACTGGTTGTGACTGAGTGTATGTTTATGTGTGTCTCTGTGTATATGTGTGCCTTTGTGTGTGTCTATGAATATGTCTCTGCGTGTGTCTGTGTGCACTGGTATGTGATTGAGTGTGTATGCATATGTGTCTCTGTATATGTGTGCCTTCGTGTGTGTCCGTGAATATATGTCTGTGTGTGTGTCTGTGTGTCTCTACGTATACATGTGTGTTTCTATGTGTGTCTGCATGTATGTGTGTCTTAGTGTGTATCTCTGTGTCTGTGAATGTGTGTTTGTGTCTTTGGGCATGTCTGGGAATGTGTGTTTCTGTGTGTGTCTCAGCATGTGTCTGTGTATGTGTCTCTGTGTGTATGTGTCCATGTATGTGGCCTGTGGAGCAGCTGTGGGCTGGGAGCCCCATCATAAGCTCTTCTCCATCAGAGCCTAACTCCAAAAAGCTCCAGGAAACAGCTTGCATCAAGTTTAGGAAGAGCTGACACTAAAGCTGCAAGGCACATAAGAAGGATGCCAGGGAGCGACAGTCTGGGAACCAAAAAGTCATGTTCCTAAAACACAAGCCTGGTTTAGCAGGGGCTGGCTGCCCCAGTTCTCCTTGGGTCTCCTGTCTCCACCACGGCTGACAGCCAGCCCTGTACTGCCAAGATCTAAAAGCATGCTGGATGTGGAATCCCTCGATGTCTCCACACCATGCTAAAAAAACGTATATTGTCATCCAAAATTTGAGCTGCAAAAACTAAAAAGTCCTTGGTACATCTAGTTACTGCAAACTGAAAAGGCTTTGAATATCAGGTGCCTTTCACCAGCAGAAAGCTGTGGGACACTGGCCTCGATCTGAAAACTGTGAGTCTGGACAGCATAGCACAGGGAAGTGGGGAAGGAGCGGCCAGGAGCAAGGGTCTTAGGGTCAGGATGGACAGGTTTGAACCAGTGACTGATGTGTGCCTCAGTCTCCTCCTTTGTCAAATGTGACCAGCAATAGCACTGACCTCCGAGGGCTGTGTGAGAGTTCAATGAGTTAAAATGCAAAAGGACTTGCATAGCAAAAAGGACTTCCAAAAGGACTGGTACACAGTAAGCACTAAATAAATACCTTCTATTGTTATTTTTTATTATTGTTGTTCATGAAAAATGATTTCCTCAGAGTCATTTGAAACTGTACATTGCTGGGGAGGAAAAAGAGAGGGAGGGAGGGATAGAGAGCAAAGAAGACAAGGAAATAAGATGTTACACATCTACCCATTAATGATACCAGGCAAGAGAAGGGTACATCAATTTTTATGACACATTAATATAAATATTTTATCATATGAGAACTAGCTTAGGCTATAATATATCTTTTTCTCAACTGTAAGGCATTTTTTTTTTCTTTTCTAAATTAATTATGCCATGTTTCACTGGAAAAGAAAGAAGGAAGGAAAGAGGAGGGGAAGGGAGGAGGGCAGAACTTGGCAGAAATCCTCCCTCCCCCTCCAACCCCTCCACGTGGTGACTGACGTGCCGGTGCACCAATCCGTGTAGTTGTTTTATAAGCTCCTGAGGATCTGCCTTTCATCAGCTTCTTCTGGCTGCTCAAAAACAATCCTTCAATCAGGTCTTCTCAGCTCCATCTGACAGCCAAATAGGCTGAGGCTAGAGGTTAAGTGACTTGCCGCAAAATAACAATAGATGATATTTACAAGGCCAGCCCCAGCTCCTCTGATACCCTGCCCAGGAGCACGCCTCTCAAAATTCTCCACTTGTCCATCCAGCCAGCAACACTGGGAGTCCTGCTCCAAGCCTGGCCTCATGATCCGCACAGCAGACACAGAAATGAATAAGCTAGACTTCTTTCATTGGGGCAGGTTATAGTCTGGTTTCAGGAGGTATTTTGAAGGGCTTTCTCCTAGAGGGACCTTCATTTTTTTTTAAATTTTATTTATTTATTTATTTTTGGCTGTGCTGGGTCTTCCCTGATGCATGGGCTTTTCTCTAGTTGTGGAGAGCAGGGGCTACTCTCTAGCTGCAGTTCACAGGCTTCTCACTGTGATGGCTTCTCTTGTGGAGCACAGCTCTAGGGCCTGTGGGCTCAGGAGTTGTGACTCCCAGGGTCTACAGCACAGGCTCAATAGTTGTGGTGCATGGGCCTAACTGCTCCGCAGCAAGTGGGTTTCCCCCAGATTGGGGATCGAACCTGCGTCTCTTGCATTAGCAAGCAAATTCTTTACCACTGAGCCCTAGAGTGACCTTCTGAGACACAAGGAAGCCCAGGCCCCAGAGCCTCAGGGTCACACAGTCCCGTGGTTGAGTTCTGACTCCTTCACATCCTGCTATGTGATGTTGGGAACTCAATCAACCTCTCTGAGAGACTTTTCCCCCAAATGTCAAATGAGGATGACGATGATGATGACAGTGCCTAATTCACAGGGCTGTTGTGAGTCTTACATAAAACATTTCCTACAGAAACACTTCGCCTGTTCTCAAAGAGACGCCTTCTGAAAGGCAAAGTTGATAGATTTCCTCCCTGATGGGTCTGAATATCTTGAAAGGAGATTTAGACAATTGGCAAAGAGTTGAGGGTTGAGTTAGTGGAAAGTACATAGATAACAAAGCCAAGGGAAAAACAAGGCAATTATTAACTTCAGAGAGAACAAAAGACGTTGCAGGAAGGGAAAGTAATGAGCTGACTACATCAGCACCAGCAGCGCACACCACTTACAGTCCGGGTAATATAAATACTGAATATTGATCCCACAGAAATTACAGCGGATCTGGGGGGAGGGGCACATGTGCAGGTGGGCACAGGTGGGGGCTGAGGAAGGAATGCTAACTCCTCACCTCCCACAGTAGAGAAGCCAAGGGGTAAAGTCTAGAATGGAATCATCAAGAAGTCACAATACAAGCAGGCTACTTAGAGACATACAGGTAAATAAAATAACCCACCCAAAGGGCAAAAGTGGTTGCTTTGGGGGAGAGGGAAGAGAAGAAAGGGGCCAAGAGGCTGTTGTTTTATATAACATGCTTTGCAGAGCTGCCTGAATCTAAACAAGGATTTCTCTACCTCAGCATCACTGACATTTGGGAAGCAGCTGATGCTTTGTGTTGGGAGACATTCTGTGTACTACAGGATGCTTATCAGCCTCTTTGGCCCTTACCCGCCAGATGCCAACAGCAGATAACACCCCCACCCCCAGTTGTGACAAACAAAAATGTCTCCAGACATTTCCAAATGTCCCCGGGGGCAACACACACACACACACACACACACACACACGTTGAGAACCACTAATCTAAATTAAGCACATTTATCAGTTTAGCTCAGTCCAGTCGCTCAGTTGTGTCCGACCCCAGTTTGCAACCCCATGGACTGCAGCATGCCAGGCTTCCCTGTCCATCACCAACTCCTGGAGCTTATTCAAGCTCATGTCCATTGAGTCGGTGATGCCATCCAACCATCTCATCCTCTGAGGTCCCCTTCTCCTCCCACCTTCAATCTTTCCCAGCATCAGGCATGTATAACTTTAATTTTTTAAGTTTTTTATAAAGTATTTAGTGCAGTGACAGATGCATAGTTAGTGCTTAATAAATGGTAGCAAGGATTGTTATTTCCTTGACCTTGCTGAGGCTGTCTTCTCAATCCATCGACAGGCATTCCCTGCATCACAGGAGACAAGCCATGCCCCAGTGAGCTCCTAATCTTTCATATTTGCATATAATACCACTGCCACTAATCATATTAGTATTGATGACAATAACCAAATACCATCTCTGGGCCTGGCACAGCGTGAGGCACACAAGAGGGTAAGTGCATCCATTCACATCTAGCAATACCTAGTTGCCTTGTACATAATCAGTGTTAATTTCATCCTCACAAGTGGGAGAGGGAGGGAGGAGGATTGTTCTTCTTGGTTACTATGAAGAAACTGAGGATCAGAGAAGCTAAGCAACTTGCCTAAGATCACAAAGCTATTAAGTGGAAAGGCCTTAGCCTCAAACTTAATTCCAACTCTAAGGCAAGTCAGCCCCCATCATACTTGGGATCACACCTTGCTATTCATCAAAGTCACTGGGGAGCTTTTAAAAAATAATGATGCCTGGACTCTATCCCAATGGCCCAAAATCTGTAGTGGTGGGGCCCAGGCATTTGCATTTTTAAAAACTTCCCCAGGTGACCCTGATGCATAGGGAAAGATGAGAAGAAAAGCCCTAGATCAGTGCTTCTCAAACTGCAAGGTGTAAATGAATCCCTCATGGCTATTGTTAAAATGCAGATTTAGCAGATCTGAGGGAGGGCCTGGGACTGTGCCTTTCTAACAAACTCCCAGTAATGCTCCTGCTGGTGCACAGGCCACATTTTGAGCAACAAAACACGGACCCGCTGCGTGTCCTCACTTGCTAACTCTGCCTGCCGGGAGGGTTGGGAGTTCCCAAGGGAAGAGGTAAAAACTGAATTTCTTCTCCCAGGAACAACAACAACAATAACAATACCATTTACTGAATATCTGCTATGTGTCAAACCCTGTGCTAAATATGTTTTAAATAGATGAGCTCGTTTAAACTTCATAATAACCCTACGTGGTAGTTGCTTCTATTGTCATTTCTTTTTCAGGTGATGAAACAGAGACACTAAATTTTAAGTAACTTGTTCAAGAGCAATGCAGTTTGCCAAGTAGCCAAAAGTCATACCTGAATATCTCTTAGGACGGTTGATCCCTGGCTATCCTGCCTACCTTAATTCAACGCCATTCTCCACTCATGCTGTGCAACCTTAGGAAAACCACTTGACCTCTCTAGCTTCATATGTTCCAATTGAAAACTGAGCAAAAAAGGTCATCCCTAGATAACTCACACCAGGAAGACACATTTTGATGTCAATTAAGACCACGTTCCTGAATGTGGCATTCATTCTTCAAAGACGCAGCATGTTACAAATACCCTTTCTGAGAGCTGGAGGTGGGGGAGGATGTTTTGTTTTTAACCTTGAGCAGGTAGGTGGGATTCTGGTCCCAGGGAACACAACTGTGTGAGGGGCTGTGAAGCCGATAGGCATACCTGCAGAAGAAGATAAGGTTTTCACCATCTCCAATGACTGGAAGCTTATTAAGGAGGGGTGGCGGGAGAGATGCTATCTCCCCAGCTGAAATATCAGCCGGTTCATCTCTGGCAGTGACTCAGCCTGGGCAGGGGGAAGAGGCAGCAGGGCGATCAATTACAACGCATCCTGCTCTCCACAGAAGCTGAGAGATGCCACCACCCACGGCTAGTGGGGCTGAGCATCCGTTCAGGTGTGGATGAGCAGTCTAACCTTTCAGGGAAATTAGATGAGTTGCAGGTTCAAACTCTTTCTCAAGGAAGAATTTATATCCAGAAGGCCCATTCCAGCACCTTCCGGCTGTGTGAGCCTACCAGGTCACTGGACCTCTTGGAGCCTCAGTTTACTCCTCAGGAAAAAAGGGCTTCCCCAGTGGCTCAGCGGGTAAAGCATCCACCTGCAATGCAGGTGACACAGGAGACTCAGGTTTGATCCCGGGGTCTGGAAGATCCCCTGGAGAAGGAAGTGGCAACCCACTCCAGTATTTTTGCCAGAAAAATCCCATGGACAGAGGAGCCTGGTGGGCTACAGTCCAAAGGGCACAAAGAGTCAGACATGACTGACCACTAAGCACGCAAGCACAAAAAGAAGAGGCCATCTCGCCTGATGTGCCTTCCTCTTTGGGTTGTTTGAAGGTTTTCTAAATGACAATATGTATTTTGCATGGACCTGGTTGTATAAAGTCCAGGTGGTACCTGAACCGATATGTTAATTCTAACAGTTATGTGTTGATTTTACCTGCATCAGGAAAAAAATTATATAAACATACATACAGTTATTGTGGGCTTTCCTGGTGGCTCAATGATTAAAAAAAAAACCAAAATCCACCTGCAATGCAAGAGACACAGGAGATGTGGGTCAGAAAGATCCTCTTGAGGAGGACATGGCAACCCACTCCAGTATTCTTGCTGGGAAAATCCCATGAACAGAGGAGCACGGCAGGCCACTGTCCATGGGGTTTCGAAGAGTGGGACACAACTGAAGCGACTGACCACCACTACCACGGTTATTGTATTACTGTTGGTTTCTCTTACTTTCATCTGCTTTATTTCACCTCAAATCAGATATCACCTTCAGACATTGCATAAATGCACTAATTAATTCATTGTGTGTCTCCTCTTCACTAGTCATCAGAGGTTTTCTCTTTTGGTGCACTGATGTACTCCAGTGCCCAAAATAGTGTCTGGTATAATGTAGGTGCTCAGCAAATATTTATTGAATGAATATCAAACCATGAGTTCACTTGATATGATTGCTTGGGGTTGGGTCAAGTTACTTTGGTTTTCAGTTTTGGTTTTTAAGTAAACAGACTTGAAGAATAGTCAAGATGGCATGCAAAAAGCCCAAAGTCAGGGGACCACCAGGTGACAGATGCTTAAATCACTTGGTAGCACCACCAGAGTGTCAGGGGGCGTTGGCTGCAGCGACAGCAGCGGGCGGCCCTTGGGGGGACAAAGGAGTGGCTCTGGGTGAATGCCAGAGCCCCACATCAGCCACTTGTACCATAATGGAATCCCTCCCAGTCCTGCCCTGTTTCCCAGCACTCCTGTGGGAACCAAGTGAATTAACCAAGTGGAACTGTTCTGCAACCTTCAAGAGCTACTGACACAGTAGTGAGGCGCTGTTACTATATAAACACTCTGGGTGTCACCCAGCCTGACCAGCACAAGGATCTCAACTCATTCCCAGGGTAGGTGTTCTCCAAGGGGAGCCTGAGTGGCTCTGGGGTGAAGCCAGACTTGAATTCAAGTCCCAGCAGTGCCACTTGGCACCAGTGTGGTCTCAACAGTCTCTGGACCTCCTTTTCCACACTCAGCAAATATTTTTGGCTCTATGTTTATAAAATAGGGATAGCATAGCTGCCCTAAAAAACAACTGATCCATAAACAGCAATAGTAGGTCTTAGGTCTCTGAAACAACCTATTATGTCCACCGTACAGATGGAGAAACTGAGGCCTGGGAGAGGGGATGATTATAATCCTATAGCTAGTAAGAGATGGAGCCTTGCCTCCAACTCAGGCAGATAACCAAGCTCCAAGGATGTTTACACTAAGTTACACTGCCTCCCTTTTAAAAATGATGTGGGTATCTACAGCTATTGTCTTCATTCATTCATTGAAAAAACATCCATGAGCAATGACTGCGTGCCTGGCACCGAACTAGTCACTGAGGAATGAATGTCATGAATTGGACAAGTTCCCTGCTTCTCAGAGGGGAAGCCAAGAGTAAATAGTAGATGCTACAAAGAACAAATGGATACAGGGGCTCATTCTGATTGTCAGGGAAGACCTCTCTGAAGATGAGACATGAGTGATCAGAAGGGATCAGAAGAGGTTTTAGGAAGGGAATTCCAGAAGGAGGTAGTAATTAGTGCAAGGTCCATGCAGGGGACAGGCTTGACATATTCAAAAGAAGGCAGGGATGGCTGAAGCACCATGAGAGCAACAGTGACTCAAGAAGAACCAGGAGTGGCCGGTAGGGGGCAGATCAGGTAGGGTTCTATGGGCCTGAGTAGTCAGTGTTTAATCCGAGTGCAGGAGGAAGCCTTTGGGAACTTCCCTGGTGGTTCAGGGGTTAGGAGTCTGCACATTCACTTCAGGGGGCATGGGTTCGATCCCTGTTCAGGGAATTAGGACCCTGCAAGCCGCATGAAACTGAAGTTACTCAGTCGTGTTTGACTCTTTGCAAACCCATGGACTGTAGCCTACCAGGATCCTCCGTCCATGGGATTTCCCAGGCAAGAGTACTGGAGTGGGTTGCCATTTCCTTCTCCAGGGGATCTTCCCTACGCAGGGATCGAACCTGGGTCTCCCGCATTGCAGGCAGATGCTTTACTGTCTGAGCTACCAGGGGAGTCCAAGTGGTGCAGCCTAAACAAATAAATTGTTTTTTAAAAAAGAGAAAGGGTTTGGAGGCTTAAGCAATTAAGCCACACATCTTATTTAAGATTGTTCTGAGAGCAATATGGACTAAAGGGGGGAAGGGCAGAAGCTGAAACATTAATAGAGAGACTATAACAGTTGTTGGTACAAGAAATGATGGTAGAAACAAAGGCTTATGTACACCAAAAACCACATACAGAAATGTCCACAGCAGCATTATTCATAACAGACACAAGCTAGAAACAAGTCACAGGCCCATCAACAGTAGAATGTATAAACAAAATGCAGGACATTCATCCAGTGGAATACTACACAGCAGTGAAAAGGAAGAGACTACCACTGCTCACAAAAACATGGAAGAATCTCCCAACACAATGTTGAGAAGCCAGGCAAAAAACAGTACATGCTATTTAATTCCATTAATAGGAAGTCAAAATGGACAGAATTAATCTACCGTGATGGGGGATGGGGAGTGGTTACCTGTGGGATGATACCAACTGGGAGGAAGCATGAGAGAGCCAGCTGGCCTCTGAGAAACGCTCTCTAGCTTGCCCCACATGGTGGTTATACGAGTGTACTACTATGTAAAATTCATTGAGATCTTAGGATCTAAAGATCACTTAAGATCTAAAACAAGAGAAACAGTTGAAAGAAAAAAAACGATGATAGAGTGGGTCAGGCTGGCAGAAGGGAATGAACTCGACAGGTCCCTCTCTTAGGATTCTGAAAGTGAAATCGGCCTCCTGGGACTCTGTCCTCTGACTTGTGAACTGCACTCTCTCCCATAACTGAGGCTGCTTCCCAAATGAGAGATGACTCTGAGGTACCCAGAGTGAAAAGAAACAGGATTCCCCAGAGTGTTGGAAATCCCCAGCAAGAGATCCAGAACAATGAGGTCTGGCTCCCTACTCTACCCACTGAGCCAGGAGGGCTTGGGCTGTGGAGGAGGAAAAGCTTGATCCCATCCAAGGAAGCCGCTGCGGACAGCCCTGGCCGCTTTTAAACAACTTTCCATTTCTGTCAACCCAAGAGCTGCATCAGACCTGGAGAAACTGGGCAGCCAGACTTGACTTCTTCTGCCTGTTTTCAACCTGAGCTGCATGAACTGTGTTCACGTCAGAATGACTGCAGGTCAGGGCCCTGCTGCTTGGGGAAGCCTCCTGAAAGGCTCCCGTGGACCAGTGGAAGATGGGCTGGGAGGTGTTTGGCATCCTCGCTGTAAGATGTGTCTTTAATATCTCTTTAAAACTTTAGGAAATTATTTAAAGCATCAAGAAGAAAAAAATGCATTATGTATACAATAATGATACACACACAAAGACACATACACAGACATACACACACATACAAGGGCTTCCCAAGTGGCTCAGTGGTGAAGAATCTGCCTGCAAAGCAGGAGATGAGGGTTCAATCCCTGGCTCAGGAAGGTCCCCTGGAAGAGGGAATGCCACTACAGTATTGTTGCCTGGCAAATCCTATGGACAGAGGAACCTGGCAGGCTACACAGTCCTCAGGGTTGAAAACAGTCAGACATGATTGAAGTGACTGAGCATGCACACATGTATGCACACACACAAATGGGGTCCCTTCTCAACTGCCTTTCTTTACTTAATAACTGATTTTGACTATCTTCCAGGGCTATTTGAGAGGCTTCAAGTGCATCTGTTTTATTAGCTCCATGTAATGTGTGTGTTAGTCCCTCAGTCGTGTCCAACTCTTTGCGACCCCATGGACTGTAGCCCTCCAGGTTCCTCTGTCCATGGGATTCTGCCAGCAAGAATACTGGAGTGGGTTGCCATTCCCTTCTCCAGAGGATCTGCCCAACCCAGGGATCGAACCCAGGTCTCCTGCTTTGCAGGTGGACTCTTTACCATCTGAGCCACCAGGAAAGCCCTTATTAGCTCCATAATAAGGTAATAAGCAATAAAGTTGGAATTCATTTGTTACACACTGTTCCAAGTCCTTCTCATGTCTTTAAACCTTTATTTCTCACCTCAACCCTATGAGGTCAGTTCTATAATTATCATCTCCATTTTACACATGAGGAGACTGAGGCTCTCCAGAGGCCAGCCCAAGGACAGGACATGGTGCTGTCTTAAATACATGTGCATCTGACATCCAGGTCTGCCCTTGGTCAGCACGTGTGACAAAGCATGAATAACTGAATGAGAAAATAATTATTATTGCAACTAAAATTGATAACACACTTTCCTGTGTGCTAGACACTGCTGAAGGCACTTTATGTGTGTGAACTCCTTTGTCTAACCCCTCATTTCATCCTCACAATGAGTTTATAAGCTATGGACTAATTGTGTGTGCTCAATTGCTCAGTCATGTCCAACTTGTTGCAATCCCATGGACTGTGGCCTGCCAGGCTCCTCTGTCCATGGTATTTCCCAGGCAAGAATACTGGAGTGGGTTGCCATTTCCTCCTCCAGGGGATCTTCCCAACCCAGGGATCGAACCCTCATTTCCTGAGTCTTCTGCATTGGCAAGCAAGTTCTTTACCACTGAGCCACCAGGGAAGCCCTAGGTACCAATACTGTCCCCAGTTAAGCGAGGACAGTGACAAATGAGAAAACTTGAGGCATGGAGCAGTAACTCAATGAATACATGAATGTAAGAATGAACGAATGTTGACTTACATTAAAATCCCAGTCATCTGGTCTCTATAGAGTGCTGACCTGACAGTCCTTTCACCTCTCTGAGCCGCACCTCTACCTGTAAAATGGGGAAGTAAATCACTGCACCTGCACCTCACAGGGAGGTGCTGAGGAGGAAGCGAGTCTGTATGCGTCAAGAAAGCACCTGGCTAAGGTGCAAAATGGGCAAAATGAAGCTGGCAAAGGAAGGGAAAATCCCTTCCTTGCTTGGCCAGGTGACCTTGGGCAAGTCACATAACTTCTCTGAACCTCACTTCCTCAGCTGTAAAGTTGGGTTATGAGTACCCCCACACCCCCAAGGTGGTGATGAAGGAGGCTGCAGTCAAGCCTGCAAAGCCCTTTAGCTCAGCCAGTGACTGCCTCAGAGAAAGTCTCATGATGGATGAGTGGCCCTCACCCAGCCGGACCTGCTTTCCAGGACAGCTCACCGGCCAAAACGGACTCCTTGGAGGCAAATCCAACACATTCCTGCAGCACCAACCTTTCAAGCTGTCAGACAGGTGGGGGCACAACCCAGTGGGGGCACTCTTGCTTCCCCCAGATGAATAAATCATTACAGGAGAGTGTTACGCATCCCACCAGCATCCATAAGGACCTGAATTATGTATAAAAAGGCAGCGAAAGCAATTTATCCCAGGCACGTGCAAGTCATAAAATGGGAGTTCTCACGTGCCCGAGACAATTTTCAGATATTGCAGTTTTTATCAAAGCAAAAAGGCCGTCTAAAGGAGCACCCTGCCTCATGGGTGCGGGGATGCCTTAATCGGGTTTATTTATTATCAGAGGAGAGTAATCTAACTCTCCCTCCTGGTTCTGCCACCTCCCCCACCCACTGCCCCAGCCTGGCTGCTTCTCAGCTCAGGAGTTCTAGATTTGGAGGATCAGCTGCCCAGAGAAACCACCTTCCAGGTAGGAAAGCTGCTGGGATCATGGGAGTGGGACCAGGTATGCTCCAGATGCCTGGAGGGAGATGGGAGAAGGGAGCAGGAATTGCAAGAAGAGAAAATGGTCCAGGGGCAAGAGCTCTACTCTAAGCCAGAGCTCCACTGTCCCACTTTCTTTTTTTTATTATAATTTTTTTAATTTACTTATTTTATGTTTGGCTGTGTTGGGTCTTCAGTGCTGTAGGGGCTCTTCTCTAGTTGCAGCAAATGGAGACTGCTCTCTAGTTGCAGTGTGCGGGCTTCTGGTTGCAATAGCTTCTCTTTGCGGTGGCTTCTCTTGTTGCAGAGCACAGGCTCTAGGGTGGTGGGCTTCAGCAGCTGAGGCTCCCGAGCTCTCGAGCACAGGCTCCGTGGATGCGCACAGGCTTAGTTGCTCCAAGGCATGTGGGGTCCTCCCAGATCAGGGCTTGGACCAGTGTCTCCTGCATTGGCAGGAGGATTCTTTACCACTGAGCCACCAGGGAAGCCCGAGAGTCCCACTCTCACCACTGATTGATCACATGTGGGGAAACCAGGGCACCGCAAGGCTGAGCAACTACTTGCTCAGGGTCACGTGAGGAGAGAGAAGAGAAGCTGAAACAACAGTGCAGTCAGGCTGACAGACATTTATTCGGGGCCTTCGGTGTACGGGCGCTGGGGATACACGGTAGAGATGTCCATGCACAAGTGACTTCCGGCTGCCCCTTCCAACAGTTGCCCTCTGTCTCTGGGCTTCCACCCTGGGTTGCTTTGCCACTGATGCTCAGATGTGCCAAGTGCACTCCTATCCCAGGGCTTTTGTACTTGCTGTTCCTTCTGCCTGAAACTCTGTTCCTCCAGATCTTTGCATAACTGACTCCCTCCTTTATGGCCTCTGCTTAAATGTCACCTTCTCAGGGAGGACTTCCCTGACCACCTTATCCAGCTGGCAAGCCCTTCCCACACCCCAAGGCTCCATCCCCTTGTCACATGTTGGGTTGTCCTGAAGCAAACAGTGACAGAGTGTGGAATATAGGGGGGAAAGGAGGTTTGAGGAAAGGGGAGAAAATCAACCATGATACAGTTTCAACAAAGCCTCATTCATACAGATGAAGAACTCTGCAAGCACATATTATACCCCCAGATGTCCTGAGTCAGCTTGAAATGTACCTCCTCCAGTCGTAGTCCCTGGATGCAGGTTGCCCTGGAAAGGGTGTGAGCCTGGCAAGGTGGCTCTGTGGCTCAGGCTGACCCTGAAGGACCTGACAGGCGCAGGCTGTCTGCTGACTGCCCTCCCATAGCCAACCAGCAAGTCCTTCCTTGACAGGCCATGTGGGTGAAACATCTGCTTGTTTACAACACACCTGATCTGCTTGAAATCTCTTCCCAGCACTTAACCACCACCCAACCCAGTATATGTCTATGTTGTTGTTTTTTTTCCCAGTTTTTTATTCATTAAAATAGTATAGAGATGCAGTTGTTTAAATGTGTCAAAAAGTAAGAATCACCTGGACTTCATGTTAAAAAAAAATAGATTCTCAAGAGTCCAACACAAACTGTACAAATTGAACAGACAATCTACAGCTATAACAAGTATCCTGGTGATTGTTATTATCTGACAAGTTTAGAAAACATTGGTAGGTTAGAAAATCCATGATGCTATCAACTGCAGTCAAAACCTGACCCACCGATTTTTGCATGGATCTGTATGTTCCTTTCCGGTGGTCAGGGGTTCTTGCCCACTTTCAGCCGGTGTTCTGAAAGATCTTTTGTGTCTGAAGGTACATTTCTTATGCATCCATGGAGAGAGATTTACTCCACGTCCACCTACTCCTCCACTATCTTGTCTCTCAATACATGTCTATATATTTACTTATTTATCATCTTTGCACATAACCCCAACTGCTGTTTTCAAGAATATACACAATGGCTGTCTTGTTCTTATTGCCTAGAACACTGATTGGCATAGAGCAGATACCCATTAAAAATGTGCCCAATGAATGAGTGGAGAAGGCAATGGCAACCCACTCCAGTACTCTTGCCTGGAAAATCCCATGGACGGAGGAGCCTGGTAGGCTACAGTCCATGGGGTAGCAAAGAGTCAGACACGATTGAGTGACTTCATTTTCACCTTGCACTTCCCTGCATTGGAGAAGGAAATGGCAACCCACTCCAGTATTCTTGCCTGGAGAATCCCAGGGACGGAGGAGCCTGGTGGGCTGCCATCTATGGAGTCGCACAGAGTCAGACACGACTGATGTGACTTAGCAGCAGCAGCAATGAACAAGTGACTTCTTCTGTTCTGAACTTAACAGAGAAGACTGGACAGTCAACAATTACGTTTCAGCACAGTAAGTACCATCAAAGGGGATATCCCAAGGGCAGTGGTGGTGGGAGGGTGGGGGGTGGCGGGCGGGTCTCTAACCCAGCCTAGGATGGGGAGCGTCCAGGAAAGTCTGTCTGACTCCAAGACAATGGCTATTCCTACTTCATCGGGATGGGACAGGCGGTATGGAAGCAGCTGCCACTGCACCTGGGGCTTCTCCATCATCTTGATGTGTCGGGCACGGTTACTTAACCATTTCATGTTTTTATATATTGCCTCTCCAACCAGGTTATAACTTCTCTGAGCTCAGGAAGCATGTCTTACATTTCTTTATCCCCTTCAATGCAAGCACTGTGTTTCGTGCACTGCTGACACTCACTGCATAATCACTAGAATATATTAGTCAGGCCTATAAGGATGAAGCAGCATGGCTGTGGGTGGCTAAGTTTTCTGACCTCCAGTAGGGACACAAGGTCTGTGAAAATAAAAACAGCTTTCACCTACTGAGCACCAGCTCCAAACTGCTACTGTGCCAAGCACTTTGCATACAACACACTGTCAGTTCTCATGGCAGCCTTGAAAGGCAGAGGCCTGAAAATCAGTTCCATTTTACAGATGAGAAAACTGACACTCAGAGAGGGGAAAACATTTTCCCAAGGTCACACAGTCAATATGTGGTCGAGCCTCCAGACAAGCCTAAGCGGGTGCTCTGAACCATTACACTGATATTTTAAGGTTAACGTGACAGTTTTAAAGCAGGATAGAATCACAAAATCTGGGTTGTGAGATCAAACATCCCCATAAGCCTGAAGTTGCTAGGGTCTCTGTGTATTCAGGAGGACCGGGAGCATGACAAATGGCCACCCAGCCCCCAATCAGTCTCACCTCTGTAGTAATTCCTGATGTCTTCTCTCAGGCACTGGTTGTGCCCCCACCAGAAGAAAGGACCGGAAGATGTCTCCAAAGGAGATTTCTGTGACACAATGAAGATTGGGTGATGGCACTCAGATCATTGCAAACATGGAAACCTGGCTTTCTCAGCACACTGAGTGTGGAATCATCTCATTCGCCACACTTCAAGACCAGTGTGTAAACCAGATGACAATTTGATCATGTGCAAAGACAAATGACTACAGTTGGGATTGGCTCAGAAAGTCTACACAACCAGTACTTTCTCTCCTGGTAAGAAGACCAGTCTGGGGAAACAAATACTAATCTGGTTTCTTGCTGAATAAAATTGGGACAAAGAAAGACAGATGTATCCACTGAATGTTTAGTGGCAGTTGACTCAAATGACTGGGAACAAGCATTTCATGGAAAAGATAGTTCAGATGGGATCATAACCTGTTGTTCAGTCACTAAGTCACGTCCGACTCTCTGCAACCCCACAGACTGCAGCATGCCAGGCTCTCCTTTCCTGTACTATCACCTGGAGTTTACTCAAATTCATGTCAACTGACTTAGTGATGCTGTCTAACCATCTCATCCTCTGCCACCTCCTTCTCCTTTTGTCTTCAATCTTTCCCAGCATCAGGGTGCTTTCCAATGAGTTGGCACAGGTGGCCAAAGTATTGGAACTACAGTTTCAACATCGTCCCTCCAATGAATATTCAGGACTGATTTCCTTTAGGATTGACTGGTTTGACCTCCTTCCAAGAGACTCTCAACAGTCTTCTCCAGCACCACAGTTTGAAAGCATCACTTCTTTAGCACTCAGCCTTCTTTATGGTCCAACTCTCATATCCATACACAACTACTGAAAAAGCCATAGCTTTGACTGTACTTTGTTGGCAAAGTGATGTCTCTGCTTTTTAACATGTTGTCTAGGTTTGCCATAACCTGCCTTCCAAGGAGCAAGTGTCTTTTAATTTCATGGCTGCAGTCACCATCTGCAGTGATTTAGGAGCCCAAGAAAATAAACTCTGTCACTGTTTTCACTTTTTCACCTTTGATTTGCCATGAAGTGATGGGACTTGATGCCACGATCTTAGTTTTTTGATTGATGAATTTCAAGTCAGCTTTTTCACTCTCCTGTTTCATCCTCATCAAAAGGTCCTTTAGTTCCTTTTCACTTTCTCCCGTTAGAGTGGTAACATCTGCATATCTGAGGTTGTTGATATTTCTCCTGGCAATCTTGATTCCAGCTTGTGATTCTTCCAACCTAGCATTTCACATAATGTACTTTGCATAATAGGGCTTCTCTGGTGGCATAGTGGTAAAGAATCTGCCTGCCAATGCAGGAGATGTGGGTTCAATCCCTGGGTAGGGAAGATTCCCTGGAGAAGGAAATGGCAACCCACTCCAGTATTCTTGCCTGGGAAATCCCATGGACAGAAAAGCCTGGTGGGCTACAGTTCATGGGGTTGCAAAAGAGTCGGACACAACTTAGTGACTAAATAACATACAACAATATTTCGTATAGCACAGCAGAATACAGCAAACTCAGCATGTAAGTTAAATAAGCAGGATGACAATATACAGCCCTGTTGTACTCCTTTATCAACTAATCAGGTGTTCATAACTCTTAGAAGTCAATTGGCAGCAATATCTGCCTCCATCCTGTGGCAGAGATTTTGGTCATTGTTGAGAGGCAATTGCCAACTCCCTTTCCTATGGTTGTTTAACATTATAGAGATTAGATAAACATACACTCACTTTCCTTAGAACTAAGGGTTGCCATATCTGGCCAGTGACACATAATAGAAAGTCATCTTAGGGGCTTCTGGGAAGATACTTGCCTTTCTGGTGAAAAGTACAGAGGCAAGAGAAGAGCTCACTGGTACTACCTCTTTCCCTTTCCTTTTGCTTAAAAATGGATGATAGCCAGAGCCATCTTTCAACCATGAGTGAGATGAAAAGTCAAAGTGCTAAGACTTATGGAATGGAAAGAAAAAAAGAGTATGAATCATTGATAATATTGTCGGCCTGATGCACCAAACCTGAAACTTCCTACATCTGGACTTCCCATTAGAGAACACCATTAAATGTCTTTGTCGCTTAAGCCTTCGTTGTTTCAGTTTTCCATTACACAATTACAAATCACTTCAAAATTAAGCAGCTTTAAACAACCATTATAATCTCTCGTGATTCTGTGAGTTCACTGGGCTCAGCAGGACAGTTATTCTCTCCACACGGTATTGACTGGAGTTGCAATCATCTGGAAGCTCGACTGAGTCGAATGCCCAAAGGAGCTCACTCACATGACTGGCAGCTGGCTGGGAGCTCAGCCTTTCTCTGTATGACTTGCATTTCTCATAACAAATTATAGAGCATCACTTCCACTCCATTCTATTTTTCAAAGTAGATCAGAGGGTGAGCTCAATTCAAGAGGAAAGCAAGGAGACACTGCTTCTTAATGGGAGGAATGGCAAGGCAGTTCCAGCCACCTTTAATTCACCACAGTTATCAATATGCTTTTATATGACTTGCAACTGAAAGCATTTCCCTAAGTGCAGCGCTTTCCCTTGGAAACAGCAAGACCCCCTGTCCACTGGGACAAGCTGCAGTGGCTGCACTGCCAAGGTCGGCATTTGCAACTCTGTCCTCCGGGCCTCCACGGCAGATCATGATGGATACAACCTTGCCTTAAACGTGTTAATACCTTCAATCACATGACAGACAAGTTTTGCAGGTCTTGGAGCCATCCTGCCTCTTTGAGGTGACTTTGTACTGCTCTGCTTTGATCTATAATATATTGACTTCTTGGTTTAACTCTCAGAAAGGCAATCTTCACTCCCTGTGTTCTCCAAGTGCTTAAGAAAGCATCACTGTAGCCCCCTAAACCTGGCAGCCATCTTCATCAGGATGATTATTCTTCTTGCCCTGTCTCCATCCCAGGGTCGCTTAAAGAATCAGATGGAATGATGGCTGGAAGTATCTTGGAATGGTTAAGAGGGATTATTAATATCATAATCAAATGAGCATGTTGTGTCAGTTACAGCTTTTTTGGTAAAAGTTACATAAAACCCTATACAATCCTGCCAATGTAAAAGGAAGAAAAGGTGGCCAGAAGTCTGAGGGAGCCATGCCAATTTCGGGGATGGCAGGCTCGAGCAACTCAAACATTGTCAGCGGGACCTATTTTCTCTCCACATCTTGGTCCTGATCTCCTCCAGGTTGCTTCATTTCTCAACAGGACAGGCTGCCAACAACTTCAGGTGCACATCCCCCTGGTCTCTCCTCTCCTAACTCTTTTGTTTTTTTAATGTATTTATTTTTATTTATTCATTTATTTTTGCATGTTCTGGGTCTTCGTTGCTGTGAGGGCTTTTCTCTAGTCGTGGTGAGTGGGGGCTACTCTCTTATTGTGGGGCACAGGCTCTGGGGCATGCAGGCTTCAGTAGTTGTGGCTTGCGGGCTCAGTAGTTGTGGTTCGCAGGCTCTAGAGCACAGGCTCAGAAGTTGTGGTGCAGGGGCTTAGTTGTCCCTCAGCATGTGGGATCCTCCCAGATCAGAAATTAAACCCATGTCTCCTGCACTGGCAGGCAGATTCTTCACTGCTGAGCCCCCAGGGAAGCACGTTCCCTAACTCTTTAAACAAAACTCTTTCTTCTGACTGATATTGGTCCAAGTTGAGCAAAATGCTCAACGTTTAACCAATCTTTATGGCTAAGGGCATGTAATAGGAAGGGGAGATAGACATATGATATAAAGGATGGATGCCTTGACAGGTACCCTGTGGGTGAGTAGAAGCACAGATGTGCAGAGAGAAGCAGGGAACAGAGCGGTCATGGCAAGAAGTGGAAGAGAAAGACCAAGCAGCTCCATGAAGAAAGGCAGAAGGGACTTTCCTCCCTGGCTTTTTGTTTCCACCCTTGAGGAAAGAATCAATCTTGGTAGAGGACATCTACAGTGACTTGATACTATACCCAAATTTTCATAGCAGATTGTGCAGTGGTTAAGACTCTGAACTCCAAATGCAAGGAGCACAGGTTTGACCCCTGGTCGGGGAACTAAGATCCCACATGCCACACAGAGTGGCCAAAAAAAAAAACATGTGGGGGATATTTGAGCTGGAACTTTATCTTGAAAACTGAAACTAAAGCTTATCAACCTAACACAATTAAGGTTACCACTTCAACGACATATGAATTCTTATGAAGAGTGAAAAGTAAATTAAGTAGTCAGGGGGGTTTTTTGGTGTAATTTTTCTGACAAAATCCTTCATTTCAGCTTTGGCTTTCATAGGATGATAGCAAAAAGGTCATTTAAAAAAATATTCAAGGGCTTCACCAATTTTTCCCAAGGCCTTCTGGAATCTTTTGATATTTAAATCTTTCTCTTTTGAAGTGCTCACCGTGTCACTTTCCTTGTCATTTTTTTTCTTCAACTGTTAACTCTTTGGGGGGAAGGGATATTAAAAACATTGAATAACCAGTATGTCAGTATCAAATGATCAGCCCAGTCACTGCAACAGCCATCGTGGCCGAATCTGTGGGTTCCAGCTGAGTATCAATATTGATTGTTCTAAAACCACCAGACTCCCAAGGGTTGTCTGTGGTTTTTCTGTTCTTTAAGCACGTGTCATCAACCTCATGGAATCCTGCACTTTGGGCAATATTTTCAATCAAACATTTGCAGCTGGTTTATACTGTGTATGTACCAGGGTCAGACCATCAATGAGTGGCTGATTCTCTTTGACAGGACTCACTGGTTGTAAGAAACAGCAACCCCTCCCAGGACTTGTGACAGGCACTCAAAATTCAGGGGGTCCTTCAGAGAGACTGAACCACAAGGTAGATGGTGTTGTAGAAAAGGATTCATGCTAGTGTTAATCATTAAAATTTTTAACAAGTAATGTTATATAATTACTGTAAGCTTTGAAGGACAACTTTTATATCTCTAAAGAACCCCATCATCTCCAGGACTCAGATGATAAATACTCAACAACAAAGACTCCTTGAATTTTGTTTGTGAACTAATTTTTATGGATTGCCCTTTCTTACAATCAATAAATCTTGCAAAAGACTATTAGGATTTATATATATAGGGTCACCAGATGGTTTCAACAGAAATATCAAAACCACTTGGAAAAAGACACAATGACCATGAGTGGGTCTGATGTTTCTAAATTTCTTTCCTAAGTGAAATGCTCAAATATCAGCCTATGTAGTTCAAACTGGAAATCCTATTTATAAAATTCAGGACAGATTCCTTACACAACTGTAGATGTTAGTTCACCAATTCAGATAGGCGTGAGGCTTGTGTTGTTAATCATGGGACAGAAAACAGAGTAAACACACATGAGGGAAAGAAGCAGCTGAAATGATGAATTTCTCCATCTTGTCTCTTTGCTGAGCCTTTGGAGTTCTGATCCGCAGACTTAGGAGTTAGGGCTGAGGTGGTTACAGGTCACTGGGTATCTTCCTAGCCCCAGTTTTGAGGAACAGCAGCAATTACTTCATGTTCTGCAAAGCTAATTAACTCAAATCAATCAAAGGCTTGCCCAGATCGGAAACAGTTCTGAAAAAAGACTTCTGAATTCTGCAAACAGTGAATTTTCCTTAATTAACATATTAACATACATCCTTCCCATGCCTCAAGTCAGAGCATTTTCATTTTTGGGAAGACAAAAAGCAAGAGCATTGGAAGCTAACAGTGTCATTGGTTTTCAAAAGAGAATAGTGGTAAAAGGCTGTGGTTTTTACAGCCAAACAGGTATGGATGTAAATCCTGGCTCTGCTGCTTGCTCACTGAGTGACCTTGGATGAGTCATCTAACTTCTGTGTGCCTCAGTTTTCTCATCTGTTAAGTGAGGGAAACAATAGTATCCACCTAATGAGGCTTTAATATTAAGTATAAGGTGTTCTCAAGCCCTAACACATAATGAATATCTGATAATTATTATTAATCTGACACAGATGGTGGACAATCTGGATTTTTTTCCCCTACTAGGCCATTATTATTCCTTGTAGTAATAGCCTCTTGGGTTTCCTTTGAGTAACCACCCCCTCTCTACTAATAGGGAGGTTCAAGAGGGACTAGATAAATTCACCTCAATTTCAGGGCTGAAACTGTGTATTAATATCAGTTTACTAGGACATCACAGACTGGGTGGCTTAAACAACAAAAATTTTCTCAAAGTTCTGGAGGCTAGAGGTCTGAGACCAAGGTGCTGGCAGGATTAATGTCTTCTGAGGTCTGTCTCTCTCTCCTGAGCTTGCAGATGGCCGTCTTCTCCCTGTGTCCTCACAAGCTCTTCCCTCTGTGTGTCTGTTCTAATTTCCTCTTCTTATGAGGACAACAGTCATATTGGATTGAGGCTCACCCATATGCTCTCATTTTACCACAATTACCTCTTTAAAGATCCTACCTCCAAAATATAGTCACATTTAAGAGATACTGAGTGGGGGTGGGGGGAGGTTGTGGTTAGGACTTCAACACATGAATCTGGGGGAGACAAAACTCAACCTATAACAAACTTGTGACCCGTATCTGGCCAAAATATTTCCCTCCCCTTGGTCAGAGTGATTGAGTCCATCCAAGACATTTTTTAAAAACTTAAGTACAGGGAATTTCTTCATTTCCAAGATTGTTGTTGCCAAATAAATAAACAAATATATATCTATATATAATGGAACTGCTGGGGTTACCATATGGAAAAGGTCAGTATAGAAGAAAACAGAGATGGAAAGATACAGTCCTGATGTCATCATCTGAGTCCCTGGGTCCAGCTGAGCCTAAAGCTTACATTGACAGTTCATTCATATGATTCACTAAACATCCCCTTTCGTGACTTGAGCCAGCTTGAGTTGGTTTATGTCACTCCCAACCAAAGAAGTCTTACCCAGCATAGTCCCCACTTAATTATTAGGCAACTTGTAGATCCTAAAGAAATAGAAAAGGATCAAGATACTTTCCAAGGACTGGAAAGTGGAAAGAATATTTACAGAAAAAATTGGGTAGGAATCATGAGCACATAATAAAGGGGTCCAGGTATGCTCAGTTGCTCAGTCGTGTCCGACTCTTTGAGACCCCATGGACTGTAGCCCACCAGTCTCCTTCGTCCATGGGATTTTCCAGGCAAGGATACTGGAGTGGGTTGCTACTTCTTCCACCAGGGAATCTTCCTGACCCAAGGATTGAACCTGTGTCTTCTGTGCCTCCTGTGTTAGCAGGTAAATCCTTTACCACTGAGCCACCGGGAAAGCCCCATAATACAGGGGACAGAGTAGATTTAAGAACAGATGCGTATTCCTTTGAGCTTACTGTAATAAATTTGACTGCATAGTTGTTAAGGCAAGTAGTTCTTCATTAAACCACAGGTTTCTGAGAGACAGTAATAGTATCTTGTTCAGGTGCAATGTACCCCAAGTGTCCAAGCACTCAAAAATATTTGTGGATTTGAATGGGCTTACTAAGAAATCTTTTGCATTTTATGATTTAACATACACAACCTTTAAATAATGAATTTGCCATAGTGTTATATTTGCAAACTACCAGTACACTCAGTGTTGGAAAATTACATTGATAATCATATAGTAGTTGAGTATAAATTTTAATAAGGCCTAATAACTCAAAGAGGAAACTTTCAAATGCATCCCCTCACCATTAGCTGACCTGTAACTGGCCCCTTCTTTACCCATAAATTGCATTGTAATTCTCTATTGCAATCTACAATTGCTTTCCTTGGGACCCATTACAGCCCCTTATGAAAGAGGTTTGGATGGGAAAAGGAAAGAAGGTATGTTTACAACACTAGGTAGCAGTATGTAGTGAGAAGAGTCTGGCCTCCTCCATTTGGCTTATAGCACTGGAGAAGAACCCTGAGCGTGGGAGATGCTGAGTTTCTATCAAGCTGCTGGTTACCTGCCTACTCTCCCCTGTGGAGAAAGATTACTTCTTACCCTGGAAAGTAAGTAAATGTCTCGGGAACATGGAGCTTGTCTCTATGGTTCCTGCCTAGAAGGTAAGCAAATATCCTCCAGGAAGAAAAGCAAACTTTCATGCTTTTTTTTTTTGCTCATACTGAACAACTTATGGGATCTTAGTTCCCCAACCAGGGATTTAATCCATGTCCCCTGCAGTGGAAGCACAGAATCTTAACCACTTGACCACCAGGGAAGAAGGGAACTTTCTCCTCGTGGAATGTCTCCAGGAAGAGAAAGGTTCTGTATCTTCAATTTGCTATTCAATCAGCCTTGAATGAAACCTGTCAGCACCCTTTCCTTGGGAAGGTCCAGACCATATAAGAACCCAAGAAATCCAGGGAGAACTGTCTTCCAACAGATACGTACAGAGGTGATGATGCCATAGGATGGAAGGAAACTGGATCCGTGAATCACCAGGTAGAGGACAGCCTTTGCCAACCCACCTGAGGCTTTATGTGAGTAAAAAACAAACCTTTGTGATATTCAATCACTGAGATTTCAGGTCTTGCCTATTCTCACAGCTAGCATTAACAATCCTATCAAAAATGACTTTAACATACACTGAACAAGCTTGTATGAGAAATAAGAGAGCTACAAGATATATAGTAAACTCCAAATGATAAGAAATGGGGTGGGATTCAGGAGAGGGTAGATTATGACAAAGTTGTCACCTTACTTGTGAAGGTGTGAAAAGAAGCAAAATTTGAGAGAAGCCACATCCATCCAGGAGCCCATGCCCTCAGGCTCAGCACATCCAAGAGTAATCAGCCCACCTCACTCATGAGCATCTACACTGGAGCCAAAGCTGCAGATGACTTTCACTCTGGTTTAGACGTTTTCAGATCATCCTAAGCTCAATTACAGCTAAACCAATAATATGCCCCAAATATCATTATTGGAAAATCACCAACCAGGCCCACTAATTGTATTTGCAGCCTCTTCATCATATTAGTAAAGCAATGAGTACAGCATGATCTTCCCAGGAGACAGCCACTCACAAGGCCAATTTCCTTAGGAAGAGACTTTCATATTGCACCAGCTTGGAACTAATGTGTCTCGGGAAATCAACTGTCAGATCAATGACATCTGCAACCAGAAAATATTTGGAGAAAACAGCAGAGTACAGCCTGCAGTTGAGACTGGCATGATCCTTACTTGTCACTTGGAAGCTGCTGTCACTCAGAACCTTCGAGGTTTTCCAAAGGGTCAGTTTGGAGATGCTATTCACATTCCTTGGCAAGACACAAAGAAGCTTCATTGTAAGACTTCATGGTTGTTTCCTGGGAAGCTTGTTGTATCATGACTGACCTGAAAAAAGCAAATGACGTTTACTAAGCTCCTTCTGTGTTCCAGGCTTGATGGCTTGAGTGGTATATACAGAAATAAGCAATCTTTATGGAAGTTCACAAAGGAATTCAAATTCTGACTCTGAAGCTTCCTAAAACAGTTTAATTTGGTGAGTCTCAATTTTCAAACCTGCATAATAGGAATAATAATACCTACTTTCCAAAAGCATTTCAATCATTGAAGAGAAAGTATGTAAAGTGACCAGCGTAGTACATGGCACATAGTAGGTGCTCACTAAATAGTCCCTGCTATGACTGAAAATACCTCTTTTTAATTGAACTTAACCAATAGTCATTAAAGAACTTAATGCTCATCCTCAACTGAACCACTTGGGAATTAAGGAGTTCACGCAACAATCTAGATTGACCTCCATAACCCTTCCATCCAAATATAAAAGGCATCTCATTTTGCTTTTGAAGTAACAGAAAGAAATTTTCAACTTCTCTTCTATATGTTTTTCTTGTTTTTCCTTTTTTTTTTTTTTGGGAGTTTTTTTAGGAGTATCCGAAATTCTAGCAGTTTCAGATAAAAATTAAAAAGTCAATAAAAAAGGAAGAAAACACAAAAAGCTTGGAAGAATGAGAAGTATTTAACAACTCATAATGCTGGGGTTCCTTCTGAATCAGGTAGGACTAGGATTGAATTCTAGATTGGGCACTTATCAACCATGTGACTTTGGGGAAATAACATAACTTCTCGGAGTCATGGTCTACCCTATGCAAAATGGAAATGCCATCTGCCTCAAAGAGTTAAGGTGAACCTTAAAATAAGATGATAAGGTTAAATAAAATGATAAATTTTTAATGAATGTTGGTTCTTATCCCCTCCTTTTCATCACCCATCATTATAAGGCTCAAATTGATTTGTTAAATGTGGGCTAGGCACCGTGGTGGACACAAGGAATATAGTGGTAAACATGACCAACCAGGTCACTGTTTTCACATTTCAGACCACATTCTGGAGGAGAATAGAAAAATTACTAAGTCAGTTCCACAAATCAATGGGAAAGTACACGTGTGAGAAGCACTGGGAAGAAATAATATAACATGCTAATGAGAATTTTCTAAGAGGACTTGGCTAAAGTGTTGAGAAAGGCCTCCCAGAAGATCTCCCTTGCCCATTCTGGGTTCTAAGCATATTTGCCAATGCTGAGAGGCTGGAAAATGTCTCTGAGAGAATAAGCACAGGGCCAGATCATGCCGAGCCTCACAGGGTGAATGACAGGGCCTCCACATCGCACAACCACAGGAGACACCAATTACACTGAACACACAGCCCTGATGCAAGACCAGCAGCCCGGGTAGGCAATATGCAGAAAGAGAAACCACAAAGGACCAGAAGCATAAATAAAATACAAAGGTTGTATAAGAGAAAGTGTTCAGAAGAAAAACAAAAGTCATGGAACTTTCAAGTGCAGCCATGATGGAGTAACTGAGGCAGACAATATTCCCAACAAATATTACTGGAAAAGCTGGATAAAATACAAACATCCAAAAATTCTATTTGAGGCACTTTCCTGATAGTCCAATGGTTAAGACTCGATGCTGTAAATGCAGGGGTGCTGGGTTCCATCCCTGGTCAGGAAACTAGATCCCACATGCCGCAATTAAAAGATCCCACATGTGGCAACAAATATCTTGTGTGCCACAACTAAGACCTGGTGGAGCCAAATGAATAAATTTTTTTCAGGAACTTCTGAGAACCCCAAGCAGGAAAAATACAAAGAAAATCACAGCTAAGCATATCACAGTATAATAAAAATATAAAAAATTTTCCTCATCTGAGAACAAATGAAATAGTAAAGGTTTTAAGAGATTGTCTTTTAATTTACCATTAACAACATGCTTGCAATAATATTTTTTAATTAAAAAAAAAACAAAAATTTTTTCAAAAGCATCAGAAAAAAAGAAAAGACATTAACTGCAAGAAAGCGATAGAATGAGAATTGACTTTTCAACAGAGATGATGGAAACAAAAAGATAGGAACTTATGTCCAAGTTAGAATTCTATAATACTGAAAATATTCTTCAAATACAAAAATGAAATAAAGAGGACTTTCCTGGAAGTCCAGTGGTTAAGACTCTGAGCTCCCGATGCAGGGGGCACAGGATCTAGCCCTGGTCTGGGAATTAAGATTCTGCATACCACACAATGTAGCTAATAAAAAGTAAAACAAAGATATTTTTAAACTAAAAATAATTTTTAAATAAATTTTATTTTAATTTTAAAATAAAACTCAGGGGATCCAACTAAATTAAATACCAAAGGGGACTATTCAGGCAAAAGGAAAATGATCCTAGACAGAAATGCAGAGAAGATTGAAGAGTCACAGGAAAAGTAGTGAGTAAATCTAAATGAATATTGAAAACAATAACAATAATTTTCTATGGGGTTTTAAATATACGTAGGTTTAAATGAATCAACATTAAAAACAAAAGGCTAAAGAAAGATAAATTACTATGTAATAGGCCTGAGAATGTCTGAGAAATTATAAAAGTACTGATTTATATTGGACTCAAATAAACAAAGGAGATATGTTTTAATTTTCAGAGTAATTACTAAAAGGAGATATAACTAACAAATTAATAAAAGAGAAACTGGTTTCACTAAAAAGAAGTTGATTGGTTCAAATTAAGGCAGGAAAGGAGGGGGGAAGAAAACAAATAGAAAAAATAGTAATATTGTAGTTATAAAACCAAGTCAGTAATTAATTACATATAAATGGATTAAACACTCCAATAATAGACCTAGCTTGTCAGAGTGCATTAAAATAAAACAGCTATATGCTGCTTATATTAGCTACTCCATAACATAAGGACACAGAAAGATGAAAGTAAAAGAATTAAAAAAAAAAAAAACCACTAACCAAAAAAAAAAAAAAAAAAGGTGGTATGGTTATATCAATACTAATATTAAGCTATTAAGTCAAGTAATCCTAAAGTTGAGATGAATAACTAGGAATAAAGAGAAAATTTTCAATAAAAAGATTAATTCAAGGTGATTATATTGTTATACATACAAATATTGTGATCACTATGCTGAGCACCAGAAACTAACATAGTGTTGAAGATCAATTATAATTCAATTAAATATTTTTAATTAAATTTTTTAAAAATTTATTTAAAATAAATGAAAGCAATCTGAGTTTTTTAAACTGAGTATAGTGCTGAATTTCTTAGCTGTCAGAGGTTTTCTAGCTTAATTCCACAGTGGTCAAAAACCCTTGATGAATAATTGCAAATCATTCTATATGTTGACCATTCTATTTCTTGAAATCATTTTATGATTGAACACTCTATATGCTTTTGAAAATAATATGTATCATTTCATTGTTTGGTATCATGTCCTATAAAAAAGAGATTTCAAAAGGTTAATTCACCAGGAAGATACAGCAATTTTATATTCATATGCACATAATACCATACTTTCAAAATACTCAAATCAAAAAACTAAAAAGAAGACTAGATAGATCCATAATATAGTGGAATATTTTAACAAGCCCTCTCAGCAGCTAATAAAACAAGCAGACAAAAAAGTGATAGGAGTATAAAGATTTAAGCAACACAGTAAGTTTAATTTGTTTGCTATTAGAATGTTTAACAATGGATTGGAATCCACTGCACTGAGGATAGCTGTATATGTACAAATTTTTTCAAGTGCACATGGGACCCATATATGATCTAAAATGGGTCATAAAATAAGTTTTTAAAAATCTCAAGGATTAATGCTAAACAATATATATTCTAATTATAATGCATTTATGGTAGAAATCAATAATGATAATTTTAAAATCTTTTAAAACCTGCCTGGAAACTAAGAAAAAAATCACAAGGGAAAGTAGGAATATATTTAAATGAATGATAATAAAAATATAGCATATCAAAAAGTATGGTAAGAGGCTAAAGCTCTGGTAAGACAAAAACTACCAGCTTTTTCTCTTTTTCTTTTTTGGCCATGCCTTGTGGCATGCAGGATATTAGTTCCCAGACCAGAAACTGAATCTATGCCCCTGCAGTGTGGAAGCGTGGAGTCTTACCCACTGGACAACTTTAAACAGACATATTAGAAAATAAGACAGGATGGACTCCAATGATATAAACATCCATCTCAAGAAGTTAGAAAAAAAAAACAGCAAATCAAACTCAAAGAAAGCAGAAGGAAGAAAATAACAAAAAGCAAAAGATCAATGAACAGAAAACAAAATTACAATAAAGAAAATCAATGAAGTCCAAAATTGTTTCTTCAAAAAGGTTAATAAAATTGATAAGTGCCAAGCAAGACCCTATGGGCATTGAAAAGATAACAGTAGAATATTATAAACAACTTAATGCCACTGCAATTTGACAATTTAAGTGAATTAGAAAAACACACCTTACCAAAACTGACATAAGAAGAAATAAAACATCCGTATACTTCTATATCTATTAAGAAATTGAATCTGTAATTAACATTCCTACAAAGAAATCTCTAGGCCCAGATAGTGAATCCTTCTAAGCATTTAAACAAGACAATACTGACTTTCCACAGCCTCTACTAGGAAATATAAAAAAATGAAATATTTCTCAATTCATTTTTTAAGGTCAACATAACCTTAATACAAATATTCAGGTACCAAAACCTGACAAAGAAATTAAAAGAAGAAAAAAATACAATTCAAACTCTCTCTGACCCAGATGCAAAACTCCCAAACAAAATATTATCAAATCAAATGCAGTTATACATAAAAAGGATGCTATATCATTATTGAATTTGGTTTATTCCAAGAGTAAAAAGTTGATTTCACATTTGAAAAGAAATCACTATAATGCTCCATGCTAAGGGAACAAAGATCAAAAGAGAACACAGAATCATCTCAGCACATAAATAAAAGTATTTGAAAAAGTCAAATAACCATTTAATCTTAGCAAACTAGGGTACTTTCGACAAAGGGTAACTACAAAAAAACTAGCCCCAACATCACATGTAATGGTGAAATACTGAGGATTTTCTCTATGAGGTTGGGAATGAGTGAGGGATACTCATTACACCACTTTCTACCCCACCATATCATAAGTCTTGCAAACCAGCTCTTCAGTCCATGCCTCTGGCAACATCCTCCTTGCCAGCGATAGGCCACTCCTACAGGTTGGGTGTAGCCCACATCTTCCTGTTTCTACATCAGTAGTGGACTGCATATTTCTATGGTGCCCACACCTTCTCCAAAGAGCTCTGAATCTCAGCCTATGCAATGAGGATAGTGTACCCTTCTAAGTTTCAGAGTATCTTTACTTATTCACTGTATCTCTACACCAGAGGTATTAACAACTTTCTGTAGTTGCTCCTGCTGTAATCCTTAGAGTCATCTTCTGCACTTTTGAATAATGATCCACCTTTTTACTAGCTAACCAATTTTTATATTAAAATTTCCCTAAATTACTGGTCCAGCTTCTGTCTCTTCATTGGACCCTGACTGATACAAGACCTAAACAAATACAGAAAAAAATAATGTTCAAGGAGGGGAAGACTTAACATTTTAAAGAAGCCATTCTCCTTAAGTTGAGCTATAGATTTTAATAAATCCTTAATCAACGTCCCAGCAGGTTTCTTTTTGTTGGAACTGATACGCTAATTCTATAATTTATACGGAAATAAAAAGAGCTAAGAATATCCAAGATAATCTTTTTTTAATCCAAGATAATCTTGATGATGAACTAAGTTGGAAGATTTATATTTCCAGATATTAAAAAATGTGATGAAGTTACAGTAATTAAGACAGTGGGGTAATGGTGCAAGGTTAGATGAATAGATCAGTAGACGAGAATAAAGTCCGGAAACAGAGCTATTAATATATAGTTACTTAATTTATGACCAAGTGACCACTGTAGTGTGGCAGAGAAAGATACGATTTTTCAAAACTGCAGCTCAGTCAATGGAAATCCACATGGAAAAAAGAAAGTATCTTGCTTCACACTATACATAAAATTGATTCAAGGGGATTGACCTTAAACATAAGGATACAAAAATAAATAAATAAAGCTTTTGAAAGACAAATATAGAATAAGCAAAGATATTTTTCAATAGGACCTATAAAATACTCACTAATTGAAACAATTGATAGGACTTCATTAAAATTGAGGACTTCTATTATTAAATTCATCCATAAGATACTAAGGAAATGCCAAACTGTTTTCTACAATATTTGCACCATTTTATATCCCTGCCAGCAATGTAAGAGGGTTCCAGTTTCTCAACATCCTCTCCAACACTCGTTACTTTTCTTTCTTATTTTTAAAATATGACCATACTAATGGACATGAAGTGGTATATCATTGTGATTTTGATTTTTCTAATTTTTCTAATGATTCATATTAAAAAACAGAGACATTACTTTGCCAACAAAGGTCCGTCTAGTCAAGGCTATGGTTTTTCCAGTAGTCATGTATGGATGTGAGAGTTGGACTATAAAGAAAGCTTAAGCGCCAAAGAATTGATGCTTTTGAACTGTAGTGTTGGAGAAGACTCTTGAGAGTCCCTTGGACTGCAAGGAGATCCAACCAGTCCATCCTAAATGAGATCAGTCCTGGGTGTTCATTGGAGGGCCTGATGTTGAAGCTGAAACTCCAATACTTTTGGCCACCTGATGCAAAGAGCTGACTCATTTGAAAAGACCCTGATGCTGGGAAAGATTAAGAGCAGGAGGAGAAGGGGACAACAGAGGATGAGATGGTTGGATGGCATCACCTACACAATGGACATGGGTTTGGGTGGATTCTGGGAGTTGGTGATGGACAGGGAGGCCTGGCGTGCTGCGGTTCATGGGGTTGCAGAGTCAGACACAACTGAACGACTGAACCGAGCTGAACTGAACTGAATGATTCATAAAAACAAATAAAATACTAATATATACTACAACTTAGATAAACCTTGAAAGCAGCGAGCTAAGTGAAAGAAGCCAGGCACAAAAGGCCACATATTGTATGACTCCCTTTACATGAAATGTCCAAAATAGGCAATTCCATAGAGAGAGCAAGGGAATTCCAGAAAAACACCTACTTCTGCTTCATTGACTACATCAAGGCTTTGACGGTGTGGATCAGAATAAACTGTGAAGAATTCTAAAAGAGAAAGGAGTAAGAGACCACCTTACTTGTCTCCTAAGAGACCTGTATGTGGTTCAAGAAGCAACAGTTAGAACTGGACACGAAGCAACGTACTGGTTAAAAATTGGGAAAGAAGTACAAGGCTGTATACTCTCACCTTGCTTATTTAACTTCTACGCAGAGTACATCATGCAAAATGCCAGGCTAGATGAATTACAAACTGAAGTCAAGACTGCTGGGAGAAATACCAACAACCTCAGGTATGAACTGTGCTATTGGAAAAGACTCTTGAGAGTCCCTTGGGTGGCAAGGAGATCAAACCAGTCAATCCTAAAGGAAACCAGCCCTGAATATTCATTGGTAGGACTAATGCTGAAGCTTAAACTCCAATATTTTGGCCACCTGATGTGAAGAACTGACTTGTGGGAAAAGACCCTGATGCTGGGAAAGATTGAAGGCAGGAGGAGAAGGGGATGACAGAGGATGAGATGGTTGGATGACATCACCAACTCGATGGACGTGAGTTTGAGTAAACTCTGGGAGATGGTGGAGGATAAAGGAGCCTGGCACGCTGCAGCCATGGGGTCCCAAAGAGTTGGACATCACAACCAACAAGAAATATGAGCTCACTGTTCAGTCAATTTTGTCTGCTTGCTCTCACCTGATATTCATTGTCTGTAGAACCCTTAAAGATATTTTGGTTATTTTACTCCTTAGTAAATTACATGTGTTTATTCCTCTATAATAAATCAGTTTGCAAATGAACAAAGGGATTTTTAAAAAATATAGGTCTTGCCTTTAAGAGAATTTTGTTAAGTGTCCATCAATGTTTTAAATAATTGAAAATAGTTTAAAATAATATTAACCAAAAATAGGTATGACAAAACCACTTCAGTTCAGTTCAGTTCAGTCGCTCAGTCATGTCCGACTCTTTGAGACCCCATGAATTGCAGCATGCCAGGCCTCCCTGTCCATCACCAACTCCCGGAGTTTACCCAAACTCGTCCATTGAGTCGGTGATGCCATCCAACCATCTCATCCTCTGCCATCCCCTTCTCCTCCTGCCCTCAATCTTTCCCAGTATCAGGGTCTTTTCAAATGAGTTAGCTCTTCCATTCAGGTGGCCAAAGTATTGGAGTTTCAGGTTCAACATCAGTTCTTCCAATGAACATCCAGGACTGATCTCCTTTAGGATGGACGGGCTGGATCTCCTTGCAGTCCAAGGGACTCTCAAGAGTCTTCTCCAACACCACTGTTCAAAAGCATCAATTCTTCGGCACTCAGCTTTCTTTATAGTCCAACTCTCACATCCATACATGACTACTGGAAAAACCATAGCCTTGACTAGATAGACCTTTGTTGGCAAAGTAATGTCTCTGCTTTTTAATATGCTGTCTAGATTGGTTATAACTTTCCTTCCAAGGAGTGAGTGAAGTCGCTCAGTCATGTCCAACTCTTTGCAACCCCATGGACTGTAGCCTACCAGGCTCCTCCATCCATAGAATTTTCCAGGCAACAGAGTGCTGGAGTAGGTTGTCATTTCCTTCTCCAGGGGATCTTCCCGACCCAGGGATCGAACCCAGGTCCCCCGCACTGCAGGCAGACGCTTTACCCTCTGAGCCACCAGGGAAGCCACAAGGAGTAAGCGTCTTTTAATTTCATGGCTGCAGTCACCATCTGCAGTGATTTTGGAGCCCCCAAAAATAAAGTCAGCCACTGTTTCCCCATCTATTTGCCATGAAGTGATGGGACCGGATGCCATGATCTTAGTTTTCTGAATGTTGAGCTTTAAGCCAACTCTTTCACTCTCCTCTTTCACTTTCATCAAGAGGCTGTTTAGTTCCTCTTTACTTTCTGCCAAAAAACCATTTAGTGGTGGTCAATCTGGAAAAAAAAAATAGATTTTAAATAATACAGTGGGACCTCCCTGGTGGTACAGTGGATAGGAATCTATCTGCCACATGCAGAGGACAGGGGGTCAATCCTGGTCTGAGAAGATTCCACGTACCTCGGGCAACTAAAGCCCCTGAGCTCCCACTCCAGAACCCGAAAGCCACAACTATTGAGCCTTTGTGCTGCAACTGCTGAAGCCCTGTGTGCCTAGAGTCTGTGCTCCACAAGAGAAGCCACCACAATGAGAAGCCCATGCACTGCAAGGAAGAGTAGCCCCTGCTCACCGCAACTAGGGAAAGCCCACACACAGCAGCGAAGACCAAGGACAACCAAAAATAAATTATTTTTTAAAAAATCATAAGGTGGCACTTAATTGACCTATAATAACTTGCTTGTCAGATCCAAATTAAATCATTATCTGAGGCTCTTATCTGGAGCTCTTTTTTTTTTTTTTAAGTAGAGTTCCTAAAGATTAGCAGGAAAAAATATTAGTAAAGTCCAAGAAACAGCAATGAGAGTTGGATACTGAGCCCATTGTTGAAGAAGCCTAAAAGCTTTTGCATGACTCACATGCCCAGTCTGGTTTAATGAAAACTTACTGAGCACTTTTTATGTACTAGGCATTGTGGTGAATGCTGGAAGCACAGCATGAAGTAAGGAGACAGGTGTCTCCTCTCCTGGACCACACAGTCTAGCCACTGGCACTACCCAACAGAAAGAGAATACTACCCACATCTGTAATTTTAAATTTTCCACTGGCCACCTTAAAGAATCAAGAAGAAATAGTCGAACTTCATTTCAATGTATATGTATGGCTGAATCCCTTCACTGTTCACTTGAAACTATCACAGCATTGTTTGTTAATCAGCTATACCCCAATACAAAGTAAAAGGTTCAAAATAATTTTAACAAGAATACTGGAGTGGGTAACCTATCCCTTCTCCAGCAGCTCTTCCCAACCCAGGAACTGAACCAGGGTCTCCCAAACTGCAGGTGGATTTTTTACCAACTGAGCTATCAGGGAAGCCCAAAAAATGTCTTTAAAAAATAATAATTTATTTCATTTACCCCACTATATCCCAATTGTAATTCCAACAAGTTACAATATAAAGAATTATAAATGAGGTATTTCACAGTCTTTTCTTCATGCTAAATCTTTGAAAACCTGTGTGTAATTTACAAGTAAGGCACACATCTCAGGTCAGACTGGCCACATTTCATGAGTTCAACAGCACATGAAATGTGACTAGTGGCTACCGTGTTACTGCAGTTCTAGGTGTATTACCAAATCATTTTTGTTTTTTTCCTATTTCATCCTATTTTCTCTAGTGTTCTCAGTATGTCTTTTGGACCTCGCTTTGAGTTAGAAGTAACATGGAAAATAGGGCCTAGTGTATGAAAAAGTCCATACTGTCATCAAAACATTTTAAGAAAAATACTATAGCAGTACTGTCACATAATATACTCATTTAATTGCCCTATATTTGGTATCTGGTTAGCTGCTTCATTTTTAGTACCAGGCACACACCAGGTGTGTAAAAAAAAAAAAAAATGCTTCTTGAATGGGTACTGGCCTAGTAAGTGTTATGAGTTCCCAAGTAGGAGGAATCTTTGGAGCTAGAAGGGACTGAGAAGTCTTCTTGAAAGGTTTATTTATTCATTCAACAAATATTTTTTTGAGCAGTCACCACGATGGGTTTGAAGTGGGTCCTGATATACCAACAGGACTGGAACAATATAAGTCATACTGACTAGTTGGTTCACCACGTTGACCCAACCATTGCTTCATAGAATTCAGTCCTTTTTTAAGAACCTTAACAATTTTCACCAAAAACCAAGGCACTATTGTGTATCTTCTTAAACTGCCTCACATCATTTGAATTAGGAAAATTCTAACATGTGAACTCTAGCATATAACATAAATGTAAAACCACTCTCCCTTGTCAAACAGGCAACCACACACACACACAAAAAAACAAGAAAACATAACCAGTGCTGCTTAATTTGCTAAAGGTACTGTGTCTGCTAGAGACTCTCAGGCAATGGCCTTGTTTCTTTTCTTGTTCAAAGGTAGATTAGCCAACACTAGAGAGGTGTTAGAAACGTATTAGTACCAAATGAATACTGTCTCCCTGCCATAATCAGTAGGAAGACATTTGAAAAAAGAATAGCAATGTGATTCAACTGTATGCAATGTTCAGTGCTGCCTAAAGTCATCTTGTGCATAACCAGTGGTACATGTACCAGACTCTGTTCAAAGAACATGAGTGGCTTCCAGAAGGAGGCCAGGCAGGGGGCCTGTTTTATGAGTCAGTGAAAATGCCACACTTGCCTGTAAACCAGACTCTCGATGACATCCTGTTTCCAAAGATGGAACATCCTGTTTCCAAAGTAAGCACACTCTCCTCTCTTCCTCTGCAGTTGGAGGATATGCCAATGTTCACAGTGCAGAATATCCATAAACCATATTCCTAATGTGAAGTCTTGCTAGAGCTTGTTGTTTAAGGGAAGCAATACAGTGTGATGGTTTAAAGCTCAGGATTTAGAGTCAGATAGACACAGGCTGGCATCAGGCTCTGCATCTCTATGATGGCAGTCAAGTGACTTAACTTCATTGAGCCTGTGCACCTCCTGTGTAAAAGGGGAATAATAGCCCTTGCTTATAGAATTATTGTGGGAGGATTAAATAAGTTGGTATGCCTAAAGTACTTGGCACAGTCCTGACAGTTAAAAAATATTCCATGTGTCTTGCTGTTGTTGCAATTGCTGCTGTTATTGAGATGGAAATTCTTTTGTATCAACCAGAGAAGCAAAACCAATAGGACACAGATAGATGGATTTGTTGTTGTTGTTGTTTAGTCACTAAGTTGAGTCCAACTCTTTTGCGACCCCATTGGACTGTAGCCCACCAAGCTCTTCTGTCCATAGAGTTTCCCAGGCAAGAATACTGGAATGGGTTGTCATTTCCTTCTCCATGGGATCTTCCTGACCCAGGGATCAAACCCATGTCTCCTGCATTTGCAGGTGGATTTTTTACCACTGAGCCACCAGGGAAGCCTCAGATAGATGGATAGATACATACAAATATATATACACACATAAATACATACATTTTCATATAAAACACATTTTACATATAACATTTTAAATATATATTCTATATCTCTATGTAGCTACATATAAATATATGCAAAACAAAAGGAATTTGTTACAGTAAATCGACTTTATGCAACTGTGGGAGCTCATTAAACAGTCTCTGAAGCGCTGTTGTCTTCACATCTGATGCTGCAGCTTGACTGACATCCTTGGGACAGGCAGTTGAAAAGGAAAGGGGGATGCAAGGTGGGGAGAATGTGCTGGAATACCATAAAAAACTCATGACCATTCCCGCTGTCCCTGTTATTAGTGCTCTGACTGTTCTGAGGAAGCTGGGCCCTTAGGCACAGGCTGCACATAGATGCATACCCAGCCTGAGAGTCAGAGGTACTGAAAGCAGAGCCATCGCAGGCCCCACCACTGCTCACCATGTCCCCAAGATGATCAAGCAGATTAGCAAGAACACGCGTGAGCTACAAATTGGCTGCTGTTCCCCTGTGCCCTTCAGATCTCCCAAGAACTGCCCTGGTGGCTCACCCTAATTGGGAACACACAAGAAAATGATTGTGGGGATTGCAGTTCATACGAGCCACACTGATGGGATGCATTACAAGGCCATCCTGCTGTCCAAAAACAAAAGAATTCCTGTGAATGAATGTTCATGCTAGAAGGGAGTTTTCACAGGGGAGTGCCAAGGAATGTTACTTGCACTGCTGTGGAACACTGTTTACCGGCATAACTGACAAGAATCTTTCTCTCCCTCTCCTCTCTCTGTCATGTATCATTCATGAATCTCTACACACTGACATGGAAAGATCTGAGACCCCTTGTTAAGTGAAAACAGCTTGTCATAAAGCAATATGCATAAGAAAATCCCCCAGAGGTTAAACATACACGTGCACACATACACACACCAGAAAAACAAAGCCATGTACGTGTACTTAGTGTCTGTAAGTTCACAGAAAATGAAAGGTCCAGGATGATACATATGTGACTTACAGTGTTCATTTCTGGACAGGAGGGGAAAATTGGGTTGGTGGTGAAGGGGACCTTTCCCTTTCCCAAATGATTGATCCACAAACATTTTATTTGGACTAAACAGGTTGGGTTACTTTTTAAATTAGTTTACAACATTTAGAAATTATAACACTTCACATAAAAATCTCCAGTTCTGGATTTTTTCTAAAATTAAAACTTCTGGGATTTCCCTGATGGTCTAGTGGTTAAGAATCTGCCTGCCAATGCGGGGGACACAGGGTTTGACCCTTGGTCTGGGGAGATTCAACATGCCTTGGAACTACGAAGCCTATGCATCACTACTGAGCCCGCGTGCCACAACTACTGAAGCCCGAGCACCTAGAGCCCATGCTCCACAAGAGAAGTCACAGCAATGAGAAGCCCGTGCACCACAACAAAGAGCAGACCCCCCCCACCACTCTGCCTGCCACGACTAGAGAAAGCCCATGCTCAGCAACGAAGACCCAGCATGGCCAATAAGTAAATAAATGAAAGATCTGATCTCTGTTGGCTCACTGTCCATTGTCCAAATACATGCAACATTTTTTCAAAATAAAATGTCAAGTTCTGGTAATACTAGGCCCCTCCCATATGATAACACTGGGCTGGAGCTGAGCTGATACCCTGGACAGAGCTCCAGGTCCCCACGGTGGCCAAAATTCGCTGCCTAACCCATTGCCCTCCCATCTCGTTACCAGAACCCTGATTTTGTTCATCTGTTGAACAGTCATGGGCACCAGGAGAGCTTCTCCAGTCCTGGATGCAGGTGTAAATCTTGACTGGCCTACATCAATTGCAGAGGGCACATGTCCCTGGCTAGGGACTTAGTTCAGGTTTAGACATGTGATATAATCCTGGCCAACAGGCTTGGGTGTGGAGCTTCTGGGAAATAGTTCCCTTACTGATTATAAAAAATAAATAAATCAATGGAGAAAGGAGACTTCACTGGCAGTCCAGTGGTTAAGACTCCACGCTTCCAATGCAGGGTGCACAGGTTCAATTCCTAGTCAGGAACTAAGAGCCTACATGCCACATGGTGTAGCCAAAAAATAAATTTTTTTTTAAAAAAAGGAATGGAATGGCATATTCATTCACTGGAATGGCAACGTGAGGAAAAGCTGATTTTTTTCTTGCTGCTGAATTAGCTATTCTGGAACTACCTCCCTCTAGAGTTCTCATGATGCAACATAATTTTTTCCTGACATTTGAACCTCTCCTGGTATGACTTTCTTTTAATCATAAGCCAAAACACCCTAACTGATATAAACTTAGTCTCAACCTCACTTAAATCACTGGGTGGGCATACAACTCATGTCCCTCCAGACATGTCACCAACATCCTCATATTTGTGTTCTTATTCTACTTTAAATATCCTTCCCTCCAGGCCCCCATCTCAGATTCCTGGCTGGCAGGTTCTTGGTCACCCCTAAAAGCCCAGGTTAATTACCACTCTTTCTCCTATAGCTTCTTCAGTCTTTGACTTCAGATGAACTTAATTTCTCCTCTTCCATGTTCCCATAAACAACTCCCCAAGCCTCCATTTTAGCTCTTTCTTCCTGGAACTTCATTTGTGAGCCTATCTTCCCACATGTATGCTACACACACAGAAACTGTATCCTAGTTCCTAGAGTCCCAGGGATCTCTGATTTTCCAGCAGGGGTTTGCAGAAGTCAATCAGTGTCTTGGTCATTGTCCATGACCTCCAGCCTCCCCACCTGTTAAAGAATCCTGAGTAGAATTCAGTCTAGAGACAGAAAGAGGGATTCAAGGACCTTTTGAGCCTCCTTCTAGCGCTGTGACAATTTTAAGACTCCCAGGTCACAGGAAGCAGAGTAATAGAAAACTATCTGAAGATTGTTTGCTAATGATCCAGAGAGCTACATTCACTTATTTAATCATTTATCTCTATAGTGATTTACTGTGCATTTACTACTCTGTGCCAGGCATTGTGCTAAGCATTAGGATTATCATGGTAAACAAGACAATTGGCCAAGCCTTCATGAAACTCAACCACTGATGGGAAAGAGAGATCCCAAAAAACCATGTGATAAACACTATGAAAAGCTAGGAGCATATACCCAGAAGTGGAATTGCTAGATCATAAGGTAGTTCTATTCTTAATTTTTTGAGGAACCTCTATACTGTTTTCCACAGTGGTTGTACCAATTCACATTCCCACCAACAGTGCACAAAGAAATGTTCCTTTTCATCCACATCCTCCCCAATACTTGTTATCCTTGTGTTTATAATAACAATCATCTTAACAGGTATGAGGTGTTATCTCATTGTGGTTTTGATTTGCATTTCCCTGATGATTAGTGACGCTGAGCAGCATTTCATATATTTGTTGGCCATTTGTATGTCTTCTTTTGATAAACACCTATTCAGGTCCCTTGGCCATTTTTTTAATTGGACTATTTGGGGTTTTGCTACTGAGTTGTATGAGTTCCTAATATATTGTGAAATACTAACATGTTACCCAATACATGGTTGGCAAATAGTTTCTCCCATTCTGTAGGTTGCCTTTCACTCTTTCACTCTGCTGACTATTTCCTTTGCTGTGCAGGAGTTTCTTAATTTAATGCAATCTCACTTGTCTATTTTGGTTTTTGTTGCCTGAGCTTCTGGTATCACATCCAAAATATAATTGCTTGTAGTGATTATTTCACAATGTACCATATAACAGAACATCAAGTCGTAGGGAATTTCCTGGCAGTCCAATGGTTAAGACTCTGCTCTTTCACTGCCGAGGACATGGGTTAAATCCCTGGTGGGGAAACTAAAATCCCCCAAGCTGTGAGGCACAAAAAAAAAAAAAAAACAAACCCTCATCAAGTTGTACACCTAAATATATACAATTTCTATTTGTCAACTATATGTCAATAAAGTTGGAGGGGAAAGAAGCTATGGGGACCATGAGCACAAATAGAGATGCCTAGCCCAAGCATAAGAAGTCAAGAGATTGCTCGCAAAGGGATATTATACGAGATAATACTCAAAGGTTGTAGAAAGGAGCTTAGGAAGTTTTCCAGATAGAAGGAAGAGAGTGTGCAAAGCACAGAGGTGAGAGAGCATAAGAAGCTTTAAAAAGTTCGGTTTAACTAGACACAGAGCTCAAAGGTGGCTGGGAAGGTAGCAGAAAGTCACATTGCAAAGCATAAGGTGAAGTCATAGTAAAGCATTCCGTATTCATCCTGAAGGCAATGGGGAGCCATTTAAAGATCCAGGCAGGAGAGTGGTACCGATTTTCCTGTTAGCGCTCTCTAATTTGGTGTGGGGATAAGCTTTGGTTAGCCTGGAGGAAGGAATGGAAGAGGATGGTGGTGAAGAATTTGAAGGTGGAAAGAACAGAAGCCCACAGCACATCCACCAGAATTTAGAACACTGCCAAAACAGTTGTAAGTCACTTCCCCTATCTGGGCAGGCACATAAGCACAAACAAGATTCTACACTCTAACGATAGTCTTACTCAAAGAAAATTTCAAGAGCCTTGCCACATGTTCTAAGGGTCAGTTAGAATTATTGTACTTGGTCAAATACATTTAGAAATACTGGGTTAGCCAAAATGAAGCAGATATCTTTACTGCAGGCCATCTGGAAACCTTTGATACGTGACTGTGAATTTGCTAAAAAGAAGATACAATATGTGACATTTTTCACACATAGTTGAATATGAACTGCTTCTCCTTCAGTCTTTTCCACCTCAGGAGATGGTGCCTTAATCCATTCAGATCAAAATTCCTCTTTTCCTCATCCAACACCGCAAGTCCTGTAGGCTCAACTTTCAAAATAGATGCCAAATGCAACCACTTCTAGCCACCTTCATTGCAACTCTCTGGTTCAAACCACCATCATATCTCCCCTGGATCCTTTCAACACTTCATAAGTCAGCTCCAGGCTCCCACTCCTGCTCCCTACAGTCTACTCTACCCACAGCAACCAGAGTGATCCTTCTGAAATGTAAGTTGGATCATGTCATTTTCCTGCTTAAAACCACCCAACAGCTTCTTATCTCATTCAGATGAACATCCCGATGCTTTATTATGGCTCCTGAACACTGTGCGATCCGGCCCTGCCATCTTGCTGACCCTCTCTCTCTGCTTAAGCCACTGGGAGTCATACTCCCCACTCCTGTTCCATGAATCTACCAAGCGCATTCCCATCTCAGGGTTCACTTGCTGGTGCCTCTGTGTGGCAGACTCCTTCTCCAGATCTACACAAGACTTGCTTCTTCTTATCATTCATGTCACCATAGACAGAGGGAATTTACCTCATTTTTTACTGGGTCCTCATCATTTAGAGTAGTGCTAGGCATATGACAGGAGCTCAGAAAGTACTGAATTGAAAGAGTAAATTTATATTTGAATAGAATGGCACCCAACGACTCATGATTTCAGGAGCATATTTGGCTAGATAAATGTGATAAAATTTCTTTCCTCTTGCCATTTCCCAGGTAAGGAGAAAAAAGAATCCAAATAAATAAAAACAAGTCACCGTTCTTTCCTTTGATGTGCTGAAACTATTTCTTCACAACAGCTTCAGTTCATTTTACAGGGAGAAAAAACAACAGCCTGACTTCTGCAGGTTAATTCAAAGCTCCAATATTGGCTGACAAATGATGGATGCTACATAACAGGCCTTGTCTGGCTTGTGTCTTTGGCACAAAGCTCAATAAATATTGGCGGGAACGGACAGGAAGGGAGAGCTCATCTATCAGTAAAAAGGTCTTGGTTATGGCTGTAAAGTCCACTCCTTGGTCCCAGTTGCTTCATGCCAACCCTCAGTAGATCAAATTGGTCGGTCCTAAAGGAAATCAACTCTGAACATTCATCGGAAGGACAGAAGCTGAAGCTGAAACTCCAATACTTTGGCCACCTGATTCGAACAGCCAACTCACTGGAAAAGACCCTAATGCTGGGAAAGATTAAAGGCAGGAGGAGAAGGGGACGACAGAGGATGAGATGGTTGGATGGCATCACCAACTCAATGAACATGAGTTTGAGCAAACTCCAGGAGATGGTGAAGGAGAGGGAAGCCTGGTGAGCTGCAGTCCATGGGGTAACAAAGGGTCAGACATGACTTATCGACTGGACAGCAATAACAACCCTCAGTATTTTCCAGGTGCCTGTGAAGATTCTAGTGCTAAGCCCAAAAGAACACGGGAGAAGACAAAGAGAAGATCCTCAAGGAACATACAAGTTGGATCAGGCATCAAGCAGAGGTTAGAAGCAAAATTCAAATCCCAACACAGTCTAATCTTAATCCAAGCACAGTCATCTCTCTCCTGTGAATGATCTCTTGCTAGTTTGGAAGGTTTTGGGCAAATTATAATCTTTTTGAGCTTTGTTTGTTTGTCTGTAAGAGGAAAATATTAATCTTTGGCTCAAAAACTCATTGCAAGAATTCAATATGCACAAATATCACTGTGCTTAGCATAATTTGGCACATACTAAGTTTCAAAATGATCAGCTATTAACATTAATAACATTACGGATGTCCAAAGCCTCAGTTTCCACACCTTTAACATGGGGGTAGTGAGTTGTTCATTGGTTTTTTATGGGTATTAAGTAAGTAGTTCTCAATCTTTGCTACATCTTAGAATCACCTTTGTTTTTGTTCAGTCACTAAGTTGTGTCTGATTCTGCAACCCCATGGACCTACAGCATGCCAGGCTCTCTTGTCCTCCACTGTCTCCAGGAGTTTGATCAAATTCATGTCCGTTGAGTCAGTGATGCTATTTAACGATCTCATCCTCTGCCGCCCTCTTCTCCTTTTGCCTTCAATCTTTCCCAGCATCAGGGTCTTTTCCAATGAGATGGTTGTTCAGCTTCAGCAAAGCTCCTGATGCTAGGCTGCCACCCCCACCCCCATTACCCCTAATTGTATCATAATCTCTGAGGGTGGGGATCAGGCATCAGTATTGTTTAGCTCCCTATGCAATTACAGTGTGCAGCAAAATATGAGAACCAGGGGACTAAATTAGCAAAATCACATTTGTAAGCACATGGTAGACGTTAAATGTCTCTTTCTTCTACTCCTCCAATGACTCTGGGAGAATGAGTTCCTCACGAGATCTGAGATCTTTGCCACTTCTATGATTATATAAACAGAAATGACAAAGCTTTTAGAAATCAAATAAGATATAACTGCATAGACCAAGATAGGTTATGCAAATTATATTCAAATCAACAGCTAGTTATGCAAATACTCTTGTGGCCCTTCTAACTATGTTATAAGCCCAGATGAAGCCCCAGGAAGACTCTGGTGGAAATACACGCCTTAAATGATAGATACAAAGAGAGAAAGCTACTGTCTCAATAGCAGATGTTCACAAAACAAGGCAGCTCACCTGAGTACAAAGAAAACAGTCTTGGGAAAGAGAAAAAAGGGTAGGTTTTGGTTCTAATCAAATAGATAATCTTTAGTAATTGCGTTAGTCGCTCAGTCGTGTCTGACACTTTGCAACCCCATGGACTGTAGCCCACCAGGCTCCTCTGTCCACAGGATTTTCCAGGCAAGAATACTGGAATGGGTTGCCATTTCTTTCTCCAGGGGATCTTCCTGACCCAGGGCTCGAACCCACGTCTCCTATATTGCAGGCAGATTCTTTACCATCGGAGCTACAGGCAAGTCCGGATGATCTTTATTGGGGTTTAATGATCTTAAAACTAGACACTATCTCTTCCTGTTTCAAGAAACACATTTGCAAGGTCTGTTGCAGGGGGAAAGTAAATGAGCAATACCAATAATACAGGTGTTTTTACCTTGCTTTTCTTCTGTGGCTTTAGAGGCACTTTATAAATATTAGTTAATTAAGCCACCAACAGGTTTACAAAGAATATACTATCATCCTCATCCTTCAGATGGATGAAACCACCCTTATTGAAAGACAGGGCTAATCCATTATCCCAGGACTAGTCTTGGCAGTTCTCACAGCTGAATGGATATAGTTGGTGAGGGAGCTCACTTCCTCTGCATTCATTTATTCACAATCATTCATCCTGCAGGCATTCCTTGAGGGCCTACCATGGGAAATGGTGGGGTGGAGATAAAACCACCTACTGGGCTTAGTGGGGGAATACTAGACTCTGAAGACAAGGATCGTGTCTTAGTCCTACCTGCACACTTAAGATCTAGGGCAGTGCCAAGCACATAGTAAGTGTTCACTGCACGTGGGTTTAAAAATGAAATGAACAAAAATGAGTGAGACACAAGTCCTGCTAAACACACACAGTCTGAGGGAGGGTGGAAGGGAGGGACCCATGTTTCACGCCTTACTCCCCCCTCCCTTAATAATAACAACTGCTAGTTATCCTATGCCAGAGACAGGGATAAGTGCTTTAGACACAACAGCTCAATGAATCCTAAGAAAAACCCTAAAAGGCCAGAACTGTTAGTCCCATTGGAGAGAGGAAGGAATTGAAACCTAAAGAGGTATTGATGGAAGACAGTAGAGAATCATGATTTCAAACCATGGGCTCTAGAATCCCAGCTCTGCTCCAAATACTAAGCCCTGATACCAGTGACTGTGAACTTACTTGGAAATAGAGTCTTTGCTTGGAAATAGTCTTTTAATTTAAAAAATTAAATTAAGGATCTCCAGATGACATCATCCTGGAGTTAGGCTGTGACTGAAATCCTCGTGAGAGATCGCAGAGGGAGACTGGAGACACAGACAGGAAGTCATGTGAAGAAGGGATGGAGCCTGGAGTGATGAGCCCCCCACCCGACCCTCACACCAAAGGCAAGGCAAGGAATACCAGCAATCATGAGAAGCTAGAGAGAGGCAGGGGATAGGTCCTCCCTCAGAGCCTCCAGGAAGAACAAACCCTAAGGACACCTCGATTTCATCCTGTGTGTGTGTTCAGTCATTCAGTTATATCTGATTCTTTGCAACCCTATGGACTGTAGCCCACCAGTCTCCTCTGTCCATCGGATTTCTCCAGGCAAGAATACTAGAGTGGGTTGCCATTTCCTCCTCCAGGGGATCTTCCCAACCCGGAGATCGAACTCATATTACCTGCACCTCCTGCACTGGCAGGCAGATTCTTTACCACTGGGCCACATGGGAAGCCCCTCGATTTCAGACTTCTGGCCTAAACAACTGTGCAAGGATAAATTTCTGTTGTCCTCAGCCACCAAGTTTTTAGTAATGTGTTATTACAGTAGCCCTGAGAAACTAACAAAAATCCCTACAAACTTCAACTCAAGCACCTTCTCCTTTCTTTTTCTTTCTTTTTAAAATTTTAATTATTACAAAATGCCTCTAGCCTATTAAAAGAAAAAAAGAAAAAACGACAGACACCAAGATAATGAGCACCACGGACTCATCACCCACCTTGGGAAATGAAGCTGTATATATACTAATGAAGCCCCAAAGGCACCTCCACCCAAGTCCACTCTCTCCCAACAGGAAATCAATCCCCTGAATTTGGAGTTAATCATTCCCTTATGCACTTTTATACCTTTACTACATATGTGTGAATTCCTAAATAACAAATAGAATTATTTCGCCTGTTTCTAAACAGTCTCTAAAATGGTGTCCTAGAACACGTATACTTCAACTTGAATTTTAACTCGACGTTGTTTTTGAGATACATGTTGATTCATGTGGTTCAAATTCACTTATTTTCACAGCTCCACTGTATGCATATATCACAAATGCACTGATACATTCTCATGTGGATAGGTCTTTAGGGTTGTTATTTTTGCTTTTGTTTTGCTTTTTCCAAAAAAATTTTTTGTTGTTGTTATTACAAACAATGCATCAGTGAGCCTTCCTGCTTCCTTGCGTATAAGAGTTTCTCCAGGGTTCTGTTTCTCAAAGTGTGGCTGGAGACCCACCAGTGAATAATGAATTATTTCAGTGGCTTTGTGGTCAACACGGCTATTTTTTTTTTCTTTTTTTTGGCAGAAGACAAAATATTAAAGTGCATCATATGGCAAGAATAAGTATTGCTTCATAAAACTTCTGCTTCAATTATAGATAACTGTATACTGGGTTGCCATTTGAAATGTGTTATTTTACTGGCAGAGCCAATAGAAAGTTCAGAAAGCAGTTCCCTTGGGTTTTGCTACTCAAAGTGTGGCCCAAACATCAGTACCAATTGGGGGCCAGCCAGATTTACAAAACCACAGGCTCCATTCAGGATCCATTGAGCCCTGCATTTGGTAAGATCCCCAGGTTCTTCATCGCTCCAGTAAAGTCTGAGGAGCAATTCTCTAGGGATAGACCAACAAGGACAGCAGTCCCCAACCTTTTGGGCACCAGAGACCAGAAGAAAATTTTTCCTTGGACTGGTGGGAGGTGTGGATCAGGCAGTAATTCCAGTGATAAGGAGCAGCAAACGAAGCTTCTCTCGCTCACCCCCGCTACCCTCAGAGCCACTCATCTCCTGCTGTGCAGTCCAGTTCCTAACAGGCCATGGGACCAGTACAGATCCTCAGCCTGAGGGTTGGGGACCTCTGAACAAGGGGACCAGCTGAATCATAGAATGTGCCAAGTTTATTTAGCTTTACTAGATATCACAAAAATGCTATCCAAAGTATTGACATTAAGAAGCACCTTTATAGATCTGCTTTCTGTGGTAGAGTTCCTAGTAAGTCTTCATTTGATCAAAGCATTCTACAGCTACAAATTTTTTATTTTTATTTCCTAAATCATAGTCCGTTGCTGCTTTCCTGCAACTTCCTTCTTCTCCATCCCTCCTGGCTGCCTACAGAGGAGTGAGGGAAGTCTGGATAAACAAGGCCCCCTTTTGGGAGAACAGGGCTTCACTTGAAGACAGAGCAAGAGGGACAGCTGCCAACACATGGAACTACCTGAGATGTTTACACATCACATCCTGGAGAGACACCAGTCCCAGAACACTACAGGCCCCACCTTGGCAGCTCCTGGCTTTCCTGAGGCTAAGGGAAGGCTGCAGTTTTTTTCAGTGAAGCTGACATTGTTCCCTGGCTAGAGCAGCCCTGCTCCCGGATGCAAAGTTTAATGTGATTTTTTCACTCGAGTAACCAAAGCATTTCTGATGCATTGCTTTTCATGAGGTCCTGGCAGTGTATCAGCTGAGCCATTTCCTCAGGCCTCTTCTACTTTCTGCTCTGGTTCACACTTCCTTTTCCTGGGGTTTCAATGCCTCACTCACTACCCAGCATCCGCTTCCTTATGCAGAGTCGATATAATAATATACCTCTGTGCTGACAGCCATGCTCACTGAGGGTCCACCATAAGCCTGGAGCTGTGCTGGGGACCTCCCCCACCCCACAGAGACACACAATTATCCCCATTTTATGCCTGAGATCATCATTCCAAGATGCACATTGTCAGACTGACAGAATTGGAGTGGGTTCTGGAGTCAATGGCATCTCAATGCCGTATGACAGATGGCAGTGATGGACATCCCCTGAGAACTAGAGAACTTGGTTGGTTTTCCTCACAGTCTGAGCAGACAACTGCAGCTTCTCAATATTGCAGTCAACCCATCCCATCAGAATGACAAGCATATAAGCAAGGAACATGAGTCCTAGCTGTTGTCTGAGGATCTTCCTTTGGTACTTTCTGGTAAGACCAAGAAAGCACCAGCACTAAAACTTGCAGAATGGGGTTCAGGGTCTTGAATGAAAACCCTGGAGTCCAGAATGAAGTCCTCCTTAAGAAGTGCTCTTGACAGCAGGACCTGGTTACTACTGAGCATAACAAAGCCCCCCAAACAGTACTTAAAAAAGCAATCCTTTACTTTGCTCCTGGATCTGTGGGTTGGCTGGGCTCCTCCAGGCAGCTTTCTATTGGGAATATATCATGCCCTTGCATTCATTGTAGTTGACGCCTGGTCACCCTAGAGGTTTCTTCACTCACACATCAAGCACCTGGGCTGGGAAGACTCAGACAACTGAAGGCAGAAACACCTCTTCTTCTTGATGTGGTCCCTCTACATGGTACCTGCAGGATGGCCATACTTGGGGAAGAAAGTTCCCAGACTGAGTATCCCAAGAGAAACCAACAGAAGTTGCCTTTCTGTTCTAATCTAACCTTGGAAGTCACACAGTGTCACCTCCACTGTATTCTGTTTACCCAGCAACCACAAAGGCCCACCCAGATGAAAGGATAGGAAACAGACTGCACCTCTTGAAAGGAGGTGTCAAATCATGTGTGGACACGTTTTAAAACTCCTACAGTCTGCCTGCATGGCACAAATTATACACATACAACACAAATCCACCCACTCCCAATGACCCCTGAAAATCTCTCCTAGAAGCATTAAACTCAGCTCAGGATCCTGTCGGGCTTCCTCAATGGCTCAGAGGTAAAGAACCACCTGCAACGCAGGACACAGGTTCAATCCTTGGTCAGGACGATCCCCTGGAGTAGGAAATGGCACCCTACTCCAGTACTCTTGCCTGGAAAATCCCATGGATAGAGGAGCCTGGCAGGCTACAGTCCATGGGGTCACAAAGAGTCAGACATGACTGAGCATGATGCATGCATGTGTTCACGTGGGATGCTGTCCTCTAAATCAAGTCTAAGTGTGGGCCCAGCTTCTTGCATGAAATTCAAGAAGTATACTTTCTGTTTATATGAAGACCTGTGGACTAAAAAGACAGAGTATTTTCCCTAACACACCCAACCCACCACAGTGAGCCAAGCGGACTGCTATAGACCTTCCCACTAAAAAGCAGGGAAGTGGGAGCCACTTAATAGTCCACAGAAATTCTGAAACCCAATAGGGTATATGTTGTCAATGCCTTGATTAGGGCTCAGTCCGACTGCCTGGAATGTACCCAGTCAGGATCATGGGTTTTACTGGGGCTCCCAGAAACTCTACCCCCCAAAACTGCCCAAGTCAGCAAGTTCCATTGGCGTCTATCAGTGAGATCACCTTCCTGCCCAAGCACAGTCTTTGATGATAATTCTCATTCTCCTTTTCATTTCTAATGTTTTTTTAGTACATTCTCCCTAAAATCCACATTGTGATTCTTTTTTTCAGTTGTGTCACCAAGGTTGGGACACATCCCTAGTGGTTGGTTAACAGTAGCAAGAAGCAGAATGCATGAGATCATCGAGAGATCATTCTCTGGTGAATTGGGAGGGTGACAGGAAGATTCAGGGTAACAAAATTTTGCACAGTACCTACTATGGGCCAGGAATCAGATGAATGAACCAGTACACAGCATAATATTTAGCATGCAGTAGGTATTCAAAAATTCTTATTAAAAGAAGGAAGGAAGGGAGGGAGGGAGGGAGGGGATGAGGGAGGAAGAGAGGGAGAGAGGGAGACCATGCCCTCAGGGAAAAATGTACTCATACATATATCTTTGCAATAGCATAGAGGAGGGGGGCACCTAATTTAGCATGAAAGAAAAGTTACAACAAACAGAAGGAACAGCAGATGCAGAGGCATTTTCACATCCAATTATCCACCCTATGAGGTAAGCAGAGGGCATGTCATTCTGCTCCATACATAGATGAGGAAACTGGGGTTCAGAGTCACGTTTCTTGCTCAAGGACACATATCCAACAACTGGCAGCCCAGAAGTAGGATTCATGCCTCCTGACTTCTAATCCAAGGCTTGCTCCCAATAAATGAAACAATATTTATTGCTACAAGCAATGCCACAACCCTTCAGAGATCCCAAGAACGGAGCCATCTCCTCTCTCATCAAAGCAGCACCCAAGGATAGTAGTCAAGAGCTCAGACCCCAGAATCAGACTGTCACTTACTAGATGTATGCTGTTGAGATCATTATTTCATCTGTCTGAACCTCAGTTTTAAATATATGAAAGAGGACAGTAATAACATAAACCCCCAGTAGACCTCTCATCTTTTGTCTCTCCTTTCCAGGACTCAGTCCCCCTCTTCTGGTAAGCATATGTACTTTTTTCTTTTGGAAAATCACCACTTCCCCATTCTCAGTCCATATGTTTCAGATGAAGTTAAACACACTCCCAGCCCCAGATGTGGGCACATGACCAAGGTCTGGCCAATCAGAGTAGTCCATCCCTGAGCACATGAATCAGAACCAGGCCACAGTGATTGGTTTAGAAACTAACATAGGACCTCAGTTGGTCCAACCAGACACAGTATGGTCTGGTATATATTTATAAGATATATTTAATAGATTACAGTATGGACCACTGGAAAAGAGAACCTCTCTTCCCAACGGGTTTGCTGAGCTGATCACTGGCACCTCTGTAACTTTTAGAAGGTCAATCTGCCATCGCTGAAGGAAAAGGAATGGAGAAGCTGCTTGAGAGTGAAGCCAACACAGAAGAAAACAGTGGAAAAGATGGACAGAAACCACTGACATTATATAAACTCTTAGATCCATGCTGTGCCTGATTCCCCCTCAACTTTGTCATTTCCTGAGCCAAAAAGTTATTTTCCCCTCAAGTCATGTAGACTTGGTTTTTCTGTTACTTGTTTAAAAAAAAAAAATTAACAGGAATCTTAGGATATGCTAACAGAAGACAATGTTCATGGGGCACTTAGCACAGAGTCTTGCGCATAGCAAGTGCTCAATAAATGACTCATTATTTTATTATCCCTGGACTGAACCAATCCATCACCCTCAAAATAATTAGCAGAGCAGTAGCCATGACCCTGAGGATGGAGCTTCTGACTTGGCCTGTGCATTCACTTACTTCTCCCTCACTGCCTCTCAGCTCCCTGTGCAGAAAGCCCCAGTGCCAGATGGCTTGGGAAGAAGTGACAGATGAAAGCTGGTGTGGCAAAGGTGGGTAGCAGCTCCTGATGAATAGAGAGGCCATCGGAGGGGTGAAAGATGCGTAGAGAGGAGGCAGTTAAAGACTCAATGAGCCCGAGGGACTTCTGAACCTCCAGACCTCCAGCTGCTGGCGAGTCATTCTTGGCATGGGCAGGTACCCAGGACTCTCTGGACCCAGTGACCTCATGCCAACCTCATCCATCTAGCAGGAGCCTGAGGCAGCCCCTCTGGCATCCCTGCTGCTTGTGCTCTGTGCCGAATCACCTCCTCACTTGTCTCTGCACAGTGAGGTTTCAGAACATTGCTGAGGGCTGTAAGGGCATTGCCATGAGAGCTACTGTCTGGGCAGAAAAACACAGGAGGTGTGGGAGACTGCTTCTTGGTTTCTCCTCCTCAATCCTGATCAGGATAAGAACAGGTGCCCATGCTTGCCCTTGCCCTTGCCCCCTCTCCTTCACACCTCCTTCACCTCCTTCTGCTCCAGACAGCTGTTATTGTCCCCCACTATAATGGGCCCTAGATCCCCTTGCATCCCTTTGACCACACCTGCACATCCCTGAGATTCTGTGAGCTGTGCTGCCAAAGCCCCACACACGTGACCTTCAGAGCACTGTCCTTGAGCAACTGTTGCTGTGTTCCCCATTTAGCGATCCAGAAGTCCCTGGGGATTCACACCCATGGAAGCCCATGGCCAGTGGCTGGTTCATGGGTACAAACATTCAATTCCTGTGCCCGAGGTAGGATATACTCCACAGTGTATACATCCAGAGCTTCCCATAGGATCAGGTTAAGGCTAGGACTTCACCTCAAATCCCACCCGTAGTTGACTTCCTCCCTCTTTCCTTAGCCTGATTTCCTCACTCCCTCACCAGTTTCTCCTATAAGCATTTCTTAATAAATTACTCACACACAAATCCTCATCTCTAGTCTGCTCCTGGGAGAACACACCTGTCCAGCACTCATTCCCTTTCTTCTAATAAAAGGACATAGATTTTCCTTTGGAGAAATTGCCCTCTCCCACTCTTATTTCCTATAGTTTGTTTAAAGCTGATGACCTCACCTCCCAGCTTAATGGAGAGACATGCCCCAGACTCAGAGATTCAAGTTATTCCATTCACTCATGATCTCAGTGATTGTTTCAAGGATGGACACGTAACTCAAGTTGGTTCAGTGGGACTCAAGACCATAGATTTTGCTGTAACTATAAGGAAAAAGATCTTGTTCTACTAGGTTTGTGAGTAGGGTATAAGTTTTGAGCTACTGGGGACTATCTTGCCATCAGGAGAAGAGGGCCCTCATGGGAGTGAAGTCAACATGAAAGTAAGCAGAGATGAGAGGAGTGTGGAATGGAACCAGGTCATGATCTCATACGAACACCTGGATCCAGCTGTACCTGAAGACCTAACTGATGGATTTTAAGTTTCTGAGGTTTCAGAGTCTCACTCTGTACCCCATGCTGCTTTGGTAATAACATTCATTTACTGAGCACCAAGAGGTACCAGGCACCATGCTAAGTACTTTCCACAAATCATTTCTAATTCTCACAAGACCACTGCAGATATTATTTCCCATCTACAGAAGCAGAAACTGAGGTTCAGAAAAGTGCACCATCTGTCCCAAAGTCACATGCCTATCATGTAGCAGAGCTGGGACTTGAATCCAGGTCTGTGCAGCCTCTCTACCAAGTCAATATTCAATCAATGCTCTTTGATTTAAATCAACTTAATTTTCCAACCTCTCCAAAACAAACATGTAGGACATGGATAGAGTAAGTTTGGTCCACCCAACAGTGAAGGTTATCATCTCCTCAGAACTATGTCAGCAACAATTGACCTAAGCACACTCTTCTGCTCCAAAAACACCTTCTACCTCATTCCTCGCAGGGCCCATATATCTGCCCTGGGGGCTGATCCTTTCCTTGACTCTAAAATGCTTTTTGCTCTCCACACAATCCCTGTGAAATATTATTATCCCCATCATTCAGATGAGGACACTAGGATTCAGGGAGGTGAAGTCACTTGTTCCAGAACACACAGGTGCTTTAACAAAAATCAAGATCCTGGAGAAAAGAAACTGAGTGGGACTGTGTCTTCATCCCCTTTGAACTTACAGAAAAGGAAACAGTAAATGCTTGCTGTATGCGTGCATGCATGAATGAATGGGATGGAAGGAAAAGCAAACAAGTAGTTTCCTACTTTCAGTATTTTTTAGAAGGTGAGAGATGGTCTTGACTGATGAGAAGTAACCCTTTCAATCGATAGTTTCTTTACACGAAGCTCTAAGGAAAGGGACGGGGGACCGACTTGGTCTGTGAGCCAAGAAAATTAGAATCTGACTGTGCCTTTATTTCCACAACAGCACATTTAGTGATGCAATGGAGAAAACAAAGACTGTGGAGATAAATCCAGAGTCAAATCCATAGTCTACCAATTATTAACTGTGACCTTGAACAAGTCACTTAACCTCTCTGAGCCCATTTTTCTCATCCATAAAAAAAGGACAATTCACAGATGCCCCTCCCAGGGTTGATAAGATGCACTGAGTAGAAATTCATTAAATACCATCTCCCTTTAGCATTTCTCTTTATTCTCCCATAATTCGGTACTCCTACATTTACAGAGATGACTGTAGCCCTTGCCATTTGAAGAGAATTGAATAGTTGCCAAAGCCCTTTCACGCAATAGCCACCAGCTGCCTCCCTGGGGAACTGGAGGCTTAAATGGGACATTGCATATGAAATGCTTTGTGGGCCTTGGAAGAAAAGGGACAAGAGAAACCGGAGGGTTATTATTAGACATGGAAACGGGAGAGCAGGAGCCCACACATGCCTCTCGTATAATCAAACTGACATTGAGGTTTACAGTGCATTGAACACTGCGTTCCAGTCCGGGGAGCTAAAAACGGAAACCTGTGAAAACAGCAGCTGGGTTAAAAAGAGAGCAGGCCTGGAGTGGAGTGTGCTGAGCTGGCTCCCACCAGCCAGAGAGCAGAAAGGACACCACCACCACCTGAGTCAGTTTTCGCTACCTGAGCTGAGGCAACAGTAGACCCTGTGCTGGCTGGAACATACGCTCCACTTGTCACGGACCTCTGAATGGGCCATGACCTTGCAGGACTCCTGGAAATAGCCAAGTCAGGGTTATAGCCTGTCCTTGGGTAAGACATTCACCGCTCTGGGCCTTGGTTTCCCCAGCTGCACAATGGAGATATTACAAGGGCTGTTATGAGGATTTAGTTAATACACAAAAGAGCTTCTCAGACTGACATGGTGCATAGTAAACTCCATCAGCCTTTAGCTTATATTCTGTGCTCCTTGTCTCTCCTGCCTCTTAGCCTTTACTTAAGCCATGTTCCCCACCTGAATCATCTCACTTCTCACTGAACTCACCCTCCTTCTAATCTCACTTATTTCTTCCTAACTAAATCCTATCCATCCTATAAACCCAAGTTCAAATTACATTTTCTGGTAAAAACTACCCATCTGCCAGAAATTCATTCGTTATATACCTACTGTGTGCCAGTAGCTGTCCAAGGTGCTGAGTCTACAGCCCTGAACTAGGCAAAAGTCACATTCACTCCAGTGAACCTCCATTTTTGTGTATATATAGTTATATTATAGTTCTTCCAATTATATTACTATAACTACATAACAATGAACATTTTTATGTCCTTGAACATTTCAGAATCAGCTCATGTACTGCGGGGCTTCCCGGGTGGCTCAGTGGTAAAGAATCCACCTGCCAAGCAGGAGATGCAGAAGACACAGGTTCAATCCTTGAGTCGGGAAGATCCCCTGGAGGAGGAAATGGCAACCCACTCCAGTATTCTTGCCTGGAAAATCCCATGGACAGAGGAGCCTGGTAGGATACAGTCCATGGGGCTGCAGAGTCGGATGTGACTTAGCGACTAAACCACCATGTACTATGAGAATCAATGCACTGATGCTTCAGATACACAAACCTTTCCACAAAACAGGCAGCTGAGGTGCTTCAGGGCAGGGTGGGTCCAGCTGTCTCCCTGGAACACTCAGCTGGTCATTTTTCTGGAGGAAAAAAAAAAGTCTGGCTGCCTTGAGTTGAGAAGTCAGGCATGCATACCTCACATTTCTCTCCCCATTTATCCCAAATAACACCAGATTATGCTAAAATAATCCTTTGTACAAACTAGCCTCTCCGCCTGCATTTCCCCTGTTACTCCACACCTCAGATGACATTTCAGCAGCATGCTCAGCTGTGTCCAGATCTCTCCCCAGAGTGCAAGAGCAAGAGGCTGCTCTCAGAGTCTGGCAGCACCTGGCACGGGTATGTGTCCTCAGAAGGAACTGGCCTTGGGGACCCGAGGGCAGATGTTCTAACTGAACAGCACCCAACTGCCTGCAGTCAACTTGGTCTTTTCTAACCCACAGACCCTGTAATCCCTGGAAGAAAGGAGTCCACAGCGAGCCTCTCAGCCCTGCAGGAAGGGAGGCTGGGAGGCCCCAGATCTGCTGATAGGTGCAAAGAGTATCAGAGCCAGTGACCCTCAAACCTTTTCAAGGGGATATTCTTCATCCTCCCACACAGCATAACAGAAGCCATGCAACAGCCTTGGGTGGGGTTGGGGGCGCGCAGGGTCAGAAGATCAGATCTTCCATCTAACACACTGACCACCAACCACGGGAAAAGTCATTAGCCTTTCTGAACCTTGCTCTACCCATCTATAGAGTGGGAACCAAAAACATCCCCCTGACTAATCTTACAGGTTTCCCTGAGAGGAACTGAAATAAGGGTTTAGTATTTTGTGACCACTGTCTACTAACTGTGACCAACACTTGCTGTGCCTCAGTTTCATCACCTGCAACATGGGTTTATCAGGAGAAAGTTACTTGGAGTTTTGTTGTAAAATAAATGAATGAGGTCAATAAGGAACAAAAGTTTAGAGCATGTTACACAGAGTGAAGTAAGTCAAAAAGAGAAAAGCAAATATCATGTTTTAACACATGTATATGGAATCTAGAAAAATGGTACTGATGAATAGAGATACTGACATAGAGAACAGACTTGGGGATGGAACAGACATGGAGAACAGCGGGGGATGGAGAGGGTAGGACAAACTGAGAGAGCAGCACTGACAGATATACACTCCCATGTGTATTAATAAAATAGACAGCTAGTGGGAAGGTGCTGTGTACACGGAAGCTCAGCTCGGTGCTTTGTGATGCTCTAGAGGGGAGAAGGAGATGGCAACCCACTCCACTGTTCTTGCCTGGAGAATCCCAGGGACGGGGGAGCCTGGTGGGCTGCCGTCTATGGGGTCGCACAGAGTCGGACACGACTGAAGCCACTTAGCAGCAGCAGCAGCAGAGGGGAGGGTTGGGGGAGGAGGCAAGGGAAGTTCAAGAGGGAGGGGATATGTGTATACTACGGCTGATTCATTTTGTTGTATGGTAGACACCAACAGCATTTTAAAGCAATTATCTTGAGCATCTTTTCATGTGTTTGTTAGCCATCTGTATGTCTTCTTTGGAGAAATGTCTGTTTAGTTCTTTGGCCCATTTTTTGATTGGGTCATTTATTTTTCTGGAATTGAGCTTCGTGCTCGAACCTGGTGCACTGGGAAGACCCGGAGGAGTCGGGTGGAGAGGGGGGTGGGGGGATCGGGATGGGGAATGCGTGTAAATCTATTGCTGATTCAGGTCAATGTATGGCAAAACCCACTGAAAAAATAAATAAATTAATTTTTAAAAAAAGCAATTATCTTCCAATTAAAAATACATTTTAAAAAAAGAAACAAAAATTTAGGGAAGGATTAAGGAGGGTGATGGATCATCCCAGTTTGCCCACATCTGACCTGAGGTGTTGGTTCTTCAAATGGAGAATCCCCAGCAAACCATGACAAGCTGGTCACTGCAGGATTCAATGAGTTAATGCCATGTCTGGCATCCAGTAAGGTCCAACGGGCACTAAGTAGCTCAGTGAGTAAGGCTGATGCTTAAACCAACAAGCTCAGAATCTAGAAGGTCCCAGATGGCTTTAATGAGCAGCCAGTGCCTGGAGGCGAGTAAAACCCTTCTAAACCCCTGTCTCAATCCTGCCCTACAGATGGGAGTCACCTCAGGTGCTTTGGGAAACTTCCCATGCACGGTCCCCATTCCCCAAACTAATGGAATCAGAAGCTCCTGAGGGGGGGCTTGGCATCATTATTTTTTTATTGAAGTATAGTTGATTTATAATATGTTTGTTTCAGGTGTATAACATAGTGATTTAATATTTTTATAGGCTATACTTCATTTAAAGTTATTATAAAATATTGGCTCTATTCCCTGTGCTGTATATTACATCATTGTATCTTACTTATTTTATGCCTAGTGGTTTCTACCTATTAATCCCTTTCCCTTTATACTGCTCCTCCCCCCACCCCATCTCCACTTTTTTTTTTTTTTTTTAGTTTTCTCTCTTGGTCTCAGTTTGTTTTCTGGTTTGTTTGTTTTTTTTTCATTTATTTTTATTACTAATTACTTTACAATATTGTAGTGGTTTTTGCCATACACTGACATGAATCAGCCATGGATTTACATGTGTTCCCCATCCTGAACCCCTCTCCCACCTCCCTCCCCATCCCATCCCTCTGGGTCATCCCAGTGCACCAGCCCTGAGCACTTGTCTCATGCATCCAATCTGGACTGGCGATCTGTTTCACACTTGATAATATACATGTTTCGATACTGTTCTCTCAGATCAACCCACCCTCACCTTCTCCCATAGAGTCCAAAAGTCTGTTCTATACATCTGTGTCTCTTTTTCTGTCTTGCATACAGGGTTATCATTACCATCTTTCTAAATTCCATATATATACGTTAGTATACTGTATTGGTCTTTATCTTGCTGGCTTACTTCACTCTGTATAATGGGCTCCAGTTTTATCCATCTCATTAGAACTGATTCAAATGTATTCTTTTTAATGGCTGAGTAATATTCCATTGTGTATATGTACCACAGCTTTCTTAGCCATTCATCTGCTGATGGGCATCTAGGTTGCTTCCATGTCCTGGCTATTATAAACAGTGCTGCGATGAACATTGGGGTACATGTGTCTCTTTCAGTTCTGGTTTCCTCAGTGTGTATGCCCAGCAGTGGGATTGCTGGGTCATATGGCAGTTCTATTTCCAGTTTTTTAAGGAATCTTCACACTGTTCTCCATAGTGGCTGTACTAGTTTGCATTCCCACCAACAGTGTAAGAGGGTTCCCTTTTCTCCACACCCTCTCCAGCATTTATTGCTTGTAGACTTTTGGATAGCAGCCATTCTGACTGGCGTGTAATGGTACCTCATTGTGGTTTTGATTTGCATTTCTCTGATAATGAGTGATATTAAGCATCTTTTCATGTGTTTGTTAGTCATCTGTATGTCTTCTTTGGAGTAATGTCTGTTTAGATCTTTGGCCCATTTTTTGATTGGTTCATTTATTTTTCTGGAATTGAGCTGCAGGAGTTGCTTGTATATTTTTGAGATTAATCCTTTGTCTGTTTCTTCTATTGCTATTATTTTCTCCCATTCTGAAAGCTGTCTTTTCACCTTGCTTATAGTTTCCTTTGTTGTGTAAAAGCTTTTAAGTTTAACTAGGTCCCATTTGCTTATTTTTGCTTTTATTTCCAATATTCTGGGAGGTGGGTCATAGAGGATCCTGCTGTGATTTATGTCGGAGAGTGTTTTGCCTATGTTCTCTAGGAGTTTTATAGTTTCTGGTCTTACATTTAGATCTTTAATCCATTTTGAGTTTATTTTTGTGTATGGTGTTAGAAAGTGTTCTAGTTTCATTCTTTTACAAGTGGTTGACCAGTTTTCCCAGCACCACTTGTTAAAGAGGCTGTCTTTTTTTCATTGTATATCCTTGCCTCCTTTGTCAAAGATAAGGTGTCTGTAGGTACATGGATTTACCTCTGGGCTTTCTATTTTGTTCCATTGATCTATATTTCTGTCTTTGGGCCAGTACCATACTGTCTTGATGACTGTGGCTTTGTAGTAGAGCCTGAAGTCAGGCAGGTTGATTCCTCCAGTTCCATTCTTCTTTCTCAAGATTGCTTTGGCTATTCGAGGTTTTTTTTTGTATTCCCATACAAATTGTGAAATTATTTGTTCTAGTTCTGTGAAGAATACCGTTGGTAGCTTGATAGGGATTGCATTGAATCTATAGATTGCTTTGGATAGTATACTCATTTTCACAATATTGATTCTTCCAAACCATGAACACAGTATATTTCTCCATCTATTTGTGTCCTCTTTGCCACAGCAATCAGAGCAGAAAAAGAAATAAAAGGAATCCAGATGGGAAAAGAAGAAGTGAAACTCTCATTGTTTGCAGATGACATGATCCTCTACATAGAAAACCCTAAAGACTCTACCAGAAAATTACTAGAGCTAATCAATGAATATAGTAAAGTTGCAGGATATAAAACTAACACACAGAAACCCCTTGCATTCCTATACACTAACAATGAGAAAACAGAAAGAGAAATTAAGGAAACAATACCATTCACCATTGCAACAAAAAGAATAAAATACTTAGGAGTATATCTACCTAAAGAAACAAAAGACCTATACATAGAAAACCATCTCCACTTGTAACCACCAGTTTGTTATCTGATTCAAAGAGATACATGCACCCTACCCTTCATAGCAGCATTCTTCACAATTGCCAAGACATGAAAACAACCTAAGTGCCCATCAACAGATGACTGGATAAAGAACATGTGATACATGCATACACACACACACACTGGAATATTACTCAGCTATAAAAAAAAAAGAATGAAATTTTACCACCTGCAACAACATAAATGTCTCTGGAGGGTATTGGCCTTAATGAAGAGAGTCAGGGGGAGAAAGACAGATACTGTATGGTTTCATTAATAGGTAGAATATAAAAAATGAAAACAAAGAAATGAATATAATAAAGCAGAAACAGCACACGGATACTGGCATTGTTCATTTTGACGAGTTCCGTGCATGAATCTAATGAGCAGGCAGCAACAAAGACCCCTGCTCTAAAGCAAAGAGGCTCCCACCCAAGGGATGTGTGTCCTTGCACACCTCCTGGGTGACTTTCAGGGGCCAGTCATTTAATCAAGGTTGTTATGAGGATTAAAGAAGAGAAAGTAACTGAACAGAAGTGGTAGGCTTATTATTATTCATTTAATCAGCATAATGAGTTGGTTAACAGTCCAGACTCTAGAGTCTGCCTCAATTCCAATCCCAGCCCTTCCACCTTCTGAGTGTGTGGACATGAGAACGTGACTCACCTCTCAGTGCCCCAGTATCCTCCTCTGTAAAATAAGGAAGTGAATTTCTGTCTCATGGGGTTGTTACGAGAATTAAGGGACTGAAGGTGGGAGCATTGAATAAAAGCTGAATAATTGAGCTCTTACTCCTCAGCACATGTTAATGAACCCATTTTGCAGATGAAAAAAAAAATTTTGGCTTAGTTTTTCCAAGTTCACCCAGCTACTAAGTATTGGGGACAGCATCTGCCAGATCAGAAATCACTTGTTTCTGTCACCTGCCACAGAATTCCACACCCTGGCTGTGTGCCTTCCCTTCCCTGTTCCCATGTCCATCCCCTGTGTTCATTTCACCATCTACACAATTTCAGTTCCTAGGCCCTGCAGCCACAGGCAGACATGCAATGCTAATTGCCAAAATGAGTTCTGACTCAAAGACACAAATATAAACAGGGTCCCTGAACCCAGGTGAGTTTTCCAGGTAGAATCTCAGAGCCTGACTATCTTGCCACCTTCCTTTTCTCTGTAGAGAATCCAGATTCTGTGGATACCTGATAGCAGCACATGCCAGGCCTGGTCTAAAGGTCTATTATATGGCCCATGACTCCTTTAATTCCCTACAGCAACCAATGAAGTATGTACTGTTATGATAGCCATTTCACAGATGAGGAAACTGAGGCTCACAGAGAATTAAAATCCTTGCCCAAGGAACCCGGGGGGTCTGGCTACACTGCTGTGCTCTGAACCAGGTCCTGCCTCCACATCAGCTAAAGATCAGTCCTTGGAGGAGAAGGAGGTCAAGATGCAAGTCAAAAAGACACTAGGGCTTGTCTGTTTGGGTTTTTGTTTGCTTTTTTGTTTATTTTATTTTTGTTTTCTTAGCTCCATAAAGAAAGCCTGGGGTCAAGAGTAGAAGATATGAGAAGCACTTTTCAACACAACATAAAGAAGAGCTTTCCAACCATTAGAACTTCCTTAAAAAGAAAGATTGCTGTAGCCATTAAAAAGCATGTTGGAATTATTAAGCATGGTTAGCCCCCAGGAGGTGGTGATAGAGTGGGGTAGAGTAATTCCAAAGAGCTGGTTAAAACATCTAGATGCCCTGAACCCTGAGAAGATTATATGATCCAATTTTTTAAAACCAGAAAACAAGCATAAGGAATGCCAACAAATGCTTTCTTTGAAATAGCAAATTCTTTATCCCAACAAGATAAATGGGGAAACTCCCTTAGACTGCTCTGGATAATCTAGCAAGAGAGAGTGGGGGGAGTTTTATTTTCTGTTCTACAAATTTCACCACTGTTTAATGTTGGTACCACTTTTATAGATGAAATAGTATTAGAATTATTTTAAATGGCCTGAAAGAGTATTTATAATGGGAGAATATTTATGATGTCATGCTAGGTCAAAAATGGCACAAAAGATATTTCACAGTGTAACCGTTCATCTCTCTGTTTATTTTTATATACTTAAACATTAACAGTAGTCTTCTCTGGTGGCTCAGATAGTAAAGAATCCACCTGCAATGCAGGAGACCCAGGTTTGATCACTGGGCTGGGAATATCCCCTGGAGAAGGGAATGGCTACCCACTCCAGTATTCTTGCCTATAGAATTCCATGGACAGAGAAGCCTGGTGAGCTACAATCCATGGGGTCACAAAGAGTCAGACATGACTGAGCAACTTTCACTCACTCACTCACTCAAACATTAACAGTAGCTGGTGTGTGATAGTATTATGGATGGTTTTTATTTTCTCCTTTATGCTTTCCAATAGTAATTTATATTTTTTTCTACAATTCATAAGTATCAGCTGTATGATAAGGGAAAAAAGGGTGTTTTTGAAAAGGAAATGATCTCTGCCCAGGATTGAGCTTCCATTAGAAAGTTTCAAGCAGAGGCAATGAACAGGGGTTCAGGGGTTCAGGGAATAGGGGTTCAGCTTGGGGTAAAGTCAGAGATTTAAACTTAGAATCCTTCACGCTGGGATTCTGAGGTTCGTAAAACCTGAGTGAATAGCCAAGCTAATGGTTGATGTACTGATCAAAAACCAGGACAATTAGAAGATTCTGGAAAATGAATAAGATGTCAAGTTTAATATGATCTCACACACATTCAAACAAGTGGAGGTTGTAAACTTGGGAACCAAGGAAAAGGTCAGGTCAGTAAGTTAAATGTAGGAATTTTGTGCTTCAAAGTGAGCAGGAAGCCTGACAGAGAGAAAGATTCTCAGGAAAAGTCTTACTCCAGATTTTTCAGCCCTGTTGCACCTTAGAATCACTAGAGCCAAATAAGTTAGAATCGCTGGTCACAGGGTGTGGAAATCTGCATTTTTAACTAACAGACTTCATTTTTAAGAGCAGTTTTAAGTTCATAGAAAAATCAGGCAAAAAGTACAGTGAGTTTCCACGTACCTCCTTTCCCAACACACACAGAGAACCATATCATCTTCAACATCCTCCACAAGAGTGGTTCAGCATTACAGTTGATGAACCTACACTGACACGTCATTTTCACCCAAAGCCCACAGTTTACATTAGGGTTCATTCTTGGTGTTGTACATTCTATAGTTTTGACAAATGTACAATGACAGGTGTCCATCACTGTATTATCATCTAGGATAGTTTCTCTGTCCTAAAAACCTTCTGTGGACACCAGCATTTCTGGAAACTCCCCACGTGAGTCTAAGTTATAGCCAAGCTTGAAAACCACTGCTGTAGCTAGCAAGAAGAAAGTTAATACACATTTAAATCTTGAAGAGGGACTGCCCTAGTGGTGCAGTGGATAAGAATCTGCCTGCTAATGCAGGGGACACAGGTTCAATTCCTGGTGCAGGAAGATTCCATATGCCACAGAACAACTAAGCCCATGCACCACTACTACTGAGAGGCACTCCAGAGCCCTTGAGCCACAACTAGTGAACCCTTGAGCTGCAGCTACTGAAGCCCGTGCCCCTAGAGCCACCAAGAGAAGCCACCACAACGAGAAGCCCGTGCACCACAACTGCAGAAAGCCCATATGCAACAGCAAAGACCCAACACAGCCAAAAAGAAATTCATTTTTCAAAAAAATCTTGAAGAGAATTTGCTCTTGGAAGAGTGGAACAAGTGAGTTTTGAAGAGTAAGATAAGAAAAGGTTGTAGAGATAACAGAACAGTGTTGTGAAAACTAGAGAAAGGATGAATTTTTTAAAGAAGATGAAACATGCTACAGGAGTGAAGAAAACTGAGAAGTGAGAAAGAAAATGGAGAATTGTTTCTGCAAGATCATTGGTGGCCTCTGAAAGTTCAGCTTTGAACGAGCATGTGGCAGGAAAGGTGTGTGAAAGCAAACTGCAGGGGCTCGTTATTGAATGGGTGGTGAAATTTACCTAATAAAGAGTTCAAAGTAATGGTCACAAAGATGCTTATATGAGTAACCTTGAGCTGGTGATGTAACTCCTCAGAGCCCCAGTTTCCTCATCTTTACTAAACAATTTGACATGATAATCTCTCTAAATAGCCCTATGAGGTTATTTAATAGCCCTGCAAATTAAAATACGCAGAGCTGCACTTTTTCTGAAAGTACTAAAGAAGAATCCATTTTCTCCAGAGTTTCTAGAAGCTGCCTGTATTGCGTGGCTTATGGCCTCTTCCTCCATCTTCAAAGACAGCTGCTGGTGCTACTGCTAAGTCGCTTCAGTCGTGTCTGACTCTGTGCGACCCTATGGACAACAGCCCACTAGGCTCTTCTGTCCACAGGATTCTCTAGGCAAGAATACTGGAGTGGATTGCCATTTCCTTCTCCATTCCTTGGCTCCTGGCCTCTTCCTCCATTTTCAAAGACAGCAGCACAGCATCTCTCTCTCTCACCTCTGCTTCTGACCCCACATCTCCTTCTCTGACTCACCTATCTCCTCTCACAAGAACCCTTTAGATTACACTGGGCCCACCCAGATCCTCCACTATAATCCTCCCATCTCAAGATCCTTAACTTTACCTTATCTGCAAAGCCACTTTTGCCATTTAGCTTATTCACAGGTTTCAGGCTTTGTGGCTCGTTATGCTTACCTACCACTAAGGACAACTTAAGGAGTCCATTCTTATAATCAAATAGCCACAGCGACTCATAATACTGGGAACACTCAGCCGACTTGAGAGCTGGAAGTAACCTTAGATGGTTCAATGGTTCTATTGAGTGTTTACCACATGCCAGGCTCCCCAGGGGAGTCCCAGGAGATGGGAAGATGTGGGGCTGAGGTTTGGGGATCCTCCTCAGGCTACTGTCCACTCGTACCTCCTTTATATATTGAACTGCATTTTAAAATTGATTTTGTTTTTAAATTTAGTTATATATGTATGTATGTATGTATGTATGTATGTATGTATGTGTAATTATTAAATTAAAATGTATTTTATTTTTTAAATGTTCCACTACATCAAAACATTTTTTAAAAGCTCTGGTCTATCCAAATGCTCTTGTTTTTAACGATGAACTAAGGCCTGGGGAGATTCAGTAACGTATCAGAGAGGCACAGGAAGATCAGCTCAGTCACTGAACTCTGAGCTAAGCTGGTCAGTCACCAGGCTGTCAGCAGAGAGGGAGCAGCACATAGTGGTAAAGAGCATGAACTTCAGGCACACATGTGTTCAAGTCCTGACCAGATACTTGCTGGACAGTGTGTTTCTAAACCTACTGTGAGGGTAAATTAAGTGAGCCAATGCACCAAAAGCACTTAACCATGCCATCTATCTTTGTTGGCTAACTGGTATTGTCCTTTTCCATATATTTCTTACCTCTCAAGCTATACTCTTAATTTCTTTGAGAGGAGAACCTAGGATGATCCGTATTTTGTGACACAGCTGGGTGCCTCACTCACTCTCTCCACCTCACCAGCCCTAGTTCACCTCTCAGGTTTCAGCTGAAATAACCCTTCCCTAGGAATCCGTCCTGACCACCTAGAAGGCAACAGGTCTCCTGGTTTACACTCTTGTAGCATCCCGAATTCTCTTGTAGTCTTCATCCCAATTATTGTTAAACAATTATTTATGCAATAATTTGTTTGATCCCTGCAACACAAGCTACAATGCAATCTCTCTGAAGACCGTTAAACATACCAAATATTCCATGTGCTCGATCCACATTTCTCAGCCTCCTTTGAAGTTAATTAGGGCCATGTGACTAATATGTGGCTCACGGGCTGAGTAGAAAAGTGATACATGTCACCTCTGGGCTGAAGCATAGAAAAGCTGGCACAGTAATTCTCCAGTTATCAATTCTCCTACCACAATGATGCCAAGTTTCATCAGCCTGGGCCCCTGAGTGAATAAGTGGAAGAGTGCCCACTGTTGATCCACAATAGAAGTGTAGCTTAATGAGAAAAAACAAACAAAAAAACTTCTGTTTTAAGCTTCTAGGATTTCAAAGGTACCTTGTTACATCAGCACAACCTAGCCTATCCTGACCAATACAGCACTATATTCCCAGCGTTCACATAGCACTGGGCATATAGAAAGCGCTCCATAAATAATCTGATGAATGAATGAGCCTCGGAAACAACAGGTAAAAATCAGAATAAAAGATGTTTCTTAAGTCAGTGGAAAAGGACAGCTTACCACTACCAAAAATAAAAGAATGAACCACTAAAAAGCTAAATACCAGGATCCCTGTCACCCAGGATGGAAGCTAGAAACGCAGGCTCTCTGACCTTGAAACTGCTGGGCTCTGAGTCATTGTCACTTCGCTGCAGGTCACAGAAACACTCAGTGAGGCCAAGCACGATTAGGTACTCAACAATGTGATAAAATCCACTACAACCAAAGCCATTAGTCACAGAGCATTTAGAAACTGTTGCAATTTATAATACTTATGAATTGATCTGCAGGAAACCATAAACATTGCTCATCAATATAACTAATTGGCATTTATGAGTTTGTTTGGTCGGCTGGTACAGTCAGGTTGGCGTCATCATGGTCTTGAAGGGAAAGTGGAAGCCATGCAAGCTGGGACCTTTGGCTGGGGTGCTGGCCTTCTGACCATCCCAATGGATTAGACAAGGAATTGAGTGAAACTGGTATATTTAAGAAGTGGAGGATATGTTTATGTATGGCTGACTCATTTTGCTCTGTAGTAAAAGCTAACACAACATTGTAAAACAACTATACTGCAATAAAAATCAATTAATGGAAAAAAAAAAAGTAGAGGAAACATCATATGGAAATGAGGAAGATATAGCAAATAATGGGTGTGCTATACTAAGTGAGCTACCACAGAGGGAATAGGAGCTCAAGAAAGGAAGAGGAACCACGAGGAAACTCTGGAGAAAGGTGCAAAACACACCTGTATCCTCCTACTCACCACTTGTTCCTACCTTCCCCTCCCTCCCTCCTCCGCCACCCTTCCACTAACCCTTCCTTGCTCACCCTTCTCCATCCCTTCTGCCCTCCCTCCCTCTCTCTCTCTCCTCTCTGCTGACCAGTTTTCTCTCCCTTTCTTCAAGGGAGAGAAACAGGTATGTGCCATCTTCTACAAGTTATCATTTCAGCCACTACAGGCTGCTCTTTCTCTCTCTATTCTCGGTCTAGGGAAGCCTTCAAACAGGCCCAGCTTGGGTTTGGAGAATATACCCGAAGCTATTATCTAAGGTCGAAGGCAAGTCTCATCGTGGTGAAAACAATAGCTCCCGTGGTGTCTCTGTGCTTAGAGTGCTGAATTAGGGTACAGGTGGGCTTTACCCAGAAGAAAATAGGAATTTTCCAGAATTAAATATTCGTTAAATGAACAATCCTTAGGATCCCTCTACATTCTAGAAATCTTAAAACCTGAACTCCAGGTTTTTTGTTAAAATGGCTAATAGAGTGATTTTTAACAATAAGTGGTACGTTCTTGAGCTGCAAATAGAGCACAGCGGCATTTTGTACCCCGCAGGGCCCAGATGAAGAGTGGGGCTTGGGGACAAAGGAGACCTCTATCCACCGCACGTCATCTCGAGGTCTGGCTTCCCAGCCCCACTCTCAGAGACAGTGACCCCACAGGATGTCAAACAGGCCTGCAGATGGAGTCCTGTTGCCCACTCAGCGGAGACGCGTTTCTCTGCATCACACAGAGACGAAGGCCCTGGCTCCCATCAGCACAGCTCTCGCTTGAGCCGCAGATGGCAGACGGAATGCTCGTCCCCGCCCCCTGCTCCCTGGCCCGTCTGCTTCCACATTCCTCGACAATAATGCTGCTTCAGAAGCTGGAACTGTAGCCAGCGCTCGCCAGGCACAGCAGGGCGGGCAAGGCAGAAGGGAAGCTGGCAAGGTGGGACACAGGGGCTATTTATTTTATGCTGGCCCCAGCAGCCTGGAGAATACTGTGAAGAGTGGGCAGCAAGACCGCAGCAGATGACAGGTAAGGGGTGGCGGGTGGAGGCTCAGGAGAATGACAGCCCCACTTGCCAAGTCTCAGAGACACCTGCATCTAATTTACCATAAGGAAGAGACTATGGAAAAGGGCTGACACCTTCCCCGGATGCAGATGCTCACGAAATCTAGTCTATTCCATCTCCACCTCTCTCCAACTTGCTCTCCATCCCCACCCTACCTACTCTAAGCCACCTTAGAGAGCTGAGGCTGCCTCACAAGCTCTCTCTCCCTGTATCTGCTCCTCAGGCCACAACAGTCCATTCTCCACCCAAGGACTAGAGTGATCAAAGTTAAGATCAGCTTAAAACTTAAGATCAACAGTGCTTCCCCAAAGGGTGGAGTCTGAAACCTCTCACAACAGCTCACGAGGGCCCCCACAAGCTGATCCTGGCTGACCCCAACAGCTCCAAGCCTCAAAGGGGGTTGGAGTACATAGCAGATGCACTGGTGCCCTGCCAGGTCCCCTGGCCTTTACCCTACTGGTCCAACTTCCAAAGGCCAGCACCTGCTTTCATTTGCCTGATGGCTTCTCTGGCAATTGGGATCCACTTTGACTCATACACATGGCAGAATGGAGGTGCCAGGGAATTAATTTCGCCCAACCTCAAGAGCAGTCCTCAAACAATCACTGATGGGAGATGTTGTGTAAGTACCCCAACTTGGGTGGAATGTTTAACCATGGCCCCCAAAGCTCCCCACTTGCTCACAGAGATAACTGATATGATAATATATCTGGATCCTTCCCCTCCCTGTCTCACCCCCTCCCCTTTTCTCAACTCGTACTCAGAACTGCCTCTCAAAATGCAAATGTCTTATATTAAAATCTCTATGTCAGCGTCTTCTTTGGGAAGATCCCTGAAAAAGCAATTATTTTCCATGAGTAGGTTTTCCAGCTACATACCTATTTGTACACATTAGTTATGTGCCATATCTTCTGCAGCCTCAGGACCTTTGCATAACCTATTTCTTCTGCTTAGTGTTCTCTCCCCTCACCTGACCCCCATCTCCACTGCCCATTCCATCTCCTGGATGGACTTTAGCTTAGATCTATGTCCTCAGGGAGGACTTCTCTGACCCCATTCCACACACTGATGCTTCAATTCCCTTAGAAATTGTTCTCCTCACCCTCTATTTCTTTCATTTCACTCGTACTACCTGTAATTATTTTTGAAGCCTGTATTCCCCACTGAAATGTAAGCCCCATGAGTATAGGGACTCTGTTTGCGGGATCATTTCTATATCCCCAGAGTGAACACAAAGTAGATGCTCAGTGTGAAGTCAAATAAGTGGTACTTTGACCTAAAAAAAAAAAAAGTAGAAAAAAAAAGGTATAACACCACCCAGAAATGGAAATGTTCAATACATACTAATTAGATAACCACAATCACCATCACTGAGCACATATGATGTACCAGACACCATGCCAAAGGTTTCACAAATGTCAATTAGCCTTCATAAGTAGATTCTGATATTGATTCCATTTGACAAAGGGGGAAACAGAGTCAAAGACAGGTTAAGTAGTTTGCTAAATTACACACAGGCAACAAGAGGCAGAGCTGAGATTTGAACCTGGAGAGCCTGGCACCAGAATACACATGTTTAACCACTAAGTTCTCCTGCCTCTCAGCGCTCCGGAGGGAGACTCCAGTTGTAGAGACCTTCATGGCACCTGTATGCAGAGCCTTCCCATACTCAGAAGACACAAAATGAAGAAAAACAAACAGAATCACTGACCTGGGGACATTCACTCTTTGCACCAGATATTAATAAAGTACCTACTATGGACCAGGCCCTGGTGGCTCAGGCAGTAAAGAATCTGCCTGCAGTGCATGAGACCTGGGTTTGATCCCTGGGTTGGGAAGATCCCCGGAGAAGGGAATGGCAACACATTCCAGTACTCTTGCCTGGAGAATTCCACGGACAGAGGAGCCTGGCATACTACAGTTCACAGGGTTGCAAAGAGTTGCACATGACCAAGTGACTAACACAAGTGTACAACGGGCCAGGCACTGTGCCAGACACAAGGATGGAGTGGCAACCAAGCCAGACACTGTCCCTGTCTTCCCAAGGCTTACAATCCAGCAGGAACGACAGACACTGAATGAATAAACACACAAAGAGGTATACAAATACAAGCTGTTTTCAATACTATAAATACAACAGAGCATGGAAAGCATTTAACTGGAATCAGCCAGAGACGACATTTAAATGAAGACCTGAAATGGGAAAAGAATTCAGCCATCTAAGGGAATGAGCAGACCATTTCCCACCAGACCTTAGGAAATGCTAAATGTTATTCTAGGTGCAGGGGGAGCCACTGCGTGGGGCAGAGGGGGGGTGGGGACGGGGAGGAGCCAGCATGTGATCTGTTTACATTTTCAGACATCCCCTCCAGCTGCTGAGGGGATGGGGACAGCAGGGAGCAGGAGCAGAGAAACCAGTTTAGAGGTTGCTACAATGGTTTACGGGACAGACAATGCAGCTCCATTGAGGCTCTCCAGCACGGGAGATGGGGAAACAGGCTCCAATCAGGATACCTTTGGGAAAAATCAGCTACAGAACTTAGCAGTGAGCTGAGTGGAAGGGTCAAAGCAGGAAGAACATCCAAGCTGACTCTCAGGAGCAGGTGATGGGATGTCTCAAACCTGGTCCAAGCTTTCACAAAGTTTTATCCAGGCAGGTCCACTCTCCTCAAGGCCACATCTTTCTCAATCTGCCCCTTCACCATAACAAACCTCATTCCATGATCAGTTGTCAAAGCATTTTAGGAAAGATGGAAGAAGAAAGCCTCAAAGCTAGCAGTTTTTGCATGCTCATTTTGTGTCAAGCATATATTTCATGCAATCCTCTCAAATATTCTATGACAAAAGGTCTATTATTATCACCATTTACCAGTGAAGCTTAGGAAGGTTAACTTTTGCCCAAGGTTCACACAGCTAATCAATGACTTAAGGGGCTTCAAACTTGGGAGTGGCAGAATACACAGCTGTATCCTCCCCCTTTGCTCCCTTTTTGGGCAGATTTGTCCTTGGAGGGACCACTTGGCGATCTTGTCTTCTTGCTGTGGGCCCTGAGTACCCTGGGACTGCCTGTGTTTGTCTGTGGGTCCAGGAGAACTGATCAGAGGTGCCCCTGATGCCTGACTCTGAGACAATTGCCCAGAGCCATCCATCTTCACCAATGCAGCAAACTCCCCAATTTCGCACAACCCGCTGACCTTGGCTCAGACTAAGGAAACTTCAATCACAATAGAAAAATACCCAGTGTACAAAAAAATTAGGATTTAAGGTAGAAAAATATCTTTTATATATAAATAAATCACAACAAAAGCAGGTACCACAATGCCCAGATCCTCAATGTTGTTGACAATGCATTGCCTCTTACAATACTCATTCTTTTGACACTTTCTGAGCATCTACTGTATTAAGCCAAGTACCAACCAGCCCAAATAATGGGATACACAGGTGGGTAAATCATCTGCCTTTGAAATTCTGGCTCTGGTGTTGTTCAGGAAGACAGCATCACTAACCAAAAGAAATTGGGATTTTTTTGGTGGTTCCTTTCAGTACCACCAAGAAAGAGGGGGAGAAAAATGCAGGCCTGAAATACCCACTTGTCACACCCATGGCCTGTTCAAGTGCCTCTCCTCCAATCTCCTGACTCATTAAATTCTTTCACATACATTATTTCATTCAATCTGTGGGTGCAAATCATTCTATCCATTCTTACAAGATGAGTAAACTGAGGATCAACAAATGAAATCACCCATGAGCTCAGAGCCAAGTTCTGAAGCCAGGGCCTCTCCAATAGCCTTTCCAACATCATTTGCTGGTTTGCTGTGGAAGCCTTCTTAGAAGTTTGCTCTTTATTGATTTTGCTCTAAATGCATTTTCCCACTTTAGCATCAACCAAGAATTAGAGAGAAGGGGTGGTGATGGGGGAGTGGGGGATGGGGAGACAGGGTGGCTGGAATACAGCAGGGGCATGATCCTAAGAGGAGCAGTGATTTGAACTGAGCAGAAATTGGTTTTCTGTTATCTTTGTAGCCACGACATTTGCAATTCAGGACCTGATGCCCATGTAATGGGCCAAGCACTGCCACAGTTTTCTGATCAAATCTCCTTCCTAGGAAGACAACATTAAAAAAATTCTCTTAAACCAATCTGGCAATCTAAGCTCCTCTGAAAGACCCATATCACTGAATGAGTTCACAGAGGACTCAACCTCAGTACATCCAGAAAAAAGTCATGCTCCACCACATTTGCAGGGCCAGGTGGTAAGATAAATTCACAAAAGCCTGCGTGGAGCCAAGAAGACAAAGTACTGAGACACCAATCAGTGCCCCCCCCCACCCACATCCTTGCTAAGAGAATCTGCACCAATCATAGCCCCTGATGACCTGTTTGCCTCATGACTGATATCCAGCCATTGAATACAAATACAGACATACCAGAATATTAAACTCCTTCTGTGTGCGTGCGTGCTAAGTTGCTTCAGTTGTGTCCAACTCTTTGTGATCCTATAGACTGCAGTCCGCCAGGCTCCTCTGTCCATGGGGATTCTCCAGGCAAGAATACTGAAGTGACTTGCCATGACCTCCTCCAGGGGATCTTACCAGGCCAGGGATTGAACCCAAGTCTCTTATGTCTCCTGCATTGGCAAGCAGGTTCTTTACCACTAGCACCACCAGAGAAGCCCAAACTCCTTCCATACACATTGGTCAATTACCCCCCTGAACGCCTCTGAGAAACTCCGTCTAAAACAATAAGGAAATGTGTCATCTCATGCAACAGGAAATCCACAGGTAAGGAGGGTCTCAGGTCTGGTTGATTCAGCTGCTCAGCAAGGACCCAGGTTCTGGTCCCTCTCCTCTGCCATCTGTGGCACTAAGGCTTTCTTATTTCAGTCTAAGAGGAGACAGAACCTCTCCCCAAATCATGGACTATGAGCTCTTCCCGTTAGTAGTGTACTGGGACCAACTTGAGCCACATGATTATAAGACCAGTAATAGTCATTGGGGAAACGCCTCCAGAGACATTTGGCAACGTCTGGAAGCATTTTCAGCCATCACACTGGGGTATGGGATGCTACTGCCAGTCTGTAGAGGCCAGGGACTCTGTTAAACATCCTAGAGTACACACGTCAGTCCCCGCAACGAGGAACTGTCTATTCCAAAATGTCAACAGTGCTGAGATTGGGAAACCCAAGCTTAGGTTAATCTAGATCAGGGTTGGCAAACTACAACCCATGCGCCATATTTAACCAACTGCCTAATGTTATAAAGTTTTATTGGAACACAGCCACATTCATTCATTTACACATTGTCTACAACAGAGAGCTGTCACACGGCTAGTGGTGACAGAGATCATATGCCCCTCTAAAGCTTAAAATATTTACTCTCTGGCCTTTTTCTGCAAAACCTTGTTGATCCTTGATCTGGAGCTACCTTTAAAGCTGGGGATGGGAGAACATGTAAACAGAATTAGGGTTCGGTTAGGAAGAAGAAGAAGAATTGATATTGGGAAGTAATAAACAGTAATAACTATAAAGATAAATGTCTGTTTCTGGAGGTCACACCGTAGGGCATAGCTCTCAGCAGGAATGTTCCCAGTGAAAATTTATGTCCACATAAAGGACTTAGACCTTATGCAATTTTTTAAATCATTTGGCTGTGCCTCGCATCATGTGTAATCTTAGTTCCCCAACCAGGGATCAAACCCATATCTCCTGCATTGGAAGCACAGAGTCTTAACCACTGGACTGCCAAGGAAGTCCCAGACTTTATGCAGTTTTTAAGTTGGTGGGAGCTGTGAATACTCCAATGCACCCCCACCCCCCCCAAAATCAAAAGTTTCCCCTTCGACACCTACCAGAGGAACAGAAATGATCATCAGAGAGTGGTGAGTTATGAGCCCACAAAATCTCAGTGTCAGGCCTGGCGGGTGAGCTCTGTGACAGGCCAAAGTCACACTAAAATCAAGGGAGGGGAACACACAGGGGTGCCTTAGAATCTTGGGAGAGGAAGTTACTCAGCAGAGAGAATCACAGGACAGACCAGAAGCATCTCCAGAAACATGGCTATCTGACAACAAGCCTGTCTCATAACGCCATGAGGCCCTATCGATAAGTCCTTTTTTCTCTACACGTTTAAGTGGGAGTTTTCTGGATTCCTGAAGAAGACAAGACCCCCTGAGTCACTGAACACCCTTTCCAGGACGCTCCCCTTATTGCCTCAGGGGCAGGGTAAACATTCACAACTGGGTTGTCTGGCTCCTCCTCTCTTCTTCCATCCCAGTCATCCAGGGAAATTCCTGACCCACTTGGCAGGAAATCAGACAGACCCAGAGGCCTGACAGAACATTCAAGACTTAAAAACTAAGAAATCCAGGAGGGAAAATGGTACCTGACTTTTCATAGTTATTTTAAAGGTTACTTTCAATGGCAACTATAAATGGTTACTGCACTTGTCAGACTTGAATCAATATCAACTCTTAAAAAGGACTAAGAAGGGGAAAAAAAAAACACTTTAAGTGGAAAAAATCCACAGCCATTTCTTTCCCACGTGAGATAATAATGTGACTTTCATCTTCCTGCTCGTTCAGCCTGGTCTTTAAGTTATCAGAAGACCCCCACTAAACGCTGTGTTCCCATTACTTCCCTATTTGATATTTTAATTGAATGAGAACCATCATATCCTGGCCAATATTCATTCCCCATCTGTTGCTTCTCCAGTTTCTCTGGGAGTGCCTGGGGCGACACTCCTTCCTGGAACAAAATCTACTCTCTCTGACTTCCTCTGGAAGAGATTCTCTTTCCTGAAGCCAGAATCATTTGCCTCCTGGAGGCAAATCTGTCCTGGAGGAGTCCCCCTGGGGGCCACCATCTGGGTTTCCGGGCTGCCCTTACGCAGTAAAAAAATGATGGTACCATCGAACATGTTGCCACCACTGGCTCCAGCCCACTTTCCTCGGGCTGAGGCTGTGGAAAAGGGGTCCCTCCCCTGAAACCACAACCAAGGCAAAATTACACAAATGAAGATTCTGAGTTACACAAACTGACTTCTTCCCAACAACCTCACAGTGAAGACAAAAACCTCATGTGAACATATTCAATACACGCACTCCAACAGACAGAGATGGAGAAAATGTAATCTAAAGCCTCCAAGAAGCCAGCCTTAAACATACTGTTCAGTAGAAAAATAGCCAAAAAAGCCACATTTGTAATGTGGGGGTTTCTAGTAACTATATTAAAATAAGTACAAAAAGGGAATTCCCTGGTGGTCCAATGGTTAAGAAAGCACCCTGCAAGCAGGGGATGCAAGTTCGATCCCTAGTCTGGGAACTAAGATCCCACATGCCATGGAGCAATTAAGCCCCCACGCCACCACTAATGAGCCTATATGCCACAACTAGAGAGTCCATCGGCCACGAGGAAGATCTTGCCTACTGCAACTAAGACCTGAGGCAGCCAAAAAAATAAGTGCAAAGAAACAGGTACTTCCAGGCACTTCACATACATTATTTTCTAATTTAATCCTCAAAACAAGTGTACAAACCATGAATTTTTATTCCCTCATTTTGCAGATGGCAACACTGAGGACCAGAGAGGTTGAAACTGCTCAGGATCTGACACTGGTAAATGGCACTACGGGAACTTAAACCAGACAATTTAGTTGCAAACTCGATGTTCTTGGCACACTCGATTGTTACAGAAAAGCTGTTATTTAGAAAGGCCAAGTGGGTGGGTCCCTTCCAAAGCAAGAAGTCTTTTTTCTTTCATCCTTTAATCTATTTCTAACTTATAAATTTAGATTCGGAAAAATCTAGGATTTTTTTTTTTCCCCTGTGGCAAACACGTCAAGCCAAGACATTAAACTCTGACCTAATCAAATATGTTTTCTGTTAGTGCTGTAAACTCACTCTCTGCTGGTTTGGCCATGTCTGCAAATTACCTTCCTTCCTACTTTGTATCTGTTGCTGCCCCCTAGCAAAGGCACAGAGAGGTTCAGTAACCAGCTATGGGTCACAAAGCTCATGGTAGGTCATAATTAGAACCCCTTCTTGGGGTTCCCACTCCACGCTGAATCGCAAGGAAACTCCTCTTGGATCTAAACAGCCTCTCAAAGAAGGATATTCTCCTCAGAGAGACAAAGGATTAAAACAGACTATCATTAGGCATGGCATTCATTTGTTGTCAGTCAGTCAGTCAGTTTAGTCGCTCAGTCGTGTCCAACTTTGTGACCCCATGGACTGAAGCACACCAGGCTTCCCAGTCCATCACCAACTCCTGGAGCTTGTCCAAACTCATGTCCATCAAGTTGGTGATGCCATCCAACCATCTCATCCTCTCTCGTCCCCTTCTCCTCCTGCCTTCAATCTTTCCCAGCATCAGAGTCTTTTCCAACGAGTCCGTTCCTTGCATCAGGTGGCCAAAGTACTGGAGTTTCAGCTTCAGCATCAGTCCTTCCAATGAATATTCAGGACTGATCTCCTTTAGGATGGGCTGGTTGGATCTCCTTGCATTCCAAGGGACTCTCGAGAGTCTTCTACAACACCACAGTTCAAAAGCATCAATTCTTTGGCATTCAGCTTTCTTTATAGTCCAACTCTCACATCCATACATGACTCCTGGAAAAACCATAGCTTTGACTAGACAGATTTGTCAGCAAAGTAATGGCTCTGCTTTCGAATATGCTTTCTAGTTTGGTCATAGCTTTTCTTTGAAGGAGCAAGCACCTTTTAATTTCATGGCTGCAGTCACCATCAGCAGTGATTTTGGAGCCCAAGAAAATAAAGTCTGTCACTGTTTCCATTGTTTCCCCATCTATTTGCCATGAAGTGATGAGACCAGATGCCATGATCTTAGTTTTCTGAATGCTGAGCTTTAAGCCAACTTTTTCACTCTCATCTTTCACTTTCATCAAGAGGCTCTTTAATTCCTCTTTGCTTTCTGCCATAAGGGTGGTGTCATCTGCATATATGAGGTTATTGATATGTCTCCCAACAATTTTGGTTTCAGCTTGTGTTTCATCCAGCCCAGCATTTTGCATGATGTACTCTGCATATAAGTTAAATAAGCAGGATGACAATATACAGTCTTGATGTACTCCTTTCCCAATATGGAACCAGTTCATTGTTAAATGCCCTATTCTACCTGTTGCTTCTTGACCTGCACACAGATTTCTCAGGAGGCAGATAAGGTGGTCTGGTACTCCCATCTCTAGAAGAATTTTCCACAGTTTGTTGTGATCCACACAGTCAAAGGCTTTGGCGTGGTCAATAAAGCTTAAGTAGATGTTTCTCTGGAACTCTCTTGCTTTTTCGATCATCCAGTGGATGTTGGCAGTTTGATCTCTGGCTCCTCTGCCTTTTCTAAATCCAGTTTGAACATCTGGAAGATCTCAGTTCATGTATTGTTGAAGCCTCGCTTAGAGGATTTTGAACATTACTTTGCTAGCGGGTGAGATGAGTGCAATTGTGCAGTAGTTTGAACATTCTTTGGCATTGCCTTTCTTTGGGATTGGAATGAAATCTGACCTTTTCTGGTCCTGTGGCCACTGCTGATCTTTCCAAATTTGCTGACATATTGAGTGTAGCACTTTCACAGCATCATCTTTTAGGATTTGAAATAGCTCAACTGGAATTCCATCACCTCTACTAGCTTTGTTTGTAGTGATACTTCCTAATGCCCACTTGACTTTACATTCCAGGATATCTGGCTCTAGGTGAGTGATCACATCGTGGTTACCTGGGTCATTAGATATTTTTTGTATAGTTCTTCTGTGTATTCTTGCCACCTCTTCTTAGTATCTGCTGCTTGTATTAGGTCCATACCATTTCTGTCCTTTATTGTGCCCATCTTTGCATGAAATATTCCCTTGGTAGCTCTAATTTTCTTGAAATGCTCTCTAGTCTTTTCCATTCTATTGTTTTCCTCTATTTCTTTGCACTGATCACTGAAGAAGGCTATCTTATCTCTCCTTGCTACTCTTTGGAACTCCACATTCAGATGAGTATATCTTTCCTTTTCTCCTTTGCCTTTCACTTCTTCTTTTCTCAGCTATTTGTAAGACCTCCTCAGACAACCATTTTGCCTTTTTGCATTTCTTTTTCTTGGGAACGGTCTTGATCACCGCCTCGTGTATAATGTCAAGAACCTCCATCCATAGTTCTTCAGGCACTCTGTCTATCAGATCCAATCTCTTGAATCTATTTGTCACTTCCACTGTATAATCGTAAGGAATTTGATTTGGGTCATACCTGAATGGTCTAGTGGTGCTTCGTACTTTCTTCAATTTAAGTTTGAATTTTGCAAAAAGAAGTTTGTGATCTGAGCCACAGTCAGCTCCCAGTCTAGTTTTTGCTGACTGTATAGATCTTCTCCATCTTCAGCTGCAAAGAATATAAGCAATCTGATTTCAGTATTGACCATCTGGTGATGTCCATGTGTAGAGTCATCTCTTGTGTTGTTGGAGGAGGGTGTTTGCTATGACCAGTGCATTCTCTTGGCAAAGCTCTGTTAGCCTTTGCCCTGCCTCATTTTGTCCTCCAAGGCCAAACTTGCCTATGACTCCCGGTATCTCTTGACTTCCTACTCTTGCAATCCAGTCCCCTATGATGAAAAGGACATCTCTAGAAGGTCTTGTAAGTCATCAAAGAACCATTCAACTTCAGCTTCTTTGGCATTAGTGACTAGGGCATAGACTTGGATTACTGTGATATTTAATAGTTGGCCTTGGAAATGAACAGAGATCATTCTGTCATTTTTGAGATTGCACTCAGGTACTGCATTTTGGACTTTTTTGTTGACTATGTGGGCTACTCTATTTCTTCTAAGGGATTCTTGCCCACAGTAGTAGATATAAGAGTCATCCGATATCGCCCATTCCAGTCCATTTTAGTTCACTGATTCCTAAAATGTCGATGCTCATTCTTGCCATCTCCTGTTTGATAACTTCCAATTTACCTTGATTCATAGACCTCATATTCCAGGTTCTTATGCAATGTTGTTCATTTGTTGGGTACCTATTATATGCCCAGCACTGGCCTACACTGGGCTGGATGCTGGGGTTAAGAGAAAAAGACAAGATGTCCACTCTCAAGCGAATCCATGTTGTCCCAGGGGCAGCAGACAGAGTGGACAACTGCAGTACCATATGATGAGAACCACAGAAGGGAAACTGTGGGAACCCTGGGGCAAAGCACTTAACCCTGCCTGAGGGGGTTCCAGGGGATGGGGAGGGTAGTGGGCAAGGAAAACGCCCTGGAGGAAGTAATGACTGAACTGAGTTTTGAAGAATGAGAAGGAAAAAGCAGGAGACAAGAGGTCAGAAAGAAATGAGGCTGGAGAGATAGGCAGGGTCAAATTATCAAAGGCCTTGAGTACATGAGTAAGGAATTTGGACATTTACTTGAAGACAATGAAAGATTGTGCCTCAGTTTCCATATCTAAAATGAGTAAAATAATCCCATCAACTTCATGGAGTTTTTGTGAGATGAAACCACAATTACTGTTGAAAGTTTTTAGAGAGACTGATATATGGTAATACTAATTAGTGTTAATATGATGCCTACCATTAATTCAATATCTATATAGTGTTAGATGGGCTTCCTGGGTGGTGCTAGTTGTAAAGAACTTGCCTGCCAACGCAGGAGACATAAGAGACACAGCTTTGATCCCTGGGTTGGGAAGATCCCCTGGAGGAGGTCACGGCAACCCACTCCAGTGTTCTTGCCTAGAGAATCCAATGGATAGAGGAGCCTGGCGAGCTACGGTCCATTGGGTCACAAAGAGTCAGACACAACTAAAGCAACTTAGCACACACGCACAAGCACATATGTGCTAGATATGGTGCTAAGCACTTCATGGACATCATCATTGTTCTTCTAAACATTTATCACCACCTGAGACTGTGTCATGTAACTGTTGGAATGTGCAGTTACTGCCTGCTTCTCTCACTGATATGAAAGCTCCACAAAGGCAGGACCTGCTTGCCCTGTTTGCTGCTACATCTCCAGGGCTTACAGTGGAGACTGATGCATGAAGTAGGAGTTCAATAAATCATGTTTGGATGAATAAATGATAACCCCATTTATAATAATCCAGAGAAGTAAAGAGTATTTCCTTGCTTTTACAGATGAGGAAACTGAAGTGTAGAAAGATCATTCAGGCTGCAATGTGGACAACAGAGGCAAGATGAGAAGGCTGGAGGCAAGAAGACCAGTGAGAAGGCTATTTTAGGCATGCAAGGAAGAAAACTGAGATGGAGAGAAGTTACTAGATTGAAGTGATATTAAGAAAGTGGGTGAGTAGGCAGGTGAATGGATGGATGGATGGGTGGGTAGATAGATGAATGGAATATGTGGGTGAAGAGATGGGTGAGCAAATGGATAGTTGGCTGAACTGATGGATGGGTGGATGGATACATGGACAGGCTGACTACAGGTGAGTGGATAGATCTTCAAAAGGTCCTAATTGCCCTTGCATGAAGAAGTTTATACCTAGAATAAAATTTTTACCAAAAGGAACCAGAATGGATATCAAAATACTCAGGGAATATAACAATCCTCTCCAACATCCCTTCATACCAATTTTGCCCAAGACTCATGTGCTCAGTTATTCTTCCCTTTACACCTTCAAGACAAATACGGCACAAATTAGCCCTTAAGCTGTCATTCCTTAAGGTGATTTCCAAATCCAGAGTGCTGAGGCATTAAATTATTCTGTAGCTACCTTGCTTAAGCAGTACCTGGGTGCAGATAGGATGTCAGGGAGACAGAACTGGCCTGACCTGCAGAAGCTCCTGCTGAGGCTGTTGCTATTTCACGGAGAGTGTTAAAGCCAATTCAGAATGGCCTTGAAAGACGAATCCTGTCCAATCAAGTTCCAACAGATATCCAGTCGTTAAAAATTCCTGGTTGGGTCATTCTCCCTTATTAAAGGCAACACGTAGACAGATAGGAATCTGTTCTTCTTTTCTTCAGCCCCTTCTTACCACCTTTCCCATGTGTGTATGTGTGTGTGTTTAATTTGGCTGCGCCGGGCCTTAGTTGCCACATGCAGGATCTTTGATCTTCAGGATCTTATAGTTTCACCATGCAGTCTTTTAGTTTCCACATGCAAACTCTTAGTTGCAGCATGTGGGATCTAATTTCCTGACCAGGGATTGAACCCTGGTCCCCTGCATTGGGAGCTCAGAGTCTTCGCCACTGGACCACCAGGGAAGTCCCCCTTTCCCAGTGTCTCGAACACACACACACACATTGACTGCCAAATTCAGGGGTAGAGTATGTGAAATATATTAAGATAGTTTAAAGGAAAGTCCCATCTCAAAACAATATCTTCCCAATCTTTCCTTGAAATTCCCCCACAAGCACTACACTCTTTCAAAATAAGCACTACCCTCTTGTGACCTGATGATCTTGTTTTAAATAATACTTAAGAATTCCACAGGCTGGATCAGCAGGAGTCAGTATGTCCCTATGATAACTTCTCCTAGGCTGTCGATTATTCATTACCCAGTGTATTAGTTTGCTGGGGCTGCTATTACAAAGTACCCCAGACTACGTGGCTTGAAAGCGAAAGTGAAAGTGGCTCAGTCAGGTCCAACTCTTTTCGACATGGTCTGGAATTCTCCAGGCCAGAATACTGGACTGGATAGCCATTCCCTTCTCCATGGGACCTTCCCAACCCAGGGACTGAACCCAGATCTCCTGCATTGCAGGAGGATTCTTTACCAGCTGAGCCACCAGGCAAGCCCAAGAACACTGCAGTGGGTAGCCTATCCCTTCTCCAGCAGATCTTCCCGACCCAGGAATTAAACCTGGGTCTCCTGCATTGTAGGCAGATTCTTTACCAGTTGAGCTACTAGGGAAGCCTCTACTGGGTGGCTTAACCAACAGAAATTTTTCTCACAGTTCTGGAGGCTGGACGTCCAAATTCAAGATCTTCTCTCTGTACTATCTATGTCCTGTGCATGTGTGTTCAGTCGTCAGTCATGTCCGACTCTTTGCCACCCCGTGGACTGTAGCCCACCAGGCTCCTCTGTCCATGGAACTTTCCAGGCAAGAATACTGGAATGAGTTGTCATTTCCTGCTCCAGGGGATCTTCCCGACCCAGGAATCAAACCCACATCACCTGAATCTCCTGCATTGGCAGTTGGATTCTTTACCACTGTGCTACATGGGAAGCCCATCTGTGTCCTACTCTCCTCTTAAAAGTGGAGCGATATCAGTTACATTGGATGAGAGTCCACCTTAATGGCCTAATTTAACCTCAATTACCTCTATAAGATGCTATCTCAAGTACAGTCACATTCTGAGGTACTCGGTGTTATAACTGCAACATATAGATTTGGGAGGAGACATAATTCAGCCCCTAACACCCAAAGAACACACCATTGCACTCTTCTTACATGCTAGCAAAGTAATGCTCAAAATTCTCCAAGCCAAGCTTCAACAGTACATGAACTGAGAACTTCCAGATGTTCAAACTGGATTCAGAAAAGGCAGAGGAGCCAGAGATCAAATTGCCAACATCCACTGGATCACAGAAAAAGCAAGAGAGTTCCAGAAAAACATCTACTTCTGGTTTATTGACTACACCAAAGCCTTTGACTGTGTAGATCACAACAAACTGTGGAAAATTCTTCAAGAATGGGAATACCAGACCACCTGACCTGCTTCTTGAGAAATTTGTATGCAGATCAAGAAGCAACAGTTAGAACTGGACATGGAACAACACAATGGTTCCAAATTGGGAATGGAGTATATCAAGGCTGTATATTGTCACCCTGCTTATTTAACTTATATTCAGAGTACATCATGACAAATGCTGGGCTGGATGAAGTACAAGCTGGAATCAAGATTGCCAGAAGAAATATCAGTAACCTCAGAGACGCAGATGATACCACCGTTAATGGCAGAAAGTGAAGAGGAATTAAAGAGCCTCTTGATGAAAGTGAAAGAGGAGAGTGAAAAAGTTGGCTTAAAATTCAGCATTCAGAAAACTAAGATCATGGCATCCAGTCCCATCACTTCATGGCAAATAGATGGGGAAACAGTGGTAACAGTGACAGACTTTATTTTCTTGGGCTCCAAAATCACTGCAGATGGTGGCTGCAGCCATGAAATTAAAAGACACTTGCTCCTTGGAAGAAAAGTTATGACCAACCTAGACAGCATATTAAAAAGCAGAGACATTACTTTCCCAACAAAGGTCCATCCAGTCAAAACTATGGTTTTTCCAGGAGTCATGTATGGATGTGAGAGTTGGACTATAAAGAAAGCTGACCACTGAAGAATTGATGCTTTTGAACTGTGGTGTTGGAGAAGACTCTCAAGAGTCCCTTGGACTTCAAGGAGGTCAAAGTCCACCCTAAAGGAGATCTGTCCTGAATATTCATTGGAAGGACTGATGCTGAAGCTGAAACTCCAATACTTTGGCCACTTGATGTGAAGAACTGACTCATTGGAAAAGACCCTGATGCTGGGAAAGATTGAAGGCAGGAGGAGAAGGGGACAACAGAGGATGAGATGGTTGGATGGCATCACCCACTTGATGGGCATGAATTTGAGCAAGCTCCCAGAGTTGGTGATAGACAGGGAAGCCTGGCGTGGTGTAGTCCATGGGATCGCAAAGATTCGGACACAACTAAGTGACTGAACTGAACTGAACACCCTGGAACACTGAGTGGTCCAGAGAAGCATCTTGTCCAACACCCACATCAAAGAAGTCTTGCCTCCAATGGGCCTCGACAGTCCTTAAGTATATCCACTTGTACATGAATATTCATAGCAGCATTATGTATAATAGCCAAAATGTGGGACCAACCCAAGTGTCCATTAATGAGTGTATAAACAAATGTGATAGAAGTACGTAATGGAATATAATTCAGCCATAAAAATATATACAGTACTGATATAGGCTACAACATAGATGAATCTCAAAATATTATACCAAGAGAAAGAAGCCAGCAAAAGACCACACAGTCTATTATTTCATTTATATGAAATCTCCGGAATAGGCTTCTCCATGGAGATATGAAGTGGATATGGAAGGGTGGAAAAGAAATTAGTAAACCTTGGTGTATGCCCGATGTGAGCGCACATAGAAAAAGGTCTACAAGAATATGTTAGGATTATCAGCAGCAGGTGCCTTTAGGGAGTTCAATGGAAAGGAGCTAGTCTTTTCACTATTTGCCTTAATACCCCTTCCTACCTTTAGAATATTCTAAATATTTTTTTAAACAAAAGCCCTCAAAGCAAATTGGTAATATGTATTACCAATTTTAAAACTGTGCTTGAGACAAATTAATAGAGGGCTGTTTGTGTATATGGATGTTTATCTCATTATTTATAATATGGGAAATTTTCAAACTACCAACAACAGGGCACTGGTTAAATTAACTATGCTCCATACATATACTAGAATACTATGGAGTCATTAAAACTCATATTTTCCAAAACCATCTAATGAACAGAAACTGTCTATGATACATTGCTAAAGAGGGGAAAAAACTAATTTTAAAGATTATTGCTTGTAATGTCCAAAATCTTGTTTAAATTATCTGTGTAGGCATATGCATTATATATAACCAATATGCATAGAAGACCATGCATAGAAGGTCTGGAAAAAATGTTAAAGACATTACCTCTGAGTTACAAAATTATGGGTGATTTTTATTCTTATTTCTTTCATCACCTCATAATTATTGTGTACCTACTAAGTGTCTTCTGCATTTCCTTTTTATGAATATGTTTTATGTCTGTAACTAGAAAAGAGCAATAAATGTCCCTTTTAAAGGGATAAAAAAAGATCTCTGGAAATGAAACAGAATACCAGCTTCCTCCAACTCCCCTAAATCTGAACTGTTGTTTGCACTTAATCTGACCACCTGAGATCTGACCACCTCAGGAGCCTTAAAGGAAAAGGGACCAAGGAGGGACATAAGCTTTGCTTCTGCTTAGGACCAGAACCATCACTCCAGGCAATCCTTCACCATCATCTCTTGTGGCCATCTTCCGAAAGTACAAAACCCAGTTACTTCTCTCCTTTCCTTTGTAGTTCTCCTCTTTTCTACACATCTTTGAATCTTCCATACTAATATTCAGAGTCACATCCCTAGGTTGGACATCTATAGTTTATGCCAACCTGCATCCATTCACTCTCCTCCTAGCAGAAAATCCTCAATTTTCTCTGGGGAATACCGCCATGTGTTCTCATCCACTGTGTCACAGGTGGGGCTTCATTCCCTAACCCAGGGTCAGAATATACAACCCAGGCCCAATCCAATGAGCACATTAAATATTAAATTCCTCTGGGACTTCCCTGGTGATCCAGTGGCTAAGACTTCACACTCCCAATGCAAGGGGCCCAGGTTCAATCTCTGGTCAGGGAACTAGATCCCACTTACCTCAACTAAGTGTCTGCATACCACAGCTAAAGATCCTGCACGTGGCAATGAAGATTCCATGTGCCACAGCTAAGACTCAGTGCAATCAAGTAAATGAATAAATGTCAACTACTAAATGGCAGTTGTCAAAATGGCAATCATCAAATTTACCAAAATTCACATACCATCTCTGACTTTTTGCCACATTACAATATTTTCACATAAATGAATTTCATGCTTAAATAGGTTTTTCTGCACCTTAAGCAATAATATGATATCTCAAGGTTGATTTATGATACAGACACAATATATTACATATCTATAATTACATGTCATATATATGATAAATACATATCATGTATCACACATTATATACATATTACATATCATGTCACAATATTTCTAAATTACATTAAAGTAAGTGTGCTCAGGTGCTCAGTTTTGTCTGTTTGCAGCCCCATGGACTGCAGTCCTCCAGGCTCCTCCGTCCATGGAATTTTCCAGGCAAGAATACTGATGTGAGTTGCCATTTCCTACTCCAAGGGATCTTCCTGACCCAGGGATTGAATCCACGTCTCTTGTGTATCCTGCATTGGCAGGTAGATTCTTTTCCACTGTGCCACTTGGGAAGCCCACTAAAGTAAGTACATAACAATTAATTTTTAAAATGTTTTTGTACTTATCACTGAAAATCAACTCAAATACTACCAGTAGGTGACAATAAACCACGCAAAAGGATTGTGGGAGGTACAAGGGACAGAAAAAACTATTCTGGTTATTCAGAGAAAAAAGTGCTAGTTAGCAGCAAGTAAGGTAATTTAAAGATGAAATTAAAAGATGCTTGCTCCTTGGAAGAAAAGCTATGACCAACTAGACAGCATATTAAAAAGCAGAGACATTACTTTCCCAACAAAGGTCCATTCAATTAAAGCTGTGGTTTTTCCAGTAGTCATGTATGGATGTGAGAGTTGGACTGTAAAGAAAGCTGACCACTGAAGAATTGATGTTTTTGAACTGTGGTGTTGGAGAAGACTCTTGAGAGTCCCTTGGACTGCAAGGAGGTCAAACCAGTCAATTCCATCCTAAAGGGAATCAGTCCTGAATATTCATTGGAAGGATTGATACTGAAACTGAAACTCCAATACTTTGACCACCTGATACAAAGAATTGACTCATTGGAAAAGACAGTGATGCTGGGAAAGACTGAAGGCAGGAGGAGAAGGGGACCACAAAGGATGAGATGGTTGGATGGCATCACCCACTTGATGGACATGAGTTTGAGCAAGCTCCAGGAGCTGGTGATGGATAGGGAAGCCTGGCGTGCTGCAATCCATGGGGTCACAAAGAGTCAGATATGACTGAGTGACTGAACTGAACTGAACTGAAGGTAATTTAAGAAGGCTAGTAGAGAAGTCTTACCTGTAGATGGACCTTACTTTAAGAGAGAACTCAACTTAAAAAAAAAAAAATTTACCTGAGTAGAGAAATGAGAGGGGGATTATTTGAATGACAAATCTTTCCTTTTACAAAATGGCTTGCCACGGAGACCCTTTAGATTGAGAGCTCCCCTACTGAATAAGTGCCTAGTACAATCATTAAGTACTTGACAGAGCACCTGGGGGTAGCTGGGGAGGAAGGAAGGGGTGGAGAGGAATCTTAAAGCCGAGTCCTAGCCCATTTAAGACCAATTTGAAATGAAGATTTCAGAAAGTCTGAGAGTATAATTTAAATGAATGGGCTAAGTTGGCTTCCTTGAATAAGTCTTCCATTTAGACTATGTTCCTCAAGAACATACTACTCAGCAGCCATTAAAAAGTGTGTTTTAGGAGGACATTTAATGACATCGGAAACATCAGAAAAAGCAGGTGGCAAATCAGCATGTACAGCATGATTCCAATTTCAGATTTAAAAAAGAAATTCTATACATGGGTAAAAAAAGACTAGGAGTCTACATTAAAATGTTAACAGTAGTTATATTTAGATGGTGGGATAGATGGATGATATATATTTTCTCCTTTATTCTTGTCTGAATTTACTCAAGTCTCTGATAATTTTTTGAGCAGAGAAGAGTGGTTTTTCAAGAAGAATTCAATGACAGTCTATTATAAATTGTACTAATTTCTTATTGACTAAAAACATAAAATAGGAAAACTCTTAGCAGAAGGGCCGAATCTCATGTTTCAAATACTATGATAAAATGATAGATAACACTTGTAACCACTTATTACGTGTCAGGCACAGAGCTCAGAAACGTATATAATTATGTCATTGACAATGATTCTTTACAACCTCTCTATGAGATGGGTATTTTTATGCACACACCCCCCACAATTTTCCAAACAAAGAAACTGGGGCAGAGAGCAAAGACATAAGCCATTCAAGGTCACTAGCTAGCAGGTGACAGAGAATCCAGGTCTCCCTATTTCTAATTCAGGGCTCTTTCTTCTCCACAGTGTTGGGTTTCTACAGATGCCCTAGTTTATGGGCTGAAAATATCCCATAATTACCCCATAAATAAGCCATCGAACTTATTTATTCCTTGCATTTAACTTATTATTTAGCATTTAAAGGACACATTACATTGAGCAAGAATCATCAATCTTTCACATAATGCTCTGGCTAATAACTTGGTAATTATAATCCGCAGTCACAAAGCTGAACACACTTGTTGTTTCCATGGCACCAGATCACCTTTTAAAGAAGAGAACTCATCAATTATTTCTGGCCTGCTCACTTGGTGAATTTACGCCCTCCCAGAACACCAGCAGTTACCCTGGTGGTCGGAGAGTTCAACAGTAATTGCAGAGGCCCTAAACCTAAGGATTTGAAAGCTGGGTATCCATAATCCCCTTTAATATGGTATCAGAATATCATTTAGCAGTGAAGACCAGAGCAGCCAAAAATAAAATAAATAAATAAACTTTTTAAAAATTAAAAAAAACAAAGAATATCATTTAGCCATTCTATTGAAAAGCATTCACTGTGTGTTCCAAGACTTAAGGTAACTGCTTTTTATACAGGAAAGTAGAATACATTGCTTATCAACCTTATCAGACTCAACATCTCTTTGTATCAGTTAGTTTCTGGTGCATAACAATCTCGAAATCTCAGTGACTGACAAGGAGAAAAACCTTATTTTTATACTCATGAGTTTGTGGTTGGCTGTCGTTCTGTTGAGCTCACTGCGACACCATGATCTTGGCTCCAGGTGGTGCTCAGATCTGTTCCAAGTGTTTCCCCATTTTCCACAGAGCAGCAGAAGCACATTTTCCTTATAGAAAGTGTCAAAAGAACAAGAGGATGAGTGAAGCCACGATGATGCCTTTTGCGGACCAAGTTCAAGACTGGCACATTTCCATTTCTCTCCAGGTATCATTGGCCAAAGAAAATTTCATATCTAAGCCCCAAATCAATGAGGCACATAAAACTCTCCACCCACTCTACTGAGAAGTACTACAAAGTCACATGGCAAAATGTGATGATGTGCAATTCCATTATGGGAGAGAAGGAAGAAGTGGGAGCAATGATCCATTCTATCCACCCTTTTATAACAAACATATTGTAATGTGCTCTTTACATTATCGCAAAATGAAATTCAGAGATAATATAACCTGCATACATGTATATAATTTCCAAAAATCCATTTCATATGTAAATGCTAGAAGACATAGTTAGGTAGCCTGATGATGGCACATAAGCAAAGAGCCAGTGTGTGTGTAACAGATAAAATGCAAGCTAACTCGGGGGTGTGATGCTGGCCCCTCAAATACCTTGAACAATGTTGCCATTGGTGATGTGGTTTTTTTTTTGGAAATGGTACACACAACGGATAACATTTTGAGCAAAATAAAATAAAACCACCATCCCTTGAGGCACACTGTAAGCTGCATTCCTAGAAAAATCAGAACCTGCTAAAACTACACAAAATATACTCTGTATATAAGACAAGCTCAGATGATAATAAATGAGTTTTTACCTACGAAGGTCTGGCAAGGGCACTGAAAGGTTAAGCAGAACACATAACAGATCCTCCCCACACATTGCTAAATGTCTAGCTTGCCTCATCCCCTAAAGCAAATCACCCAATGTCATGATTTTGTAACTTCCCATCACCATCATCACCAAAACTGTCCCCACAAATTCCTGAAAAGAGCCCTAAGAGGCAGTATTATCTCAGTGAGAGCTGCTGGAGTTGCATTAGAGTGAAATCTTTGATGTTCTACAGCTTGATTCTGAATCCAGACTCTGCCTCCTACCTACTACCTCCTACCTACTGTGTGACTTTGGACAAGTTACAGGACTACTGAGTCTGCCTTACTTATAATGTTGCTTTAAGAATTAAATGAGAGCATGCAAATAGCAAAGCATTTAGCACAAGCCTTGGACACATGATGCACTCAATAAAAGTCAGCATACATGTTATTTTCTTGGGCTCGAAAAACACTGTAGATGTTGACTGCAGCCATGAAATTAAAAGATGCTTGCTCCTTGGAAGAAAAGCTATGACCAACCTAGATAGCATATTAAAAAGCAGAGACATTACTTTCCCAACAAAGGTCCATCTAGTCAAAGCTATGGTTTTTCCAGTAGTCATGCATGGATGTGAGAGTTGGACTATAAAGAAAGCTGAGTGCTAAAGAATTGATGCTTTTGAACTATGGTGTTGAAGAAGACTCTTGAGAGTCCCTTGGACTGCAAGAAGATCTAACCAGTCCATCCTAAAGGGAATCAGTCCTGAATATTCATTGGAAGGACTGATGCTGAAGCTGAAACTCCAATACTTGGCCACCTGATGCGAAGAACTGACTCACTGGAAAAGACCCTGATGCTGGGAAAGATTGAAGGCAGGAGGAGAAAGGGATGACAGAGGATGAGATGGCTGGATGGCATCACCCACTTGATGGACATGAGTTTGAATAAGCTCCGGGAGCTGGTGATGGACAGGGAAGCCTTGCATGCTGCAGTCCATGGGGTCGCAAAGAGTTGGATACAACTGAGAGACTGAACTGAACTGACACATTACATTATTCAATTAACTTATTCCCATTTTGCAGATGAGGAAACTGGGGCTCAACTGAGATGTCTTTGGAGGTCATTCCTCCTCCTCTCCTTACTGTCTTCTAGTCTGAAGATGGACACACACTGATGTTCCGCTGAGGGTCAGTTTCAGAAGAAATGTAAGACTAGAAAGGTGGGATTGACAGGTGAGTCCATGAGTGAAGGGGATCCAGATTCAAATTCTATGCTAGGATATGTAATTAGTGGTTTTACTCTGGAAAAAAATAAAGCACTTACCAGACTTCCCTGATGGTCAAATGGTTAGAACTCCATGCTTTCACTGCTGTGGGCCTACATTCAATCCCTGCTTAGGGAACTAAGATCTTGCAAGCTGAGCAGCGTGGCCAAATATGCCTATGCATGTAAGCAGACAGATAGACAGATACAGAATGAAGAAAGCACTTCCCTTATAAGCACATCAGTGTCACCACTTAGTACACTCAAGAGTGGTGGCAGGATAGAAGCACCCAACAGTGGTCCAGAGAAGGATATGGTCTTCAGTAGTAACATCAGGAGAGGTTAGAGAGGCAGAATCAAAGACAGGCTCTGGATCCAGATGCCAGAGTGCAAATCCCAGCTCTCTCACTTACCATTCAGACATCCACGTGACCTTTAGGTAAAAACACCCCTGTGCCTTAGTTTCCTCATCTGTATAAGGGGGAGTATTAGTACGTACTTCACTGGATTGTTGTGAAGACTAATGAGTTAACATATGTAAAGCACATAGAACAATGTCGGCCTTTGATAACCTCTATATAATTGTGCATTATGGCACAACCGGTGTCCACTTACAGGTTTAGTGCAGTCACACAGAGCCTGACCTATGGCAGATGATAAAAAGTGGTGAAAAGAAGAGATGAGTGGGTGGACATGGGTTGGAAATAACTGTGAACTTTGGAAGCATGTAATTTTCAGCATCCTATTTGGGCATCTGGGAAGCTGCAGTGGAGAATTTATGTTTATGGGCATGCTCTCAGCCACTAGACCGTATGGTCTTTCAAAAATGCAGAACAAAACTGAGGTGTGTCAAGTCGTGCTCACAGCAGTTAACATTCTAAATGAACTGAAACCATCAGCATCAATCTTATACAGACTTGCCCTAACAAGTAATTAGTAGTTTTTTTTTTTTTTAACTCATCCTTGTCAACATTCACAAAGGAGAACGAAGGGAGGAGGAGGCACTGGTGGGAAGAAGAATGAGACAACAGGACGAAGGAACACACACAGAAGCAGAATGCCGAGTACAGTCCTGAAGCAAAGCATGACCTCGGTCATTATTTGATTTTTTTTAATTTTACTTATTTATTTTTGGCTGTGCTGCCTCTTCATTGCTTTGTGTGGGCTTTCTCTAGTTGTGGCAACCAGGGGCTACTCTTCCCTATGGTACACGGACTTCTCATTGTGGTGGCTTCTCTTGTTGCGGAGCACACTCTCGGGTGTGTGGGCTTCAGTAGTTGCAGCTCTTGGGCCTTAGAGCCCAGGCTCAGCGGTTGTGGCACGTGAGTTTAGCTGTTCCTCGGCATGTGGGATCTTCCTGGACCAGGGATCAAACCCGTCTCCCCTGCATTGGCAGGCTGATTCTTATCCACTGCGCCACCCGGGAAGTCTGGTCATTATTTGCTGAATGAGTGGATAACTGAATGAAACAATGAATGGATGGATGCCTAATCTCCCCTTTTGTCCCCATATCAAACCTCACACAAAGAAGATTTCCAAAGATGAATGATGAACTCTATTCGTTTTTTAAAGTCAACAGCTTCCTCAGGAAGAGATAATGAAAATACCATGCTTTCCTGTGTTAGACCAATCATAAATATCTCCAATTCTGAAGCTCTGCCACTTACTAGCTATGTGACCTGCAGTGAGTGGATGTGATTCTCTGAGCATCATTTTTCTCGCAGGTGGTCTCTAAGAATCCACACAATGCAGACATTGTATCATATCATGAATGGTTTATGTGCATGAATGTAGGCTCATATTTATACATTATAACCAGGGCCCAGTTCATTAGTTTTATTCATGCCAACTCTCTTATCATTATTATTACACAGCATGTCATTGTATATTGATGATTCTTTACTTCTACACAGTATTCAAGCATTTATAAAGCACTGTGATGCCATGGCCACCATTTATTTAACATTTATGTGCTCTCACACAGGTCCTCACAACTCAGTGAATGAATATTTCTAACCCTGTATCAGTTACATATTTCCCCAGTGATGCTGAGTAACAAGCAAGCACAAAACCCCCAGAACACTTAGCAATAAACATGTGGGGTTCAGCCAACCCAGGCAAGGTTCATCTGATTTTGCTGCCTCCCTCACAAGCCTTTGGGTAACTGCAAGTTATCTTCACAGCTCTGCTGATTTTGGCTGGACTCACTGACATATTCGATGTTGGTTGATTTAGGATAGCCTCTGCTGGGATACCTGGGAAAACATGGGCCTCTCCTTCTCTAGCAGGCTTGCCTAGAAATTTTCAAATAGCAATAGTACAAACACTTTTGCAGACTTTTGCTTGCATTGCCTCTAACACTCCTTTGGCCAAAGCAAATCACGAGGCCAGCACAGATCATTTAAAAGATGGGAGGGGAGGGCTTCCCTGGTGGTGTAGTGGTTAAGTCTCCATGCTTCCAATGTAAGGGACATGGGCTGGATCCCTGGTCAGGAAACTAAGATCCCATATGTCATGCAGTGTATTCAAAAAAAAATTTTTTTAATAAATAAATAAAATAAAAGATGGGAAATACACTCTAACTTTTTTATAAAAGGAATTGCAAAGGTTGTGGGTACAGGAAGGGTGTTATCACTTGAACTGTATATCCTTAAAGTTCATTTATCGAAGTACTAACTTCAGAAAGGGATATTCAGTCCTATCTCAGGATGTGACATTATTTGAAGATAGGATCTTTACAGAGCAAATGTTTTATGATAGGCCCTACTTCAATATGACTAATGTCCCTATAAGAAAGAGAAATTTAGGGACTTCCCTGGTGGCCCAGAAGTTAAGAATCTGCCTTCCAATGCAGGGGATGCAGGTCCAATTCCTGGTCAGAGAACTAAGATTCCCACATTCTGGGGAGCAACTAAGCCTACATGCCACAATGAAGACTCAGTGCAGCCAAAAAAAAAAAAAAGAGAGAGACAGAGAGAAATCTAAACACAGACAAGCACACTGGGAAAGCAATCTGGAAAATGCCATCGAGAAGCCAGGAAGAGAGGCCTGGAACAGATGCTTCCTCACAGCCCTGTGGGCACATGCTCAGTCACTCAGTCATGTCTGACTCCCTGGACCCTTTGGACTGCACCCCCCGGGGTCCTCCATCCATGGAATTTTCCAGGCAAGAATACTGGAGTGTATTTGCTATATGACTCAGGGAACTCAAACCGGGGCTCTGTGACAACCTCGAGGGAGGGGTGGGAGGAGGTGGGAGGGAGGTTCAAGAAGGCGGGGACATACGTATACCTATGGCTGATTCATGTTGATGCATGGCAGAAATGAACACAATATTGTAAAGCAATTACGCTTCAATTAAAAATAAATAAATAAAAACAAATCAAAGAGAAAATATTGGAATGGGTTGCCATTTCCTCCTCCAGGGGAGCTTCCCAACCCAGGGACCGAACCCACGTCTCCTGTGTCTCCTGCACTGCAGACGTATTCTTTACCTGCTGCACCATTGGGGAAGCCCCTCACAGCCCTCAGAAGGAACCGATTCTGCCAACACCTTGATCATGGACTTCTGGCCTCTAGATATAAGATTATAAATGTCTGTTGTTCAAGCCACCCGGTCTGTGGTACTGTGTTAAAGCAGTCTTAGCAAACTAACACAAGAGGTAAAGAATCAGGGCATTAATGCAATCAATCCCCAATACCTTATTTAACAGTGGGGACACTGAGGCACAGAGAGTCTGGTTAAGGTACCACCCAAGATGCACCAGAATTGTGAGCAGAACCCACGTCTTCTTTGCCAGACCTACATCCTTGCACCAGCCACAGAGACACTTTAGTTCCCAATCCTTCGTCATTTCCTAGGTGGTTTCCAACAGGGAGGCACTGGCACTCGCAGGACACCATTCATGCCCAACTAGGCAATGCTGTGCATGTTGCTTCAAAGCTTCTGTTTTACTGTCCTTAATGATCTAGTAATTGTGTTTATGGCTTTCCAATGAAGTGTGCAGAGCTCTGATAGCCATCACTGGTTTCTTGAGGGCCTTTATTTGATCTGAGACTGAACAGAGCTTCTGATAGATTTAAAAAAAAAAAGGTGTGTGAGGCAAAGAAGAGAAAGTTGTAGTCAAATATTTTTCAAAACAGTTTTTGACTGATCATTCTACACACCTGGGCTACCAACTATATCTGCATTGAACATAACACTCAATTATTTGAGATAACTCTGAAGCCATTGGAATTATTTCTTTGGACAGAATAAAATTAAAGGAAAAGAACTGGGTTATTAACACATGTGTCAGTCAGGTTTCTCCAGACAAAAAAAACCAATAAGGTGGGATGGGATGGGAGGTGGGAAGGAGATTTAAGAGGGAGGGGACATGTGTATATCTATGGCTGATTCATGTTGATGTATGGCAGAAACCAGTAAAACATCGTAAAGCAATTATCCTCCAATTAAAAATAAATTTAAAAAAAAATAGCTTTAACAAAGAACCAAAAGGAGAGAGAAAAATAGATAGGTAGATAGATATGATATGATATTTACTATGGGTATTGGTTCACATGATTATGGGAGGCTGAGAAGTCTGCCATCTGCAAGCTAAAAACCCAGGAAAGCCAGTGGTATAGATCAAAGGCCCTGGAGCCAGATAGCTGATGGTACAGATTCCAGTTCAGGTCCAAAGGCCTGAGAACTAGGAGCACCAAGGGCACGAGAAGATCAATGTCCCAGTTCAAATAGTCAGAGTCAATTCAACCTTCATCCACCTTCGTATTCTATTCAAGTCCTCAATGAACTGGAAGAAGCTGCCGACATTGGGCCATTTTCTTTACTCAGTTCGCCAATTTGAAACTAATCTCTTTCAGAAGCACCCCCGCAGACACAACTGGAAATAATGGCATCCCATGGCCCAGTCAAATTGACACATAAAACTGATATTTACGGGATACCTACTATGCACCAAGCACTATCACAGGCCTTAAAAGACAGACATGAGTGAAGCACAATCCACACATACACAAGAAACTTCACTGCCTCATTCAGTGTTCACTCATCAGATACTAATTATGAGCATCTACTGAGATGAACCAGACACACACCCTGGCCGCGCTCAGGGATCCACAGGTGAGCTGGTGAGACAGACACTGGATAACTCGTGGCACAGTTAAGCAATGACAATTGTGATGAGTGCCACAAAGAAGAAGCTGAAGTTGTTAATGACTGTGTAACAGGAAGGCCTGACCTATTTATTTTGTTGGGGACACGGTTGGGGCGGGGGTGGGGATGGATGAGGAAAGATTATCGTTAGGAAATGAGGTTTGAGCTGAGATCTTGATGTGAAGGATCAGTAGGGTTTTTCCAGGCAAAGACAGTGAAAACTTCCTTCTGAGAAGGAAAAGAGAAACTGCCCCAACATCCACAAGCTGGTACTCACATCCGCTTGGCCCCGGTGCTGCTCGAAGCTGATCTGCTGGCTAGGGGTTGGTGTTCTCCTGCTGAAGATAAACAATTGCACAGAACATCAATATCAGACAAGGCTACTCTGATACCACAAAGGAGCAAGACAATGGAACACAGACCAAACAGGAACACTGTCTAAACCACAAAAATGACCCAAATTCCCTACCCTAATATGAGAGGCTGCTGCTTCTTTACCAATTTCCCCCAAATTAGCTCAATCTAGTCTTTTCTCCCTTTGGATAAAATTTATTAAGATGCCCAATCATAGAATTATTTCCATTTCCTGTCAGTATTCCAGTCTAGAGCAAAGCCCTAGTTCTTTAAACCTCCATGAATCACCCAACCTAAGCCCAAATCCCATAGTAACTGCATCCTTTTTAATACCTTCCTACTGAGATGCCCCACAGCTCCTAGCGTGCATTTCCCCCCTCAGTGCAGTAATACTAATTCCAACTCATTCCACTGCAAGTGTGTTCCTGGTGGTCTTTAGCTGAAGGGCACTTACACTTGATAAATGTTTTTAAGGTGACTGAGGAATCCAAACCACGCTCCAAAGGCACTTCTAAATTTAAAGAGATGAGGAAGATTATTATTTGGATGCTTAATTAATATTTATCATAGCAAATGTATTAGTTTTATGGTAAATTTAAGGTGGAATTGTTTTTATGTGCTGTATATACACTTTCACAGTACATTGAGAACCTCTTTATAATTAATGTGTCTAGTATATCTTTATTTAGATTTGAAGATTAGTTTATTATCTTACATCATTAGTTTATTATCTTAAATTGTATGTGTTCAGTTGCTCAGTCGTGTCTGACTCTTTGCAACACAATGGACTGTATGCAGCCGGCCAGGCTCCTCTGTCCAAGAGAATTTTCCAAGCAAGAATACTGGAGTGGGTTGCCATTTCCTCCTCTAGGGTATCTTTCTGACCCAGAGACTGAATCATGTCTCCTGCATTTGCAGGTGGATTCCTTACCTCTAGCATCACCTGGGAAGCCCATCTTAAATCATAATGAAGGCTTACAATTCTCACAGCTCTGCTTTTGACAGTCTCTAGGTGTCAACTTTTTTCCAAGTCCTAGCCTGTGTCACTAATGATCAGAGGGGCATCCACAATAAGCTTTGGCCTTTGGCACCTTGTCTTAACTTGACCAAACCAGAACTCATCAATCACTTCTAAAATCCTGGCTGTCTGGAAATTTAGAAGAATTTATCCAATATTTTTAATGTGTTTAACCTTTGACCCAGAAACTCTACTCTGAAAAATTTATCCCATAAATTCACTAGCACAAAAATCCAAAGACATACAAAGACATACATAGCTTTATTGGTAACAAAAACAAAAAGACAAAAAAAAAAACCCTGAAAACAACTCACATTTCCATCAATACTCAGTTGGCTATTATGCACACCTCCACAGTGGAATACTATGTAGCCATTAATAATAATATTGTAAATATACACTAACTGGTTTGAAAAGATGCACAGAACATATTGTGGAGGAAAAGTTGTATAATGGTATAATCTGAGATTAAAATACACACATTTTTAAATCATAAGTAAAAGTGGGTTACTTCTGGGGACTGGGATTGAAGACTTATAGCATCTACATGTTCAAAAGTCATATTCCATTGCTTTTACTTTTTAAAAAAATAATTTTTTTTCCTTATTTTTTTTTTAACCTCACCTCAGGTGGCCCATACAGTAGAGTCTGCCTGAAAATCGGTAGACCTGGGTTTGACCACTGGATGGGGAAGATGCCCTGGAGAAGGAAATGGCAACCCAGTATTCTTGCATGGAAAATCCCATGGACAGAGGAGTCTGAGGGGCTACAGTCCAAAAGGCACAAAGAGTCAGACATGACTAAGCGACTCACACACACACACACACCCCATGCAGAATCTTCCCCAAACACACACACACACACACACACACACACACACACCCCATGCAGAATCTTCCCCAACCACACACACATACACACATTCACACAATGCAGAATCTTACACACACACACACACACACACACCCCATGCAGAATCTTCCCCAACCACACACACACACACACACACCCCATGCAGAATCTTCCCCAACCACACACACACACACACACACAATGCAGAATCTTACACACACACACACACACACACCCCATGCAGAATCTTCCCCAACCACACACACACACACACACACCCCATGCAGAATCTTCCCCAACCACACACACACACACACACACCCCATGCAGAATCTTCCCCAACCACACACACACACACACAATGCAGAATCTTACACACACACACACACACACACACCCCATGCAGAATCTCCCCCAACCACCCACACACACACACACACACACACACACACACACACTGCAGAATCTTACACACACACACACACACACACACACACCCCATGCAGAATCTTCCCCAACCAGCAGTTGAACCTGTACCCCCTGCAGTGGAAGCACAGAGTCTTAACCACTGAACCACCAGGGAAGTCCTAAAAATATATATATATATTTTTTTGTCCCATTTGCTATATTCCTTTATCAGATTTACCAACCACCCAGTCCCCATCTAGGATCTCTTCATTTCTTGTTCCTAAACCTAGACATATGCTGAGCCAAACATTTCTACCTCTGAAACACGTCTCAAAGCTTCACCATGACCTTCCCTCTGATGTGTCCTCAGTCTGACCGGGCAGTTCTCCCTCCCTCTTGTTTCCTCACTGTCCCAGTGCATGCTCTCTGCTGCTCCAAGAGACTCCTTCTAGCATACATAACCATAACCTTCATTCCTCTGCCCCCAAACCTCTGGCTCTCCTGGACCAACAGAATAAGCCTCAAACTTTCACTGTGGACTCCAAGACTCCACTTTAGCTCCACTTTGCCATTTCAGGCTTAGGTCAAGCATCCAAGGCATCCTTCACTCACATCCCAGTCACAGCTGCATTAATGGATCCCCTGAATTTGAATCTGCACTGACATACCTTCAAATCTTTGCTCACGTTGTTCCCTCTTTCCCCATGCCCCTTCTGTTACTTCGACACTGTAAATGATTCTTCTTGCTTGTACTGAGAGATAGCCTAGCATGATTGGGAAAAGGCACAGATTTTGAGCCAAACAGCTGGGACGAAATCTCAGTTGTCATTTACTAGCTCTGTGACATTTACTTTATGACTCTGCACCTTGGTTTCATCATCTGTAAAATAGGGATAATAATAAAGTCAGTCTCCTAAGCCCATATTCACAAAGCACAGAAAGCACTGAATATAGTAAATACTTCAAAGTGGTAATTATATTGATTATTGGATTCTAAAGTGATGTTATTTTCTGTTGCTCTTGAAGCATGTGGTTTTTTGCTCGTAAATTAAATTCTCCCAGGAATTCACTGGAAGTCTAGTGATTAGGAATCTGTGCTTTCACTGTTGAGGGCATGGGTTCAATTCCTGATTGAGCAACTAAGATCCCACAAGCTGTGCCACAGCCAAAACTTTAAAAAAAATTTTTTTCTCATTAAAAAATAAAAAACAAGGGCATCCCTGGTGGTCCAGGGTTAAGAATCTGTCCTTGCAATGCAGGGGACACTGGTTCCATCCTTGGTCAGGGAACTAAGATCCCACATGCCTTGGGGCGACTAAGCCGGTGGGCCACAACTACTGAAGCCTGCATGCCCTACAGCCCATGCTCTGCAACAAGAGAAGCCACGGCAATCAGAAGACGGTGCAGTCAGGAAAGGCCCAGTGCCGTCAGGAAACAAATTTATAAATAAATAATTAAAAAATAAATAAAAACAAAGCTACTGAGCCTTTTGAGTTCTTATAATTGTTTTTTGTTTTGGCCTAAGACTCTATACATAATTAGTTAAGAGCTTAAGCTCTGAAACCAAACTTTCTGGATTCATGATCTCTACTGGATTCAAGACAAGCTTGGGCAAAGTAACCAAGTCTACAAGCCTCAGTTTCTCCATCTATAAAATGAGTGGATAATATCCCTGCCTCTTAAGGTTGGATTTGAAGATTAAATGGGATAATCTCTGGAAAGTGCTTAACATGGTGCTAGCACATAATAAGTACTCAATAAATGTTAGCTCTGATTATTTATCATCAGAGAGAGAGAGATTGGGAGGGAGAATATACTCAAGATAGTTTTTAAAAGGTGGGATTTAGGGACTTCCCTGGTGGTCCAGTAGCTAAGACTCTGTGCTCCCAGTGCAAGCAACCCGGGTTCGACCTCTGGTCGGGGAACTAGATCCCACATGCTGCAACTAAGAGTTCACGTTTTGCAACTAAAAGATTCCTCAAGCCGCAACAAAGAGCCAGCACAGTCAAATAAATTAATTTTTAAAATATATTTAAAAGGTGGAATTCAGGGACTTCCTTTGCTGTCCAGTGGTTAAGACTCTGCGGTTCCAGGGAGCAAGAGTTCCATCCCTGGTCAGGAAACTATGATTCCGCCTGAGTGTGGCACAGTCAAAAAATAAAAGAAAAAGTTAAAAAAAAAAAAACAACTTTTTAAACGTGGAATTTATTTCAAGGACCCATACAGAAAAATAAAGCTACCTCAGGGTGTCTCAGTAACGAAGTACTATTGACGTTTTGAGGTGAATTGTTCTTTGTTGTGGGGGCTGTTCTGTGCATTGTAGAATATTTAAACAGTGTACCTGGTTTCTTCCGGAGACACAACAGTTAAAAAAATGAAGAGGGGACACTGCCGTTGAGAAAAACAGCTTCGGAAACCGGTTAGAACCAGCCATACCCAAGATGGTGGAATATTTTACTTCTGGTAGAGCTTGAGCCATATTATACGTTTATTGTAATATATTAGCATACTAAATGACACACCCACCAGAGCCGTGACAGGCACCATGACAGTTCCAAAGCTGACCATAAAACACCAAACAGTGGACAGTGGCCCAATTACTGGAGATCCTTGCCACTTCTCCAAAACAGAATATTCTTCAAACTCATTAGCATATGAAATTAGTAGTAGTGATGTTAGTCACTCAGTCATGCTGGTCTCTTTTCAACCCCATGGACTGTAGCCTGCCAGGCTCCTCTGTCCTGGAATTCTACAGGCAAAAATACAGGAGTGGGTAGCCATTCCCTTCTTCAGGGGTTCTTCCCGACCCAGGGATCTCTCACATTGAGGAAAATTCTTTACTGTCTAAGTCACCAGGGAAGTCTCATAAAAACTAACCACTCCCACACCCCTGGGGCCTCTCACCCCCTGAGAGAGTCTGCCTATGGACTGTAAGCACGTGGTGCAGGTGCAGGCTATATGCCTTCAGTCCTGTCTGACTCTTTGCAATACTATGGACTGTAGCCCACCAGGCTCCTCTGTCCATGGGATTCTCCAGGCAAGAACTCTGGAGTGGGTTGCCATGCCCTCCTCCAGGGGACCTTGCCAACCCAGGTATCGAACCTATGTCTCATTATGTTTCCTGCATTGGCAGGCAGGTTCTCTACAATAGTGCCATATGGAATTGTATCTCTAAATAAACTTCCTCCCACTTTACTTTAGCTAGCTGCTCTTGAATTCTTTTCTGCGTGAAGCCAAGGACTCTCACTTAGTGGCTTATCCCAGGAACTCACTGGTGACTATTCTCTTGCTCCCACTTCCCCTGAAACATTCCCACTAGATGCGAGTAACACTCTTTCGTCTAGCCCAGCTGTAATAATGATTAAAGTAATAGTTAATAATGTAATAATCAAAAATGATCCCAAACATTGCCAAATATCCCCCGGTGGAGGGGATGCAAAAATCATTTCCCATTGAGAACCACCAGGCTACCTAAACAGGACCCAGAAATTTGTTAGCCCACACTGCTCTGTCTTCTTGGTTTCTTTCTACCCTTTAAATTACTCTGCAAATTAGCTTCCTCTGCAAATTCCACATTTCTGTTCCCCCATAACTTAAGCCTATCTGAGCTGTAGCTTGCATTGAAACAGGAGGGAAAGGGGCAGGACAAAGTCTTTTAAAAAATGACAGAGGCCTTGTTGTTGTTGTTGGTCAGTCGCTCAGTTGTGTCCAACTCTTTGTGACCCCATGGATCACAGTACACAGGCTTCCCTGTCCTTCACTATTTCCCAGAGTTTGCTCAAACTCATGTCCATTGATTCAGTGATGCCATCCAACCATCTCATCCTCTATCATCCCCTTATCCTCCTGCCTTCTATCTCTCCCAGTATCAGAGTCTTTTCCAAAGATTTGGCTCTTCGTATCAGGTGGCCAAAATATTGGGGCTTCAGCATCAGTCCTTCCAATTTCCTTTAGGATTTCCTTTAGGATTTCCTTTAGGATTGACTGGTTTGATCTTCTTGCAGTCCAGGGGACTCTCAAGAGTCTCCTCCAACACCACAGTTTGAAAGCATCAATTATTCAGCACTCAGTCTTCTTTATGGTCCAACTCTCACATCTATACATGACTACTGGAAAAACCATAGCTTCAACTAGACAAATCTTTGTCAGCAAAGTAATGTCTCTGCTTTTTAGTATGCTGTCTAGGTTGGTCATAGCTTTCCTTCCAAGGAGCAAGCATCTTTTAATTTCATGGCTGCAGTCACTGTCCATAGTGACAGAGCCACTGAGGAGATGACAAAAACTAGTTAGAACCTGTTAGGTCCAAGATGGTGGAAGACTCAACTTCTACCATCTTGTGCTCAATTATGTCCGACACTTTGCCACCCCATGGATGGTAACCTGCCAGGCTCCTCTGTTCTTGAAATTTTCCAGGCAAGAATAATGGAATGGGTTGCCATTTCCTTCTCCATGACAATTTAAGGCTGACCATAAAAGGCCAAGTGTGCAGTGCCCAATTCCTAGAAATCTCTGCCCCTTTCCCAAAATAGCTGGAATAATCATCCCACTTGTTAGCTTAAGAAATTATACAACCAATAAAAACTAACCACCCCGTATTTTGGGGCCACTCACATTCTGAGATGGCCCACACTCTGTGGAGTCATTCCAAGGCCAATCTTGCCTTTTGGGATGGACAGCATTCTGTCTATGGAATGTGTATCTCTCTAAATAAATCTACCTCTTACCTGTCACTTGGTCTCTCACTGAATTTTTTCTGCAATAAGACATAAAGAACTTGAGCTTCATTAAGTCCTGAGACCAGATATGTGATCTCAATTAAAGGACTGTGGGTTTGGCACTTCCCTGGTGGTGCGGTGGATAAGAATCCACCTGTCAACGTGGGGGACACGGGTTTGCACCCTAGTCTAGGAAGGTCCCACAGGCCTCAGAGCAACTAAGCTCCTGCTTCACAACTCCTGAGCCCATGTGCTGGTGCTGCCACTACCTAGAGCCCATGCTTTACGAGAGAAGCCACGGCAATGAGAAGCCCTCACATCACAGTGAAAAGTAGCCCCTGCTCACCACAGCTAGAGAAAGCCTGAGTGCAATGAAGACCCAATGCAGCCAAAAATAAATAAATTTTTTTTAAAAAAGACAGTAGGTTCAGGGACTTCCCCGGTGGTCTGGTGGTTAAGACTCTGTGCTTCCATTGCAGAGGATGCAGGTATGGTCCTTGTTTGGGGAACTAAGATCCCACATGCTGCATGGTACAGCTTAAAAAAAAAAAAAAAACCTGGGTTCAAGTGCCAGTTGGGGTTTTGGCTGGGTTCACATCCTGGTCCATGAGTTCAAGTCTTAATGTCTTAATCTGAGTTGTGCAGTTTCAACATGATACCAACCCTGGCCCACACCTTTAACCATGCCTTCTATTTCTCCTTATAAAGATTCTCAAGAAACAAAGACTCTGACTGGCTAAACTATAGCCAAGTGTCAACCTATAGTCCAATCAGCTGTGACCAGGTGAGAAAAAGCATCTGGAATCAATATGGAAGTCCTGGGTTCCACACTTTGGGTGTGGGGAAAGCGGGTGCGGCCAGGTCAGGAATCCCCAGATCAGTTCCCATAGCATCTATCTTTTCCATTTTCCTCAGATGGTTTTCAAATATGGCTCCCACTGTCAAAGAGTCAGCCACCATCCAAAAACTTCTATCAAGTTTTTGCTTCTGGTCAGTTACACAGGCTTCTTAGCACCGTTTGGCAGCTTCCCAGGTAGCAAAGTGGTAAAGAACCCACCTGCCAATGCAGGATACACAGGAAATGCAGTGTCGCAAAGAATCATGACATGACTACATCAACTTAGCATGTACACATATATGTATAAATACATATATATAGAGAGAGCTTCCCTGGTGGGTCAGCGGGTAAAGAATCGGCTAGCAATGCAAGAGACAGGAGACATGGATTCGATCCCTGGGTCAAGGGAGATCCCCTGGAAGAGGAAAGGGCAGCCCACTCCAGTATTCTCGCCTAAAAACTCCCATGAACAAAGGAGCCTGGTGGGCTATAGTTCAAAGGGTCAAAAAGAATCAGACATGACTGAACCACTAAACATACATATAGATATATCAGTTAAAACATATATTGTATCCAGGGTGTTGTCAATACACACACATTTACCTTATTTGAATTCAGTTATGAGAAAGAGAGAAAAATGTATCCTGCAGCTCTTAAAACAAATCACATTAGAATTTGGCCTCAGTGCCTCATAGACAGGAAGGTCACAAGCAAAATACAAAAAGAAACAAGATAAGTTCATTCTTGCCTTTTGCCCTTGTAAAGACTCAGGGTAGTTTAAGGTAATTTTTGCCCTCACCATTAACACTAGAGCCTATCCCTTCAGCCTCTCATTCAAGATGTCACTCTACTGGCTTCTCCTATCAATGGTTTTCAAACTGCAGGCAGCCACAAATAGGTTATCATAAAAACAATTTATGACCAGTGGGTCATGACCTACATGTTTTTTAACTAAATAGAACTAAACAGAAAATATCAGAGTGCAAAATTCACAGTATGATTATTATTTCATAAAAACTTTGCTTAATTTTTATAGTGTGTGTGTATGTATTTCTTACTCTATCCCCAAAATGTTTGAAAGTCATTGTTTTATAGTCTGTTCTGTCCAATAATGGTAGCTAGTAGGTACATGTGTTTACTGAGCACCTGAAATGTGGTTAGCCAGAATAGACATGTGCTGTCAAAGTAAAATACACATGGAATTTCAAAGACTAAATTACAAAATAAATGATCAAAGCCTGGTCTCAATACTTACTCTTGAACAAGTCTCAGTAACTAATGATTTTTTTAAGTTTTTTAATATACTTATTTACATTATTTATTTGGCCGCACCAGATTTTAGTTGTGACATGCGGGATCTTTAGTTGCAGCATGCATGATCTAATTCCCTAACCAGAGATCAAACCTGGGTCCCCAGCACTGGGAGCTTGGAGCCTTAGCCACTGGACCATTATAGAAGTCCCCTTAATGATCTTAAAGGGACAAAAGAATGCAAAACCAGGCAACTGTAATCAGGCAAGAGATGTAATAACAGCAAAGATAATATACATCAATTGAAAGGACTCCTAGTTGTGTTTCAGTAGTAAAGATTAGCCTAAAGCACTCAACCACCAGATCAACTGGAACTTAAGGAATGATGATGTCAACCTTCACTGACTCCTTTAGTGACTTCAATCAACTAAAACTTGGGCTATGTGGACCACCCAAGCCCCTTCATGAATATACATGTGCCCTTAGCTTAAAACATCCCCAATTTTGCTGTTCCAGGAAACGCTGCTTTTGGAAAGATCCCCAGTGTTCTCCTCACTTGCTGCAAGAAATGATGAATCCTTCCTTCTCCCAATCTTTGGTTTGGTTGTATCTTTTGACTCTATACCTACGTCACCCTGCTTATTTAAATTATATGCAGAGTACATCATGCAAAATGCTGGGCTGGAGGAAGCACAAGCTGGAATCAAGATTACCGGGAGAAATATCAATAACCTGATATGCAGATGACACCACCCTTATGGCAGAAAGTGAAGAAGAACTAAAGAGCCTCTTGGTGAAAGTGAAAGAGGAGAGTGAAAAAGTTGGCTTAAAGCTCAACATTCAGAAAACTAAGATCATGGCATCCGATCCCATCACTTCATGGCAAATAGGTGGGGAAACAGTGGCTGACTTTATTTTTCTGGGCTCCAAAATCACTGCAGATGGTGACTGCAGCCATGAAATTAAAAGACTCTTACTCCTTGGAAGGAAAGTTATGACCAACCTAGACAGCATTTTAAAAGCAGAGACATTACTTTGCCAAAAAAAGTCCATCTAGTCAAAGCTATGGTTTTTCCAGTAGTCATGTATGGATGTGAGAGTTGGACTATAAAGAAAGCTGAGCGCCAATTGATGCTTTTGAACTGTGGTGTTGGAGAAGACTCTTGAGAGTCCCTTGGACTGCAAAGAGATCCAACCAGTCCATCCTAAAGGGGATCAGTCCTGGGTGTTCATTGGAAGGACTGATGTTGAAGCTGAAACTCCAATACTTTGGCCACCTGATGTGAAGAGCTGACTCTTTTGAAAAGACCCTGATGCTAGGAAAGATTGAGGGCAGGAGAGGGGATGACAGAGGATGAGATGGTTGGATAGCATCACTGACTCAATGGACATGGGTTTGGGTGGACTCCGGGAGTTGGGGATGGACAGGGAGGCCTGGCGTGCTGCAGTTCATGGGGTCGCAAAGAGTCGGACACGACTGAGCGACTGAAGTGAACTGAACTACCAAGAGGCAAACTCAGTTTAAGAGTAACAGAATTATTTTCACATAGTTTTTTTTTACTATTCTAAAGTGGTTACTGTGGTCTAATGTGGTCATACATATAGCAAATGACCTTAGACTTCCCTGGTGGCTCAGACGGTAAAGCGTCTGCCCTACAAAGTGGGAGACTGGGGTTCAATCCCTGGGTTGGGAAGATCTCCTGGAGAAGGAAATGGCAACTCACTCCAGTATTCTTGCCTGGAAAATCCCATGGATGGAGGAACCTAGTAGGCTACAGTCCATGGGGTCACAAAGAATTGGACACGACTGATCAACTTCACACAATGTGGTTACTAGAAAAATTTTAATTACATATATGATTGTCATTATATGCCTATTGGACAGCACTGCTCTTTATGTTTTGGCTGTTGTTATTTTTCAATCAGTCATGTCTGACTCTTTGCAACCCCGTGGATTACAGTACACCAGGCTTCCCTGTCCTTCACCATTTCCCAGAGCTTGCTCAAACTTATGTCCATTGAGTCAATGATGCCATTCAACCATCTCATCCTTGTTGTCCCCTTTTCCTCCTGCCTTCAGTCTTTCCCAGTATCAGCATTCTAATAAGTCGGCTCTTCCCATCAGGTGGCCAAAATACTGGAGCTTCAGTTTCAGCATCAGTCCTTCCAATGAATATTCAGGATTGATTTCCTTTAGTATTATTATGTATATATATGTGTGTGAACATGATATAGCTATAATCTGGCTTATGACATATCATGTTTACATAACATCTATCACCGTGTTATTACCAAACACTTAGATCTGTTCAATGTCAAAATGAATTCCATCCTTTCAAAATCAGCTAAAAGGGCTGCCCCACTTGACGCACCCACTTCCAAAGCAGAGAGTACCGGTTGACTTACCCTGACTCATCTACCTGACTGAACTTAGTCCCATGTTGCAGAGCTCTGGCAGAGAAGAACAGACCTCTTGGTAGTGTTTTTCTTTTTTTCTCTTAACTTTATTAGTTCGGAAAGGATTATAACCATCCTGCCAATGGGTATGCACTCCGAATGGCCGCACACCCTGGATCAGTCAGGAAATGACTGGTTATCTATTGTACTTCCTATGGGCTCCAAAATCACTGCAGATGGTGACTGCAGCCATGAAATTAAAAGATGCTTGCTCCTTGGAAGAAAAGCTATGACCAACCTAGACAACATACTAAAAGGCAGAGACATTACTTTGCCAACAAAGGTCCATCTAGTCAAAGCTATGGTTTTTCCAGTAGTCATGCATGGATGTGAGAGTTGGACTATAAAGAAAGCTGAGTGCCAAAGAATTGATGTTTTTGTACTGTGGTGTTGGAGAAGACTCTTGAGAGTGCCTTGGACTGCAAGGAGATCTAACCAGTCCATTCTAAAGGGAATCAGTCCTGAATATTCATTGGAAGGACTGACGCTGAAGCTGAAACTCCAATACTTTGGCCACCTGATACGAAGAACTGACTCAATGAAAAAAAACCTGATGCTGGGAAAGATTGAAGGCAGGAGGAGAAGGGGATGACAGATGATGAGATGGTTGGATGGCATCACCGACTCAATGGACATGAGTTTGAGTAAACTCCAGGAGCTGGCGATGGAGAGGGAGGCCTGGCGAGCTATAGTCCATGGGATCACAAAGAGTCGGACACAACTGAGCAACTGAACTGAACTGAACCGATGCTGTCTATAAATCTCTGTGAGCATCAGTTTTACCATACCTCATATTCTCCTTCCCTCTCCTAGCCCACAGAGGGTCTTGTTATCTGTCCATCACAAGCTTGATCTTTCTACTTTTCAAAAGTGTATTATAATGACCCTCCCACCACACACACACACACACACACCCCTCTGCCATTCTTGACTAGTTCTAGCCTCTATGGAGCCACTCATTTTCCTCAAGCTTGACTCCTTCTACATCCAATACTTCAAATCATATTGATCTTAGAAATTCTTCCTTCATGTTAATAACAGTAATAATAACAAGCTGTCTCATATAGAGTACTTATCTTCAGACATTATGCTAAGCACTTTCTCTCATGTAAACATCACAATAATTTTGTTGCGTTGCGAATACTTCTGTCACTTCAAAAATAAGGAAACTTTGCCTTATGGGGTGACCTAAACTTTAAGATCCATGATGTCTTGTTCACTATATACCCGATGTATATGACAAGTGCCTGGCACATATGTGTGAGTGTTTAATAAATGTCTACTGAGTAAATAAGAGATTGAATAAATGGTGGCATACACCACTTTCTACTTTAACTTATAGTTGTGTCCATGTGGTAACAACTTTATTAAGTTAAACTATGAGTTCCTTGAGGGCAGGACATAGTTTTGCATTTCCTGTGCTTGTAAGCACAATACCTTCCATAGAGTGAACACTCAGAGATGTGTCGAATAAACCAATAAAAAATGATTAAGTGAATGTCACATTCCCACAACTTTGGAATACGACATTCCCTTGCTCCCCTGGTGGCTCAGACGGTAAAGCATCTATCTAAAATGCAGGAGACCCGGGTTCAAACCCTAGGTCAGGAAGATCTCCTGGAGAAGGAAATGGTAACCCACTCCAGTACTCTTGCCTGGAAAATCCCATGGATGGAGGAGCCTGGTAGGCTACAGTCCATGGGGTCGCAAAGAGTCAGACACAACTAAGCAACTTATATTTCTTGCTAAATATCATTCAGTGGCTCCCTACTACCCTTAGTCTAAGGCCCGAGCTATTCTTCAAAGCCTATGAGGACTCCCACACCACTTGAACCACTCATTATCTCTTAAGAGCTCCAGTTACAAGCTCCTCAAACGTCTTTCAGCGCCGAGATCTTGAGTTAGGCAAAGGTCAGAGTCTCTCCTTCCCCGGTGAGGGCATTTCACCTGGCCATTCTCACCTGCACCTAAGCCCACTGCTACCACCCTCACCTGGCCAGTTCCCCTCAGAGAACTCACATCATAACCTGTGTTTTGGCCTTGTAGTACTTATTGCAAGGATAATTCAGAAATAATGTTTATGTTTCTTTTATCTAGTGTTTATTTCCTGAAACACCCCATGAAGTAAGGAGCATGTCTGTCCTGTACATCATGATGCATCTGTGTCTAACTCCGAGATAGGAAACCCCTGGCCTGCACATGTTTTTGGCCCACCCTCCTCAATGCTTCATATCTATACAGAGGCTTCCCAGGTGGCGCAGTGTTAAAGAATCTGCCTGCCAATGCAGGAGATGCAGCAGACTTGGGTTCGATCCCTGGGTCAGGAAGATCCCCTGGAGTAGGAAATGGCAACCGGCTCCAGTATTCTTGCCTGGAAAATTCCACGGACAGAGGAGCCTGGTGGGCCACAGTCCAGAGGGTCACAGAGTCAGACACGACTGAGCACACACACACACATGCATACACATACACACACACACACACACACACACACGCATACACATACACACACACACACACACACACACACACATATATATGATTTGAATTCATTACCAACTTTTTAAAGTATTTCACAAAAAAATCTGGATTCATAACTTGGGGGAAAAAATCCAAAGATCCAGTGGTACTGCACGTAAGAGTCAGAATAGGAGAGCAGTACTGCAGTAACAACCCCAGAGGACTGGTTTCTCACTCACACGGCAGGTCTGATGTGTGAGTTCCATCTGGAACACTGACAGTCACTGTGGCCGAAGGAAAAGGAGACCCACAAACCACAGTCGTCCTCTCACCCTGAAGTGACACATCCCTCTTCCACCCACATTTCACTGGCCAAAGCCAGTCCACAGCATGGAGATACATAATCCCCCTGCAGGGAGGGCCTTGCATCCCAAAGTGACGAGAGTCGCTTTGCTCTGCTGATGGACTCAGGGATGTGGAGGGCAGATTTCCTATTTCCTTCATGCTTGCTTTCTCCACACTGTAAAGATATAAGCAACCCCAATTTTTCTCTAAAGTTTTATCTCTAAGAGATCTTAAGATACCAGGATAAGGCATCTATAATCATCTGCAAAATAGTCTCCTGTCCCAATCTGCATCACTTCAACTAATTTCCTTTCACCGAGCTCATAGATTTCAGGCTCTCTCTTCCTACCAACAAACACCAGTGATTCCATGTGGACACTTGACCTGACATCATTCCATTTTTAGCCACTTTCCAGATTATCCCCCTTTTCTGAGTCCCATCTGCTGACTCTCTCATGTGTGTATGTGAGTAGAAACACACATGTGCCTTTATGAAGGTGTAAATTTCATCACTTCTTCCAATGAACATTTACTACAACACTAGACACTTGGGGTGAAATGATGAGCAAGATAAGTATGAACACTAGCCTTCTGGTGCTCAGAGTCCTAATGGGAAGACAGCAGCAACCACAGGAAATGGTTATGACGACTTCTACCATAAAAGGAGTTCAGAGAGCTACAGGAAGCCTGAGCCCAGATCAGGAGAAATGACATTCAACCTAAGACCTGAAGGTCGGTAGTAATTAGCAAGGCAACTCCCAGCAGAGGGGACAACTCTGAGGAGATCCAGAGTCCAGGGAGAGCACAGGATTCATAAGGAACGAATAAGTTTGGCTCAGCCAGGACATGGGTAGTAGAAGGCCTGACGGAAGCAGGTGGGGAGATAGTCAGAGAAGAAGCTAATGAGGGATGCAAGCACCAGACCTTACAAGGCCCTGGGTGCTCTGTGAGGCAGCTGGAATTTAATTCTGAGTGAAACAGGGAGCCAAGGCAATGAAGGCTTTTAAGCAAGAGAGTGATGAGATCTGATTTACATTTGCTCTACGAGGATATTCAGAATGGGCTGTGAGTCTTGGCACCACCCATCAGAATGGATTTAGAGGTTCCTGGAGGCACCCTGCCCTTTTCGGTATTTACCCATTGGCCTCTGGAGATCTGAAGTGTCCTGGGGGAGAGGCTGGACTTCTTGGGGGACAAGGGACTCGGGACAGTGGCTTTTTGTCACTATATAGTGTTAATTTACCACTGCATTAATTGTATTCATAAATATCTAAAAATACACATATGAGAGAGATGAAGAAAACAGACACCAGCCAAAGTTATCTTTTAGGATAACAGGATGAGCAGTCTAATTCCTAAGTATTTTAATATTTAAACAACCAGCATGGCCATCCTGAGGCATAACAGCTAAATACACGTGCTAATGTCAGCACAGAACAAATAAGCCGGATAATATTCAGAAAGATTAACTGATGTTCTTTTCCTACACCACCAGTATGTCCCCCTGCCCCATGGCTGTTCTCTACTTAAGGGGTCAGACCACGGCTCAACCACGAAAGCATTAAAAAGGCTTTTAAGTTTCAAAAGATTGAACCTTGAAGGGACTCATGCCAAAGGAAAACAGGCAGATCAGGGAGTTCTTGCCTTCAGACAGAAAACACAAGAAGGAAAGCTGAAAGAGCTTGGGCATTGGGGTGTACCTGTCCCCTATTACCACAAGGGGCCGCTATCAACAGAAACACTCGACTGGAATCTGAACGCTGGAAATCTGTGCTCTGAGCAGTTTGCCCAAGAAGCCAGCAAGAAACTGGCAAGAAGACCCAAAAGGGGAAATAGGATCCAGGCAAGGTGAAGCAGTCTTCCAGACTTCCTCCCATAAAGGACTCCACGCCTCACTCTCACCCAACCCCCCAACACTGATATTATTTAAGCCTCCAGGAACTTAAAAAAGAGGCTCTCAGAATCTAGCTGTGAGAGATGTTTTGGGAACAATTGGGGAATTTTGAATATGGACTAGATTGTAGATGATATTATGAAATTATTGTGAATTTTCTTAACTGTGGTAATGGTATTGCAATTATGTAGCAGAAAGTCCTTTTACTTAGGAAAATCACACTGAACTATTAAGAGATAAAATACCATAATAATATCTGCAACTTATTTTCAAATAATTCAGTGGGGGAAACATACAGGTACATTCAGGAGAGAGAGAGAAAGCAAATCCAGAAAGTTGTTAAGAACTAATATAGAAGGGGGAAGCATACAGGTGTTCCCTGTACTAGTGTTTCAACTCTCATAGGTTTTAATTTTTCAATAAACTTCTAAAATAAAATTTTATAATCAAATTCATAACTGTATTATGAATGCCCAGAAGTCACAAGGAAAATATCGATCCAATAATATTAGTTTAAAATGTGTTAAGAAGCGTAAAGAATGGTTTGTGTTAAGTGTATTCATAAATTTGTAAAAACTTATACACATGAAAAAGATAAAGAAGGTGCAAATAACAGTTGTTAAATTAGAATGGTGGGATTATCTATGGCGTTTTTCTCTATTTCTCTTTTGTGTTTTTATAGCATTAAAAATTAATTTTAGATGTTCATTTAAAAAAAGACTGGTGAGGAGACGAGATCCTGAGTTGACTGAGATGAAGTATCTACCACCCAACATAATGGGAGTTCAGAATATAAATTAAAAGGAATTCCCTGGTGGTCCAGTGGTTGGGACCCTGAAATTCTCACTGCCAAGGGAGCTGGTTCATTTCCGGTCAGGGAACTAGGATCCCACAAGCTGGGGTGGTGCAGCCAAAAGAAACACACCAGAATCTAAACTAAAGTTAATTATGGAAAAGTAAGAAAGGTACTGTTTTTCTGCGGTTAGTGAACCAAGAGTTTACACAAATCTGGTGTCCCAGGTGCAAGCAACAGAAAACAGCTCTGGCTCCTTGAAGCATTTTGGGGCTCGAGGAGCTCACAGAACCACCTGGAAGGTTGGAGAGCCAGGCCTGGCAAGTGGGCAGGCATAAAGGCCACTGCCAAATTCAGGTGACAAGAGTGCAGAGAGGACGGGAGTGCAGCAGCCAGTGAACCAAGGTGTACCGCAGCTCAGACCTCCGCCTCTGCTGGCCCTGGGCACTACTTTGGTACCATCACTGGCCTCCAGAAGCCTACTGCTGCTCATGCCATCTCCAAAACACATCCTCCACAGCCCTGGCTTCTGCATAATGTGGCTCCCTGGTAAAACTCTCATACACATGCATCTAATTGGTCGAGTCTAGGTCACAGGCTCACACCTGAGCTGCAAACACCCTGAGAAGGCAATTACTTTATCTTTCAAGCTCCTGAAGCACCAGGAGGGTCCTACCTTCCCTAAGACTCATATAATGGGAAAATTTCCAAAGATTGGATGCAGACTCTAACACTGGGCACCAAAAAGTGACAAATGTCACCATACCTGCTGCAACAACTGGACCAGGCACTGTGTAAAGAGAAAACAAGACCAGGACGTGGCCTTTGTCCTCAAGGAGTGATTTTGAGAGTGGACATTATATCTTACTCTTCTTTGTTAGCCATGAAGTTTGACAGAGTAAACACTCAGTAAATGTTTGCCAAATAAATAAGAACAAGTGAACAATCTGCCTTGGACAAACTGAATGGCCCTTTGCAGACAGGAGACTGAACAAAAGAATACTCCAGGACCTTCTAGCAAGAGGATTCTGAGAACTGATGATCTTGGCTGAGAATCACTGAGAACCACAGTGGTCTTCCAGAGACTATCTATGAACCAGAAGCTAGAGTAAAACTGCACTGATGCACACAACCTTAACAGAAGCCAAATATTAGATTTTGTAAATGGATCCACCTAGAAAACCAGTTCAAATCAAGTCAAAATCCAAACATCTGAAACAAATGGATGAGAATGAAATTTGTTCTGAGTCCCTACTTACAGCTGAACTTTCTCATCTTTTAAGCCAAAAGCCCAATGTCATTAGTTTTGGTCATACACTGGCCTCTGGGGCCATGCTGGGCTATGTCACAGCACACATCAGCAATAATTTTTTAAATGTGTTCTCCCCAGCTGCCTACCTCTGAGCTTGAATCAATTTCCAGTCACAGTTTGCACATTTCATGCCAAAAGACTGCAATGGGGGTACTGATGTTTAGTGTGAAATTATTTGTTCTGCAGATCTTTAAACATAGGTAAGAATCATCTCTCCTTTCAGTGGTTTTTGTCTTGGTTTTCCTAGATGCAAAGTTGCTAGGTTCTGTGAAGTGTCTGAACTTTTCATTAATCCATTCACTCAATAATTTGCATTCACTGCTTACTGTGGGTCAAGAATTGTGCTAGATGCTGGGGATATGACAGTGACCAGAGAAGATAAGGTCCTTGAATTCATGTCACTTAAATTCCAGGTGGAGACCCATAGATGAATATGTAATTACAAAATGGAAAAGGATTTGGAGTTGAAAAAGTGCTATATACAAGAATATAAGACTAGGAAGTCAAACAACGCAGCCAAAAAAAAAAAAAAAGAAGAAATTATATATTCATTTTCCTACTAGAATGTAGGGGCAATGAATTCAATGCTAAATCCAATGGACTCTTTTGACTTTCATCTTGACCTGACTTCACCACAGAATTTAATACTGTGTATACCACTCTTTTGGAGAAGGCAATGGCACCCCACTCCAGTACTCTTGCCCGGAGAATCCCATGGATGGAGGAGCCTGGTAGGCTGCGGTCCATGGGGTCGCTAAGAGTCGGACAAGACTGAGCGACTTCACTTTCACTTTTTACTTTCCTGCGTTGGAGAAGGAAATGGCAACCCACTCCAGTGTTCTTGCCTGGAGAATCCCAGGGACGGGGGAGCCTGGTAGGCTGCAATCCATAGGGTCACACCGAGTCGGACAAGACTGAAGTGACTTAGCAGCAGCAGCAGCAGCAGCATACCACTCTTTTCTCTTTTTTCATCAACATTTGACACCGAAATTTTTCTATAGAAGACGAAGTTGTAAGAATAGTACAGTAAATGCCCACATCTTATTTCCAGAAATACCTAATACTTGAAAATGGTAGCCATTTTCTATGGTAGCCATCTAATCAGACTCTCAGTGTCTTCATCTCTAAGGTAGAAATAATAATGGTAACCTCACACGGGTTGGGTGAGGATCAAACGAGATCATATATGAGCCAGTCCTTTGTAAACACTGTACCTATCCCCTGACTAACTCAAAACGTTCATAGATCAGTAGCAGTAGCCTCACTTGGAAGCTGGTTAGTAATATGCATCTTGGGCCCCACTCCAGGCTTCACCAACCTGCTGAATCAGAATCCGCATTCATAAGATTCCCAGATGATTTGTATATGCAGTAAAGTTTGAGAAGGACTGCTTAATCCCAAGAGAATTACAGATACGTTCATGGAATATATCATTTGTTAACCTTCAGGTCGTGGTCCTTCTCACACAAGAAGTCCTTCCTGATCAAATGAGAAAACATGAGGTTCACGTAAATGGCTCAGCCTCATGGAAACAGGGCTTTCAAAGCCTGACTCTTGATGCTCGCTGTCGATTTGACCGTGGGCAAATTGCTTCACCTCTGCAAACCTCAATTTCCTCGTCTCTAACACAGTTGTGAGAGTACCAACCTCCCCGACGGCTGTGATGACGGATGGAGATATTGCACATGAATGATCGAACACAGAGCATGGCATGTGCTGAATGCTCAGCTAATTATACTCCTTTTTTTTTCTTTTCAAGTAAAGAAACTCACAGTCAGATGGCCCCCCATTTGCCATGAATGTGTAAAACCCAAGCTTGTCTCTGGTTCTGCCTAGGAGAAGAATGGGAATCTCCTTGTTCCACATCTGGAACAAATTACCTTTTCCCAGAGATCTGGATGGATGTGCTTTTTTAAGCTACCTTTTTTTTTTTTTTTTTTAAATTCCTACTATGTGTCAGACATGTTAAATCAAGTGAAAATGTATGGTCTTTCCATTCCTTGTGGTGGGTTCCAGGCCTGGAAAACAGAAGGTGGGCAGGAGCTCAAGCAGCTGAACAGAAGGAGGGGAAGGAGCTGGAAGGAGAAGGGACAGCCTGCTGGAGGCGCAGACTGGCATGCTCAAATTCATCCTGCCAAAGTTTATTTCGATCTGGCTGGAGTTTCTCAAGCTTCAGGCTTAACAAGCTCAAAATAATAACAATTCCCATAGCTCAGCGCCTTGCCTAGAGAAGAAAGATACTTCTCAAATAAAATATCAAGGACCTCTCATACCTAAGATGATTGTGGCTCTTCAAAGCAAAAGACGTGCCAGGTAACAGGCGTCATCAAATTACAGACTGATGTTCCCTAAAACCCTTTTGAGATTCTGATGAACACAGTATTGTATGTCCTCCGAAAAAATAATCATGCCATAGACACACAGTTGTGCATACAATTTTGGGGAAGGAGAGATTGCAGTCCTTGAAAGGAGCCTGAAGACCTTTCCATCTAAAACCCCTACCTTTAAGCCATGTTTGCTGCTTTTTGTGCAGATATTTGTGTATCAGCACACATATGTAAGCAAAAGAGTATGCACACACACATATTGCTTTGTCAATCATTTCATTTTCCTATCGAGATCCAGAAGCTGAATAAATTAACATTTTCCTGGCAGCAAAGTGGAGCCATATTTTGTCTAGAGATTACACAGATTAAATCATCAAGTGCCATAATCCACCCCCTAATAAAGGTAGAAAGATAGACAAGAAAATTTGGATATAGCCATCTAAGCTCCCAGCAGGAAACTGTAAATTCACAACTCAGGAGCATCCTGGCCCACAGAAATGCCCATGTGCTTCAGTCTCCCTCTTGGGAAAAGTGCTTCTCTGATCTAACTGACAATGTTCAGAGAAAAACACATCTTCCGTGGAATGAGACTTTAAAAGAATAAAATAAAAACTGTACAGTCAGAATGACTAGAGCCGCTTGGGAACCACTAATGATTTCACTTCTCCTTATTACTGTTTGACTAAGTAAATACTCAAAACAGGCTTTATAATCCAACAGTAAGCATTTTGGCCCCAAAGCTCAGCAAAAGAGAGTCCAATCGTCAAAAGCATGGGGCCTGAATGGAACCTGACTACTTGGGTTGAATATGTGCTCTACCCCTTTCTCTGAGCCTCAGTTCAATCACAAATATAAGGGACAGGGACTTCCCCGGCACTCCAGTGGTTAAGACTCTGTACTTCTAATGCAGGGGGTACGGGTTCAATCCCTGGTCGGGGAACTAAGATCCTGCAAGCCACATGGTGTGGCCAAAAAAAATGTTTTTTAAATATAAGGGTCAATAGGAGCACCCAGGTTGTTTCCTGGGGTTGTTTTTGTTTTGTAAAGACAAACTTCCCAGTGGCTTTCAGCAAAGAGTTTTTGTGTTTTTTTATAATTTTATTTTATGTATTTTTGGCTGTTCTGGGTCTTCATACTTGGGTTTCTCACTGTGGTGGCTTCTTTTGTTGCACAGCACAGGCTTTAGGGTTGGAGGGCTTCAGTAGTTGCAGCCTGGGCTCTAGAGCACAGGCTCAATAGCTGTGGTGCATGGGATTACTTGCTCCGTGGCATGTGGGATCTTCCTGGATCAGAGATTGAATCTATGTCTCCTGCACTGGCAGGTGGATACTTTACCACTGAGCTACCAGGGAAGACCCACCTGGGGTTGTGTTGAGTTAGATGAGGTGACTTGTGTGAAGACCTTAGCTTAGTACATGGTAAGTACTCGATAGAACCTACACCTCTAACAGGGATGTCTTAGAACTCCACAGCCACTAAAGCTAGTGGGGTCAGAACAGAGTCCCCAGATCACATCTACTCCTTCCCCTCAGGTGTTCACCACAGGCCACAGCATCTTGGTCATGCATTGCACCAAGCACCACAGGACTTGGCAAAAGTTCACAACTTTAACTTGAAAGTGAAAGTGAAGTCGTGTCCGACTCTTTTCGACCCCATGGACTGTAGCCTACCACATTTCTCCATCCATGGGATTTTTCAGGCAAGAGTACTGGAATGGGTTGCCATTTCCTTCTCCAGAGGATCTTCCCAACCCAGGGATCGAACCTGGGTCTTTAATTTATTTGAAGTTTATTGTTTACTTTTTTACTTCAGTAAAAAATGGGTCCATAATGTAAAATTTGCTACTTTGACCAGGTTTAAGCATACAATTCAGTGGCATTAGTTACATTTACAATGTTATACAACAATCACTGGAATCAAGTTCCAAACTTTTCATTGCCCCAATGGAAACTCTGTATACATTAAGCAGTAACTCTTTACTCTCTCCTCTTCCAGCCCCTGGTCACCTCTACTCTATTTTCTGTCTCTATGAATTTTCATATTCTAGGTATTTCATATAAGTGGAATCACATAACATTTGTCCTTCTGTGTCTAGCTTACTTCACTTACTTAGCATAATGTTGTAAAAGTTCACCCATATTGTATGTAGCATGTACCAGAATTTCTTTCTTTTTATAGCTGAATAACATTCCATTGTATGTAGAGACCACATTTTACTTATCCATTCATCTTCCAGTGAACACTTGAGTTGCTCCCATCTTTTGGTTATTGTGAACATTAGTGTACAAATATCTGTTTGAGTCCCTGCTTTCAATTCTTTGGGATATACATCTAGTAACAGGATTGCTGGATCATACGATAATTCTATACTCAACATTTTAGAGACACCAAATTGTTTTCCACTGCACCATTTTACCTTCCCAGCAGAAGTGCACAGGAGGTCCAATTTCTCCATATCCTCATCTTATGTCATTTTTCTGTAGTTTATATGTTTGTAATCATACTGCAACTGTCTCACAAAACAGCAAACTTATTGTTCTAAAATAATTGAGAAGTGAATAATTCTACTTTAGTATTTCTCACCTAGGGACAATATTTTCCACTTAAGGAACCTCTGACAATGTCTGGAAACATTTGTCAGCTGTCATGATCGGGAACAGGGTGTTAATGGCATCTCGTGGGTACAGTCCTAGGATACTGTTAAAAGATCCTAGATGGACAGGACAGCTCCCACAACAAAGAACTGTATCAACAGGGCCAAGGTTGAGAAATGTTGTTCTAGTTTAACAGTTAGACTATATGCCAGTCCTCAGATGAGAGGCCCAGGATTCCAGAGGATACATGGGGCCTGTCATAAGGGAAAATATTGGGGTCCAAGTGATCAAGGCTTCAGTACTCCCTCCACACTTCTTCTAGGGAAACTTCTCATATAATTATTTTACATAATGGTCTTCCTGTAAGATTTCATTCAAAGGTTTCACTTCTCTTTCCTACTTAAAAATATATTTTAAAAAACAGTTATTCTGGGACTTCCCTGGAGGTCCAGTGGTTGGGACTTGGAGCTTTCACTGCTGTGACCCAGGTTTGATTCCTGGCTGGGGAACTAAACCTCTGCAAGCCACAAGACGTGGTCAAAAATAATTAATTAATTTTTAAAAAACACCCATTATTCCAATCCTGGAGGCGCGGTCTTCTGCCCATCACTCATGATGCTGGCTTGCAGGGAAATGGTGTCAGGTGCTTGAAATGTTTAGCGACCCTTAAAAGACAAAATACTGTAGCTGAGCCCAAGTGAATATGCCTGCTCTAACAATCCTTTATTCTTTCTCCAAAGGGATGAGCATAGCAATAATCAAGAGGTAAGAGGCTGACAGCCCTCACGTGAGGCGTGGTGCAGGTTGGGCACTGCACAACTTAAGGGGCGTCAGGTACACTGCCGGCTATGGAAGCCTGGGTGAAAGCTGCCCCCTAGAGTAATGCAGTGCTCAACCTGTGTAACCACACAAGTCAGTCCTTAATGCTGACACCACAGTCAGGGAGAAAAGGCTGGTGTGGGAGGAATCCAGAGATTTTCAACCGGTCAACATGTAATTTTTATATACTGAAGTGATATGTTAGATACATTGGGCTTGGGACTTCCCTGGCAGTCCAGTGGTTAGGACTCTGTGCTCTCACTGCAAGAGGTACGGGTTTGATCCTTGGTCAGTGAACCAAGATCCCACACAGTGAGGCAAAAAAACAGAGAGGGAGAGATAATAGGTTAAATGAAATATGTTAATGTTAGCTTCATCTGTTTGTCTTTATGTGGCTACTAGAAAACTTTAAATCACATATGTGGCTTGCATTTGTCTTGCTACAGGGAACTGTGCTAATCTCTACCTTTCCTTATATGCAGCTTGCATATAACCAGGCAGAGATAAAGAAACCAACACAGGAAAGGTTAAACACCAGATTTAAATAACAGAACAAGAGATGTGCATGATGACCTGCCAAGCGAGGAGTACAGAGAGGAGTGCTAAGAGCCTGAAGGAGAAATGATATTAATATGGAATAGTGTGATGAGGAAGGAAATTTCTTCTTGGCTGCAAAAGAGCTAAGTGCTGTCCGGTTTGCTGCCAAGAATGGGTTGTGAAATATGAAGTGTGAACAAGGACCTAGACACGGAATGACTTCAGTGCTGATGGCAACGTGCTGTGTATTTTGTGGAGAGTTCACTTTGAAATGCATTGTGTATGCGTGAGTATGTGTATATTGGGGCTCAGGGAGGGTGCTAGATCTGATTCTCTTATTTCACTCACTCCCCTTGTGAACAAAGTTGTCAAGGGGATGTAGCCTATTACAGAAAGCCCAAACAAAGTATACTTTTCAGAAAAGGATCAAATGTTCTAACCCTTCCCCATTAGCACCTTGCTTTTTGCAACCGAGATGAGCAAATGTAAGTGTCACCGGAGGGGCAAGTTTTCACTCTATGAGCATTACTGACTGTTTACTGTGTACCAGACACTGTTGAAAGAGCAGTGAAGAAAGCAAAAAGCAAATGCTTTGTAGCTTTCAGGAAGAAGAAATAAACCCCTGCCACCATTCAGGCCTAAAAATAGCAGTTAGATAAACACCCTAAAAGTACAAAAAGGAAATAATTAAAATGTTGTGAAGACTAGATATTTGGGTAGCTACCCATTCTCTTATTTGCTGTTCTCCTTTGTAGGAGTTACAACCATTTTACAAATAAGAGTCCAGAGTCAGCTGGAATTTTAAGAGTGGTAGATACAGTATTTCTTCTGCAGCAGAACAAACTCGCACTGAAGAATTGGGGGGTGGTGCTGTCCAAGGTACCAGTTGGAGACTCCAAAAGCCTAGCTGGGATTTGAACGGGGCAATGACACCCCACTCCAGTACTCTTGCCTGGAAAATCCCATGGATGGAGGAGCCTGGTGGGCTGCTGTCTATGGGGTCGCACAGAGTCAGACATGACCGAAGTGACTTAGCAGCATGAGTTCCCCTATAATTTTCAGAGGTAACATTTTGCCCTTGATATGTAAATAAGCATCACAATATACAATTATGTGTATGTGTACCAAAAACAACTTTTTTTCATGTATTTTTTAATATTTTATTTTTCTGTTTTCTGATTCATTGATTTCTGCTTTTATCTCAATTTCTGTTGCACTCTCAGCTTTTTATTTTTATTTATTTTTTGGCTGCACTGGTATGGCATGTGGGATCTTAGTTCCTCAACCAAGGACTGAACCCATGCTCCCTGCATTGGAAGGAAAGAGTCTTAACCACTGGGCCACCAGGAAGTCCCTCTTTCATGTACTGTTACTTTAAATGTCCTGTCCCTATTGAAAGACAAGTTCCATTAAAATGCAAAGAATTAGGAAGTTTTTCTATCAATTCAGTTCAAATGGTTGTAAAGTGCACTTCATCTTGTAGGTGATATTCTTCCCTAGACCAATTGAAAATTTCTCCTGCTTAGATGTGGAAGTTGCAGATTCAACTGTCTACAAGATCAGTTGTTGTTATTTAGTTGCTAAGTTGCATCTGACTCTTTCAACTCCATGGACTGTAGCCCATCAGGCTCCTCTGTCCATTGGGTTTCCCAGGCAAGAATACTGCAATGGTTTACCGTTTCCTTCTCCAAGGGATCTTCCCAACCCAGAGATCCAACCCATGTTTCCTGTGTCTCCTGCATTGTTAGGCAGATTCTTTACCACTGAGCCACCAGGGCAAAGTAAATAACTGAAATGGGGCATTTAAATAGTAACTGACATGGCTTCTGAGTTGGGGAGATAACTGGCGTGGTGGGACTGGTTACCAGGAAAGTGTGTGCTGTCTAAAAGGAGACGCCTCGGTGGGAGGGGGGTTCAGGATGGGGAACACATGTAAATCCATGGCTGATTCATGTCAATGTATGGCAAAAACCACTACAATATTATAAAGTAATTAGCCTCCAACTAATAAAAATAATTGGGAAATAAATAAATAAATTAAAATGTACAAGAACCCAAAAAAATAAATAAATAAAATAAAACCACATGCCCCATTCTTCCTAATATAGAAAATAGATAAATAAATAAAAGGAGACACCTCTACTCAACACCAGACATTGTGTTCATGTAAGACAGCAAACTCAGTCTTACTAAGTTAGCTGGCTATCCAGGAGATGTTCGAACACTTCTCAATTTAAAAAAAGTCTAGTTAATTCAATTTCTTACCGTTCATTGGGTAAGCCAAAGAGAACACCTGTGGGTTGGATCTTACAGGCTTCCGCTTTGCAATCTGTTCAAGGCTGGTTCTCTTACTTGAAATCTCGTATACTTAAAATACTGGAAGATGCAAAAACAGGTATTTTCTTCACCATTTCAAAGATGGAAAAATTGAGGTACAAAACATCTTAGAGTAATTGACAGGAGCCAGCCCCTCCAGGGCCCAGCCACCACCCTGAAGCAGTCAGCTCCATGTCCACTGCTAATTTTAGCCTACAACTGCAGAATACCAATGAGTGTTTTTGCCAAGTACTTTTGACTTTGTGGGCCAGACAGTCTTTTTCATAACTACTCAGCTCTTCCCTTTGAGTGTGAAAGCAATCATGGACAATGTGTAAATTTATGGGCGAGGCTGTGTTCCAATAAGACAATTCACCAAAGCAGGTCACAGGCTGGATTTGGTCTGTGGGTCAAGGTTTGCTGATCCCTGGTTCAGAATAAGAATATGATGATACGGACTTTCTTAATGATTCAGTGGTTGGGACTCTGCACTTCTAATGCAAGGGGCACAGGTTTGATCTGCTGCCTGTATGGGGCATAGTTCCTTGGGAACTATGATCCCACATGCTGTGCAGCACAGCCAAAAAGAAAAAAAGATGCGTAATAGGATAAAGCATACTATTTATTTCATTAAGTCGGCTGCATAAATACTTAAACCCCTGGAATTTAAATCAAAATCCAGGGTAATCATGAGAGATGAGATACCAAAAACAAAATTGCTAAAGTGATTTTAGGCCACAAAAAGCCAGTGTGTTTGGTATGGGCCATGCCTAGATCAGTTCTGGATAAAGTAATGTGAACAGGAGCATGTCCAACCGAGATTAGTGATAAAAAGACTCGACCAGAAAAGGCTTTATGTTCATCTGGTGGGTGTGCCTGCCACCCCACTCCACCCCACCCCAATCCGCTGCTGGTGGCCACTGCATGGAAAAGGATCATGAGACGTCACATGAGGACTGAGAGAAGATGAGGGCCATGACTGATTAGTAATGTCTGTCAAGGGAATAAAGGCGAATACTGAAGAGTGAGCCACATGGCTGCCATCTTTAAAACCATATCACATGGGGAAGGACAGGGAGTCAACAAACAGAATTTGCTATCCCAAATAAGTTGTATAACCCAAAATATAATTTTCTTCAAACTGACAAAATAGTATCATACTTTATAAATATTAATCTTATCTTGCTAACAATGCACATGACTTATCCAAAATAGTTTTTATTACAGCACGCAGGAGGGAGCCAGGCTAGGTCACCTCTGAATATTCTTCTCAGCCCTGCACAGGACTCTGTGATTTTTCAAGACGCCTCATTGTACCATCCCAGCTGTGTTCTGGGTGGCTTAGTCTTCCCCATAGCTTTGCTTTGAAGATGTCATGAATATTTAAACACACTTTAGGCTAAACATTTTTCACGCTTCTCATTTCACCCACAGTCCAAAGGTGGGTTTTGTTTGGCAAGAAAGCTCATTTTTGAGATGTGTGTATGTACATATATATGCATATAAACCCACTGGCATTGTTTTATATACACATACTCGGACCTCCAAGGTGTGTGTATGTAAATTCCTCCTCTTAAATTTTGACACTTGGCTCCGAAGTCAAAGTCTGTAGGTCAAGGCCACTGATGTGTCTTCAGGCATGAACCAGCAGGTGTGCTTAGTATGGATGGACTGATTATTCAGAAACGACTTGTGAGTGCTCCCACTGCAGTTATTCATGTGCTGTGACCTCAGAACCACAGTGACAGTGAGAAAGCCAATGTCCTCTTACTGGTGTTGATGAGGAAGAGGTTCAGTGAGTCACAGAAGGTCCCAGAGAGAGATGCGGACAGGTAAGGCATGAAGGGCTCGTTAAGTATACATAAAGTGTTTTGTTTTTGTTGTTGTTTTAGGTTTTACACCCATCAGAGTGGAGGGAATAGGCAGAGGGAAAAACAAAAAACAAAAATGACTGTAGAAGCTGAATGTAGATGAAAAAAACAAAACACAACAGTGGATAAAGCAGAGGAACATGGAATACCAGCACCTAATCAGGAAGGCAGATGCCTCTAGAAACAAAAGTGAAGGCAGTGGGAATGACTGAAATTCAGCTTAAGAAGCTGTAAGTTCCTCAGATCTGTCTCCTTATTTCCTGTAGCAAGACTGCCAAGATTCCAAACTGGAAAGAGACTGGAGATTTCTCCTCTAGAGAAGGTAAAACTAAAGGTCTCTGGACTAAAGGACTCCAGAACTGGGTCCTACTTTTTTTTTCTTTTTAAAGAGAGAGAATGAAAAATTACAGAATAAAAATTTTTTTTTAAAAAATTTGTTTTAATGAAAGAGCAAAAGTTAAACTCCAAAGAAAGTTTAGAAAATAAAGTTAAAAAAATCACCCAGAACAGAAAGGAAAAAGACAAATAGGAAATAAATGAAAATTTAAAGACTGCTATAGGAAGATTGAGGACAGGAGGAGAAGGGGACGACAGAGGATGAGATGGTTGGATGGCATCACTGACTCAATGGACATGAGTTTGGGTAAACTCTGGGAGTTGGTGATGGACAGGGAGGCCTGGTGTGCTGCGGTCCATGGGGTCGCAAAGAGTTGGACATGACTGAGCGACTGAACTGAACTGAATAGGAAGTCTATTATCCAATAGGAATCCTTGAATGCAAGAACAAAAAAAAATGGAGGGGAGGAAACCATCCATTATATAATTTATCTATCGCTGCATAAGAGAAAAGTCACTCAGGGCCTCCCTGGTGGCTCAGTGATAGAAAATCTGCCTGTCAATCCAGGAGACATGGGTTTGATCCCTGGTTCGGAAAGATCCCACATGCCACGGAGCAACTAAACCTGTGCATCACAACTATTGAGCCTGTACTCTGCAACAAGATAAGCCACTGCCATGAGAAGCCCACACCCTACAACTAGAGAGTAGCCCCCACTCTGTACAACTAGAGAAAAACCCATGCAATAATGAAGACCCGGTGCAGTCAATAAATACATATATATAAACTATTTTTTTTAATCACCCCAACCGCACAGAAAACTTATAACAAACATTTATCCTCTTACCTTGCTTCTGAAGGACAGGATCTGGGAGCAGCTTAATGGCGTAGTTCTGGCTCAGAGTCCTCCAAGAGGCTTCAAGCAAGGTGCCAGCAAGGGTTGCTGTCTCCTCTGAAGCTGGATTGGGGCTTAGAGGAGTTTCTCCAGGGTGACTCACTCACATGGCTACTGGCAGAAGCCTCAGTTGCTAACTGGCTGTTGGCAGGAGCCTTCCCCATAAGGCTTCTGCACACGGTAGCTGGCTTCCCCCAAAGCAATCCAGGAGAAAGAGAGAACACGGTCAAATGGAAGTCACAGTGTCTTTTATACCCCAATCTCAGAAGGGAGTTACTATCACTTCACTGTATGCTGTTGGTCACAGAGACCAACCCTGGTCCAATAATGAGAGTGAACTGTACAAGGGTATGATTATCAGGAGGTGAGGATCATTGGGACCATCTTGGAGGCTGACTAACACATCCACGAAATATGTATGTTTGTGTATATTCATTTATGTGTGTGTATATAATATATATATATATAAAATCCTGAAAGTCTGAGAATTAAAAAAATATATTTATATATATATAATATTTAATATTATAATACAATGTTTTAATGTATTGATATTAAATATTTAATATATTAAACATATATATTTAAATATTTCAACTCTCAGAATTTGAGGATCTAAGTTTCCAGAATTGAAAAAGCCCACTAACCACTCAGCACTATGGGCCCACGCCACAGCCCACTGTCATGACTTTCAAAATACCAAGGATCCAACGAGCTTCGAATTGTTAAAAATTCAGATCACTGAAGAAGATGCACAGATGATCCACTGGCACATAAAAAGGTGCTCAGAGAAATGAAAATCAAAGCCACGATGGGATGTTACTTCACACCTGTGAAATGGTTATTATCAAAAAGACAAGCTTTAACAAGTGCTGGCCAGGATACGGAGAAAAGGAAACTTATGCAGTGGTGGTGGGAATGTAAATTTGGACAGCTATTATGGAAAAACTATGGAGGTTCCTCAAGAAGTTAAAAATAGAACTACCAGATGATCCAGCCATCCCACTCTTGGGTATATATCCAAAGAAGATGAAATCATCATCTCAAAGAAATATCTGCACCAACTTGTCACCAAAGAATTATTCACAATAGCCAAGACATGAGAAAAACCCGCGTTCACTGATAGATGAATGGATAAAAAAAATGTGGTACAGGGAATTCTCTGGCATCCAGCAGTTAGTACTCAGGGCTTTCACCGCTATTGGACCAGGTTCAATCCCTGGTCAGGAAACTAAGATCTCGCCAAAATAAAAAAACCACAAGCACACACACAAAAAAGGAAATCCTATCATGTGCAACAATATCAATGAACCTTGAGGGCATTATGCTAAGTGAAATAAACAAAACAAAAATGCTGCTTATAACTTACATGACGAAGCTAAAAAAAAAAAATGAGCTCAGAGAAACAGAGTAGACTGGTGGTTGCCAAAGGTGGGGCATAGGAGCTGGAGGAACTGGGTGAAGGTGTTCAGTGGTACAAACTTCCAGTTATAAAATAAAATCTGAGGATGTAATGGTCAGCATGGTGACTATAGTTAACAATACTGTACTGTGTGCTTGGAAGTTACAAAGACAGTAGATCTTAAAAGTTCTTACCACACACACACAAACTGATAACTAATGAGGTGATGGATATGTTTAACTAGCCTTACTGATAATCATAACACACACATGTATCAAATTATGCTGTACACCTCAAACTTGTACACAATGTCATAAACCAAGTATATAGTGATGAATTAGCTGGAGAAAAAGGTCAGATCAAAAAATCAGTAGTCAGAGTGGCTTCAGACTTCTCAAAGACAACATTGAGAGCTAGAAAGCAATAAACAGTGCCTTCAAAATCTTACAGAAAAACGATCTCCAAGCCAGAATTAAACCCTCCAAAATGGAGAAACACTGGAGAAGAAACAACCAAATTTTAGAAGGTGGAAAGTAAACTGGGAAAAAAAAAACAACTGAATTTTAAAACCTGAAAATGAAGAACTTGAAAATAATGAATTGGCAGCACAAAGAATTTTTAGAAATGGATGTCCAGAGAGGGAGGGGCTGTCTGAAATACCATTAAGAGCTAAGTACTTATGAGGCCTTTTCAGTTCTGGAAATGTAAGGGACTAAATTCTGGGCATGAAAAATGTAGTTATACCAGCCAAAGCATCAACAAAAGTACAAAAATAGAAGTGCTTTGAATCACGCTTGGTAAGTTACTGCAAGATGCATTTTACCCAAATTGGGTAGGAAGTAGAGAAACAAGAGAAACAAGAAATGGGAGAGCCAAACACAGATATAGGGGGGCTCCAGGATGGTGCTGAGGAGGGGAACCCCAGAGGGACAGCTGTGTGCCAGGCTGCAGGCCAAACAGTTCAGAGTGCAGGTCAGAGGCCCTCAGGCAGGAAGCTTCTCAGGCTGATCGAACGGATGGAATACCTGGTGCATCTCAATGTCTTATGGGGAACTGAGACACTCATTGAAGTCTGAGGTCAGATTTGTAAGAGTACATAGAAAACCAAGAAAACAAAAATGAGGGGGAAATGCAAGGTAATTATTAACTCCTGGGGGAAATATTGTCCAGGAAAGAAAAGGCAACCACAGTTTACAACATGACTCAGCTGCAACTATTTACAGCCATAAGGATGTAAACACTGAATACTGACCTAATCAAAATTATTAAAGATCTATTTTGAGGGAGTACAGCATGGCTTCCACAGGAGGCATTTAACAGAGAATGCCAAGGACGGATATGTCCAGCATTAGTAACAAGGAGATATAGAAGTTAAATACCAAAATAATCAGCTTAAGGAGGTGAGGTGGTTGATTCTGGGAGGGGAAATGAAGGAGAAAACAGAGGACTACTGTATTTTGTGGCCACTTCACAGAATCTTTTTACTTTCTAAACTGCATGTGCATCACTTTGATCTTAAGAGATTAATAAGCTGCAATCAGAAATCAGGCAACAGTCACCTATCCATTTGTCAATGAGCATTTAATGTGTGCCTACAGTATACCATCCCCAGGAATTTGGAGGAAAAACGAAGTTTCTTGATCCAGGCCCTTTCTTTACTGGCTCATAGTCCATTACGTTTCTCAGCACAACCGGAGGGGTAGTGGTTCAAACTATTCTCTAGAGAGGCATTAACATGGTGAAGAGGAGAGGCCTGGACACCTGCTTGGTCTTGAACTTCAAGCCCTGCGGCCAGTGGTCTCTGTTGGCTTACTGTGGGCAAGGGAGCAGTGAGTTTAGCCTCAAGTCACGATGGGACACAAGCAGGTAGGAAAGATGACAACTAAGATAACAACAGTCTCTAACAGGGGCGGTGAGTGATGTGGGATACATTTTCTAAAGTGCTAAGCACAACCTAAAGGCTTGTTTCAAGTATGAGGACCATTGTTCTGGCTGCTTGCTTTCCATGACCTCATTTAATCCTCACAGTGAACTTCTGAGGTGGCTTCAGTTCAGTTCAGTTCAGTCGCTCAGTCGTGTCTCTTTGCGACCCCATGGACTGCAGCACGCCAGGCCTCCCTGTCCATCCCCAACTGCCAGAGTCCACCCAAACCCTTGTCCATTGAGCTGGTGATGCCATCCAACCATCTCATCCTCTGTTGTCCCCTTCTCCTCCTGCCTTCAATCTTTCCCAGCATCAGGGTTTTTCAAATGAGTCAGCTCTTCGCATCAGGTGGCCAAAGTATTGGAGTTTCAGCTTCACCATCAGTCCTTCCATTGAACACTCAGGACTGATCTCCTTTAGGATGGACTGGTTGGATCTCCTTGCAGTCCAAGGGACTCTCAAGAGTCTTCTCCAACACCACAGTCTGAGGTGGTTAACCAGGTGTGAAAATGGAAGGGGTTGACTCCAATCCTATTTAAGCATCTTCTGGACTTTGGCAGCCTGTTAGGGACAGGGGAAGCTAAAGGGAATGGAAACATATGAAGGGGGTGCAGAGGTGAACACATTTTCACTCCTGAGCCTTCATTTCCTCATCTGGGAAACGGTTGCTGTTGTCTAGTTGCTAAGTTGTGTCCGACTCTTTTGCAGCCCCATGGACTGTAGCCTGCCAGACTCCTCTGTCCATGGGATTTCCCAGGCAAGAATACGGGAATGGGGGCTTCTTTGGTGACTCAGTGGTAAAGAATCCACCTGCTAATGCAGGAGACAAGGGTTTGATCCCTGATCCAGGAAGATCCCGCATGCCGCAGAGCAACTAAGCCCACGTGCCACAACTATTGAGCCTGGGCTCTAGAGTCCAGGAGCCACAACTGCTGAGCCCACCTGCTGCAGCTACTGAAGCTTGTGCATGCCTAGAACCTGTGCTTCACAACAAGAGAAGCCACCGCAGTGAGAAGCCTCTGCACCCTAACTAGAGATTAGCCCTGCTCACCGCAACTAGAGAAAGCCCATGCAGCAATGAAGACCCAGCATAACCAAAAATAAACTAATTAAAAAAAAAAAAGAATACTGGACTGGATTGCCATTTCCTTCTCTAGGGGATCAAACCTGAGTCTCCTGCTCTGTAGGCAGATTCTTTACCAGTAAGCCACCAGGGAAGCCCCCTTCTGGAAACTTAGGGAATCATTAAGACACACCTCTCATGCTTGTTGAGTGCATTAGATAAGATGATGTATGGAAAAGTTCTTAGCGCTCACCTGGGCACAGAGTAAGTGCTCAATTAACACAAGCCCTTATTCCTTCCCAGTCCTTGTATGATTACAGGGTTCTCCCACACTTGGAGTTCTGAAAGCTCCCACTTCTGGTAAGGGCGGTGCACCATGCTTGTGGGAAGACAAGGGATCAAAGCAGAAGAAAAGGGAGTCAAACAGAATTACTGTCTAACAGGGATGTGTGCTGTTGCCCTTTATTGGTTTTACATACGAGTTAGTTTACGAATACTTTCAGGAGCATGTAAGTGTGAAATTGGAAAGCGTCACTGCAGCACTGCTACGAGTCACTGCACTGGCAATATAAAAGGGGAGGAGGGCGGGGGACACGGTGGGCTGGGGAGAGCGAGAAAAGGAGGGAGGCGGGGAGAAACAGAAGGTGAGTCCCAGAAGGTACAGAAGGACAAAAAGACACGGGGCTGGGGAGCAAACTGGCTTTTAAGTTCAAAGCACATTCATGCAGGCTGATGGCTGAACATACTTCTTTGACTTTTTCAACATGCCCCCCACTCTCCCACCTCTGTGCTTTCACTCCAGCTGTTTCCTACATGTGATTTCCCATTCCCCGCCACAGACACTGCTCGAGGCTGGCCGAGCTTTCAGGCCAAGCTCAAATTTTATTTTCTTTCAGGAGAAATTATAAAGTGTTCCTTGGTTAATAAGAATACAGACTCTGGGTCAGCAAGACCTGCTTTGGAATTGAGTTTGGTTGAACCTGAGGCAAGTTTCTTCACCTCTAGAAACCTTAGCTTTCCAATCTGTGAAATGTAGATCTGTAGTCACAACCTCATAGGGTTACAATAAATAATAAATGATAATGTACACAAAGGCTAAACCATCTGCTCAATAAATGTCAGCTGCTATTATTTTCTCCATCACCCACATTCCAGTCCCACTTCCTCCACACCTATTACACTGACCCAGAATTACTGACAACCATGGAACCACGCTTTTACCTCTAAATCCTCAAAAAGAGCCTCATCTACTACATAACATAAAATAGATGTGGCATAAATATCATGTGAGTTGAATGTAATGACTATCCCAGTCTCTGATTATGGACTGTTTCAAGAAGAAAAAACATCCCAAGCAACTGGCTACAGGTGACCAGATGACCATGGGTAGGTTCCTGATCTTGTCTGGGATGAGAGTGAGGCTCTCCAGGAAACCATTCTGTGGCAGAGACACATCAGCTCCCATAATAATAAGAACAAGAAAGAACCAACAGGTACTGAGGTCTTACTACATCCTAAACAAGCACTTACTACTTCTAAGTGCTTTACCCCAAATAAATCAGCTAATCCTCAAAACAACTCCATGGAAAAGGGGCAATTTTCACCACCATTTCACAGAGGAGGAAACTTAAGAATGACCAGCTGTCCTGGTTTGCCAGGATCTGAGGGGGTTCCTGGGATGTAAGATTTTCAGTGCAAAACCCAGGAAAGTCCCAGGCACGCTAGGGTGAGTGCCTAACACTGAAGCACACAGATGTTATGCAAATGTCCCAAGGTCAATGAGTGGCCAAACCAGGATGACAAATCCAGGACCCCCATCACCTCTACTGCAGACACAAAGGCGAAAATGAATCAATCCATTGAGGCAACAAATTAGCCAAGTCATAAAGTGGACTCTCAACCGGGCTTCCCAGCACAGAGTCTGACACGAGTGCGTATTCAAATGACTGTCCCAATTGTATTCTAGCCATGCACTGCCTAGAGCTAGCCTTGTGACTCTCAGGCAAACTGTTATCATCACTGGGCCTCAGATGCTTTCACCTTCAAGATGAAGAAAGGGGTCTAACTCAGGGATGGCAAATAACAGGCACCCTTTGCCCACAGCAGGAGAAAGTAAATGATCAGACTACTCTTTCCCGCTCCACCCAAACTTGGGCTACAGAGTCCTTCTCAACCCAACAGAGTGAGTATCACAGCCCATTTGTAGCTGATTTTTAGCATGATTTCCTAAGCCAACATCTTTATCTTCATCGTCTATTGACACTCAACCAACCAGCTTCCCAGGAGTCACTCTGGTCTCTTAGGATTTGGCTCTCAGACTGACACTTAAGGACAGCAGACAGATGGCTGCAGGATGACAATGGAAGGGACAGACTCCACTTCTGGGCACGCCCTGTCCAGCCCTGTGTTATGGACACCTCACCAAGGTACAGCACCATGGACAAGGGCAGGGACTCAGGAGAGACCACCTGGCCTTGGCATCCTGGCTTATTCACTATATACAGCAGTGTGACCTTGGGCAAGTTACCTAAGCTGATTCTCCATTTCCTCAACTACATAATAAGGATTATAAGACTACCTGCCTCATAGGATTATAAGGATTCAATTAGTTAATATATGTAAAATGCCTAGCACACAATAAGCAGTAGATGTGTTAGTATTATTAGAATCCTCAAAATCACCCTCCAAGGTGGATATTATTATTTAACAGATGAGGGAACTGAGGTTCAGAGGGATTACGTTGCCCAAGGTCACACGGCTAGTTAAGCAGCAAAGCCGGATTCACAGGCTGATTTCTAAGGCTTTGCTCTGCCACACTGCATCTCTGTAAACACTTGATGGTGAAATAAGTGATTCTTGACTGTCAGCAGGCCTTGCCTGGATTCCCAGGGCTGTACTCCCCCACACCCCCAGCACCTGCTTGTTCTCTCCTGGCTGGCTCTGGAATACCCCCTGCTTTTTCCCCGGCCCATCCACACCACCGGCCAAGGGAACACTGATGCCAACAGGTCTGGGCATCGGCCAACAGAAAACCAGAACCCAGACTGCAGAGTCTCCAGCTCCTGGGAAACAGGGGAGAGAAGCTTTACCATTTTGATTATTGGTCTTTCCCAATCTGTCAAGCGAATTCTGCCATTTTATAGATCTCCATCTTTCAGGGAACTGAGTAGACACAGATTAGAGAAAACAGGTTAAAGGGATTAAGCACCCAGCTACCTATGCTGTGTCTTATCTACCTCACTCCCCTGGGGAGTCTCCTAAACATATGTATCTCTTTGCCTTAATAATCACACCTATTCACAAAAATATCAATTCCAGATAGCACTAAAAAAGTTGCTATAGCTAATGTATTTCTGGCCATGCTATTATGTCCAACAAGGGTGAGCTGGTGGTGCCATATTTCTAGTTCATTCCATCCAGTGAATTTTTTTTTGGCCAAGCCGTGCAGCTCACAGAATCTTAGTTCCCTGACCAGGGATCAAACCCATACCCCTTGAAATGAAGTGTAATGTCTTAACCACTGGACTGCCAAGGAAGTCCCAATGCGCCTTGCTGGGAAAGTGCTTACCCAAAGATGGGGCTTGGGGAGTCTCTGACACTCGTAAGAGACCAGAAGTTGGTTCGGTTCCTGCTTCTGCCCAGGTCGCCGGTGGGTGCTGAGCTTGCAGCAAGTGACGAGGAACCGGGCAGCTCTTCCAGCTGGTGACTCCACAGGATGTGATGTGCAGAGCGCAGCACCGTGTCAGATGTTTAGCTCTCTGCCCACATTTTAGAGCCAGGTCGATGGCTCCTAACCCTCCTCACTTTATACACAGGAAAGGCAGGAAGAAAGTGGGTTGGAAAAGCAGATCCGTGTTTCCCTCTGAAGCCTTGCTCTCACTGCTCATGAGATCAGGTCAGCTCCATCCAAATGGAAGACTCTTTGTGTTCTCAACGGTTCCTTCTTTTGCAGAACTGGTGCACTCATGCCTTTTGAAAGGCAGGCAACCTCCTGGCGGGGAGTTTGGCTCTCTCTGCTCTCCTACCAAGGGAGAATGCCAGAGTCATCTGGCAAGGGGAAGGGTCCGACCAAGTAAGTGCTTTCACCTCTAAAATTTGCTCTAGATGTGTGTCCAAGAGGTGAGAGCAGATAAAAGCAAACAGCCAGGGAAGCGCTGAAGGAGAAAGGTGTGAATGCTAAATCTGATTTTAACAGAAGAGGTCGGGAAAGGACAGCAAAAGGTAGTAGGTGGGAAAGTTGGCTTAGAATCCAAAAGATCTGGACTTAGCCTCTCGGTATGGGACCTTGGAGAAGTTACCGAACCATTTTCTGTGACTAATGGAACCTGCTTCCTCCTCCGTAAACTGGTTGATAACAATGATGTGCTCCCTCCAAGACTGTTACAAGGCTTCAACAAGAGGATGCAGGTGAAGGGCACAGCGCTGGGAGCCGGAGCCATGCTTACTGACCGGTCTGCCTCACTCTACCCATCATTTTATACTAACACTGCTTGACAGCTACCATTCACGGAGCACTTACCAGGCACGGTGCTGATCTCTGGGTTTCAAAGTAAGCCTCGGATTGATTTTGTATCAGTACTCTTCAACAGCTTACTGCCACGATTAAGTGAGAAAACACCTCCTACAGAGGGTTTAGTCTAGTGCCTGATACATAGAGTACTCAGGTAAAAGGCAGATACTAACATCAAGGGCAGGCCACATTCGCCTTGGTAACAAACAGGAGAGTGAGCTGGTGGACCTGAGTCTGAACCACACCCTCTGCTGCCAGCTCACATCCCTGGTCCACAGCCTCTAGCCCACACCAGAAACTCGGCTCTTCTACAACTAAGGAAGGACCCATACACCTGAAGAGCTTGAAGGCTAAGGTGATTACAACAGAGGAAACTTGTCGGGCTAGCAGTTACCAGGGCAAGGAGAGATAACTGAAAGTCTACGGAGCTCACAGACGCTGTCTCTTGGTCTAGATGCTGGTTCCATGTACGTGCTCACACTGAGAAAACAACTTCTACAATTAAGATTTGTGCACTTTTCTATATGACTGCTGCGGTGGTTCAGTTGCTAAGTCATGTCTGACTCTGCGTCCCCAAGGACTGCAGCACGTCAGGTCTCTCTGCTCTACTATCACTCGGAGTTTGCTCCAGTTCATGTCCACTGAGTCGGTGATGCCATCCAACCATCTCTTCCTCTGCCGCCCCCTTCTCCTTGAGCCTTCAATCTTTCCCAGCATCAGGGTCGTTTTCAATGAGTTCTACGAATGTTACGATAACAATAAAAAATTATTCAGATTGTGACTGCCCTTCTCCATTATCCCAAGTGTGGAGCAGCCCTTCCCAATGGGTGTTACAAGCACAACTGGGCTGTGAGCGCACGGGCCCCCAGGGGCAGAAAGCGGCCTCACCACGTTACCGCCCCCCCCCCACCAGGGAGCTATAGAAACACCATCTTTTTTGGTGAGATTGGCAAGTACTGCTCTCGAGTTCTCAATGAACAGCAGCCTCCTCATCAGACCAGTTTACCTTAAGGCCTTTCCTACCTTAGGTCAACTGTATTTACTCCATTTTTAATCAGGTTCTTCTATCCTTTCCGACCAGAAGACAGCTTAGCTGGCTACACTTAAGGGTTGACAACTGTAGACTGGCTCTTTATAGACCTGGGAGTTCATCTTGGACATCACGCATATCTAACCCTTCAGCAAGCTAATGACTAGGAGGTCCCTCCCTCTTCTCTGACTTCCTTCCCCCCCCATGACCACTGAAGGGAAAACCTAAAATAAATTTTAATCATTTAGGCAATCAATGGATGTCACACAGATTACGTGCAGGTTTTCTCTTTGAAAGTTTATTGTCATTTAAAGAAAAAAAAATAAAACCCTCTACTTGTTACATTCACCTCTCAGAACATTTAATGTACCAGTTAATGATGTTATTGTATAAAAAAAAAGCCCACCAACTGCTTGAAATGGCTGTAAGTTATTATTATTTTTTGCCATGTTCTGGTATTAAAGTGGTTTAAACTCTTTGGAAAAAAATGGTGTAACATTAAGTACCGAGATTTCAAATTCCCAGATTAGAAACAAGGTTTTTTTTATCAGGAGGAATTTTAGTAAAAATTCAAGGGTAAAAGGAAATGTTAATAGAAAATAAAAAACAAAAATATTGTAAAAAATAGAATCCCCCTCCCCACCCCCCACCCAGTCAAGTTAGGTTAAAAAAAAAAACATTGCAACCAAACCCATTCCATCCCACCCCCCATATTTCTCTTAGAAAAGTCACCCAATCCTAAACACAGGGTCTCACACACCAATACAAGTAGCTTGATTTGCAGATCAGCTTCTGGGATCTTCTACTGGCCCCAGTTAGAATTTCTTTAAAAAAAAAACTTAGGTAGTTAGACTTCTATAAATACTGGTATCCAAATCAAGGAAAATATCCTGGCTTTGGTATGGCTACAGAAATCTGGAAACTGTTCAAGAGGACACTGGCTTAGAGAGGGAGGTGAGGGAGACACACAACTCCTAGGTGGAGGTAAAATAAATATTAGGACACCCCCGCAGCAAACACTGCAGGTAACACTTGAGGCTGATGCCTCGAACAAAACACGTGTACAGGTTCTTGATCAGGATCACACACATACAGCTTCTTGAACACAGTAACACACACATAGGTTCTTGATCAGATTAACATATGTATAGGTTATTGATTGGAATTGTCTGGACCAAACTTTATCCAAGTACCACTTGCAGGAAATAGTTTGAATCTGGGAATTTATCTGGTGCCCTGATGAGATAAAGGCCTTTTGGAAGAAGAATAACCACCTGGGCTAAGAGCCAGGCCCCTCTTATTCTAGGAAGCTCAGAATCTGTTTTTTCCTTGTCTTGTTTGACTTTGCCCACCATAAAAGCACCTCTATCTCCTAGCAAGGGGGGTCTTCCCTCCCTGGTCACCAACCATAGGGGTCTATCTGACGGGCAGAACTGCTGACTCTTCATCTCTGGAGTGACTCAATAAAAAGCAAATCTGCCAGGATCAGGAGCATAATTTACTGTGCCATGTCCCAAGTGGACCACATGGTTTCCCCCATTCTCACTACATCATAACTGTTAAGGGTTGTGGGAATACTGAGGAGAAGGTAGAAGTGTGGTGGAGTCCATGCTGAAGCATGGCCTCAAACATCCTCCAATTTACAGAAGAGAAAAGGATAAAGTGTCTGGTCTTCAAATCACTAATCTTTTCATGAAAGCACAAAGGAACCACCAGGCAAGGCCAGAAAACAAGGTGAGCTGCTGCTGCTCCAATGCTTAAAAATTGTTATCAATACAAAGAACCACCACCACTCCCCCAAAGAAACTCTAGAGCAGTGGTAGGAAGACAAGACAATCATTAAAAAAAGAAAAAAAAAATTTTTTTTAAACCATGTTTGATGGCAACACACACAAAATACATCTAAATAAATTTCCAGCACAGTGTGCAAGGGGATAACAAAGAGCTCCCTGATATTATGGGAAGTGACACACACCACAGCAAAAATTCAGCCAAGAGAGGGCCGCCCTTACAGCAAAGGTTGACAAGAAAAAATAAAAGGTGAAGGCCCTGTTTAGTGCAGATCTGGTTCACTATTGTAAAAATCACCGTGGGAGGCTGGAAGGCAGTAAAGAAACTCAGAACGCCCAGGCAACTTCTGATAAATGACGTCATTTATCCTGTTTTCTAAATGAGACTCCAACACCAGAAGACAATGAGAGAAAAACTGGATTATAAATTAAAACTCAAATGTACCTGTACAAGCCTTTACTCTGGGTCACTAAGGTTTGGTCTCTGTTGAAGCCAGGACTCTGGAAAAGGTAATCTACTTGTCCTCACAGCTCCGCAACCTACTTTGGGACATGTGTATCAAGAGATAACACGAAGACAATCACTTGAGACCAAGGGAATTGCTTACAAAGGTTTCCTAGGATGCATCACGTCTACTGATTGCTCAGAGAGGCTAACACTTGACCCAAATACTTTAACATCTTAAGATGGCAACAAGAATATTAAAGCAAACAATCAGCCAGTAAGTCATCTGTCCAATTTGGAGAGTGAAGGAACGTGAGCAGGGCAGGCTGTTTCATCAGGATTCATTTAGGGAGAGTGTAGGTTTAACGGCAGTCACAGCCTTCTTCGTCTCCAACGTGGGCCAGAGCTCCTGGGAGCTGACAAGATTTCATGGGTTTGGAATGGCCAAGGTGAAACACTGGCATCAGCAACAAGAGTGTGATCCGAGTTAGAGCGTACAGATCACTGATGACTCCACCATCTATCTCACCTCCCCACCGACCACAGACAACCCAATCATCAGCTGGCAGCAGGGACCACCTCATCTACTTGGGAGCAGGAGACAGCAGTGAACTACACGCTAAAATTTCTGAAATGATCACTTTGTGTTCCAGACTGAGCTAGAATAAATCTGTGTGAATAAACCACTTGCCTTAAACAACATTTGAAATATGGTACCTTCAGCACTTTATGAATATGAAACACTCTCCCTGCCCCGGCCCCGTTTACTGCAGTGCACGTTGTCTCCCATGCGAATTTTCCTGTCTTTCAGACAGTGGAACGGGTGGCACACACAGACGTAACATAAGACATTCGTTTCTCCAAGAAGGCTGAGTCCGGAGAATGACTCTCCTTCTGCTAGGACCTCTGCCCCAAGCTTCTGGGGAAGCAGCGAACTGCACTCAACAAGGAAGGGACCTACGTGATCCACTGATTGGATTCAAAAGGTGAAAACGCATTGCAGAGGGTACCCTTTCTGCTCCTCGCCATGGAAGACAGACCTACAGATAATAGAGAGAACTGTCCCTTCAAATCAGAGGCGGCTTTAAAAGAGAAAAAAAAAAAAAGACAAAGGATAAGCAAAAAAAAAGAAAATTGGTAAAGCCAACTCCCAACGCTCCGGAGAGTACAACAGTCTCAGGGTGACGGACGACTGGAAGAAGTCGACGCAGGGAAAGAATGATGCAAGGCGGGATGGGACTGGCCACCAGAATGCCTTGCAGAATCCACCATAGTGTTCTCGATCTGCTAAGGCCAAGGAGCCATTCCCAAGTTAAAAATTTTCTATTAAGAAAACAAAACAAAACCAAAAACCATTCCAGAAAAGGGGTCGAGGGAAGAAGAATACTGGAGAACATCAAGCCGCTGACCTCCGGCGGATCACAAAGAGCCCACGCTGAAGCTGGCCCAAGTAAATCCTCATCTTGGTGCTGTCGCTTGTCTTCCTCACCCAGATCTGTGGGGGAGAAGGAAAAGAAACAGGATGAGAGGCCAGTACTGAGGGACACATGTTTCAGAGCACAGGGATGTCTGCATGAACTAGGTGTCAGCACAGAGCTGGCAACCTCTTCCTGTCAACCCAAGAGGCCTTCACAGGCACCTCCTTGACCTCTGGCCTCTACTGCAGACAGCAGGCATCCGCCCTTGAACTCATTTCTTCCAGTCATCTCTTTTACAACTTTGAGTACAAAAACAGAAAGCAGTGATCCTGAGTTTCTTTTTCATTTCTGCCTCCATCTTAAGGACTCTTTCTGGTTTGGTTTGATTACAGCATTAGCAATATTAAGACACACATATTGATAAACAAACTCCTAATCAAATAGGAAAATATTTTCCTTGCCCCAAGGGACTTTCATGTTACAGCCTTCCAGAACTCTAGTTTCCTGGCAATTACGGCTAATGGTCATAACAAGAAAGGATAGAAAACTTAACAACAACAACAACAAAAATGCCTGTAAGTGAGTGAATGTCCAATTAGGATGCTGAGAAGGCAAAATTAGCTTAAGACAGTCCTTCTCTCCTGATCGTTATCATTCTCCCACAGATGCGATCAGACGTCTGGCACTGGACAGGGCAGGTGTATTCTTCTACAGAACTGAAAAAGAACTCTTCCAGCAGGCGGCCTGCCAGAGCTGCCAGGGGCACTCAGTACACAGCATCCTGCAGCCCGGTAGGGGAAGGAGGGCTACCCCTCCATCACCCATCCCACCTGAGGGAGGAATTCCTGGGGGCCAGGCACTGCGATGACCAAGCTGAGCTCCTTCATTCTCAGAAAAACCCTCAGAAGTAAGTACTGGCATCATCCCTGCGTTACAGAAGAGCACGGCCGAGTCCACTTGTCTGATGGAAACCCTGGCACACAACATCAAGGCCCTCTGCTCTTCCTCAGTAAACCACAGCACCTGACTCTTGTTCTCACCCGTTCTCTCAACCACGTACCTAACATGCAATCAGATGGAGATAAAAGTGTAATGTAAGTCTTTTAAAGATCTGCATCTCACCATATATGCAAGTGCAAGTTCACAGATCTCTCTCCTCTTTCCCCCATTCATTTTTCAGGTTTTAAAAAAGCTTATTCAAAAAAGTCACTCAGTCACGTCCAACTCCTTGCAACCCTACAGACTATAGCTGGCCAGGCTCCTCAGTCCATGGAATTTTCCAGGCAAGAATACTGGAGTGAGTAGCCATTCCCTTCTCCAGGGGATCTTCCTGACCCAGGGATCGAACCCAGGTCTCCTGCATTGCAGATAGATTCTTTACCATCTGATCCAGCAGGGAGTGGGGGTTGCGGGGGGACGACACACAGACTATTTTCAGTTTCATCTCAATTTCCTTACTGTGATTATTTAACAACACAAAGACTTTAGTCAAGTACACTGGTTTAAACATAAAGACCTCACATGAAGCCAAACTTCTAAAGGACCTTGTAGAACCATTTTAAACTGAAAACTGACTCCAAGGAGGGCTGAACTAGCAGGCAGTCACCAACATGCCCAGACCCACGACCCAGGCACCAAATCTGCCCATGGTCAAGTTATGCAGCAGCCAAGTAGCTTCAGTGTCGCTTACGATTTGACCTAAAAAAATGAGCTGAAATATTTCCAAGAATTGAGAAGTTTCCCCATTGCCAGAGTTGCAAGGCTCCAATGCACTGAGGCTTCTCCCCTCCAGGAGACATGTCTCAGTCTCACTGTTCCCTTGTCAGACCTCGCTGATGCTCTTGTCAAAGGGTGACAATCTTCAAAAGAAAAAGCAAAAACCTAACTTGCATTTCTATTTTCCTGAAAAGTCCTGAGGTGTCACAGCACAGGTTCTGAAGTTAGGTTCAGGTACCAGGAAGTCACATGCGCCTTGTACAGTGGCCCATAGGGCCAGGCACATGTGCTCTGCTGTGAAATTGCAAAGCCTACTGCCAGGGAACAGTAGGCTTCTGAGATGCCCTGTACTGACTTGGCTTGGGATGACACACAGATCCCAAGCCTACAGAAAAATGACATTCATTTATCTGGTAGGCTCTCCGTAACTACTAAGTAAACAATCATTCTGCAAACTAGTCACATTGGAGGGCATTTTCAATTCAGGAGGCTGGGAAAATAGAATAGGCTTAAGTTATTTCATAATCCAGCTTCATTAGATTTACTGTGCACTGGCACGAATAAGTTGGAGGGTAGACACATAAAAATCAATTTCTTTGCAGACATTTGTAGACTGATAAAAGATCAAGCTGCCAAACCAGCTATTAAAGTTTTAAACTGTTTTTTGACTACTAACAATACCCAGTTACACACTGCTGACACCCTGCTAATGAAGGGCCAGCAGGAGAACTCACAGGCCAGTCCCATCGTCCTAGAGTATGACCCTCTGAGCTGACTTTCAACCAGCCCCCATCCTACAAGAGTAACTGGAGGAGACCAGTCCCTGAAGATATGAGCCTAGCATCTCCTTGCTCAGAAGCACAGCAGGACATGCAGGATTAGAGAGACACCAGGCGAGGAGTGGCATGTGGGTCAGATTAGACCACCACCCATTTACTGAGCACTTACTGTGTGCCAGGTGTCTTGTCAGATCCTCAGAGAAACAAATCTGAGTACCCATGAGAGTCCGAGAGAGAGAACAACAAAGACGAGCTGGCTCCACAGGCAAGTCCCATCCTCAGTGGATTGTTTCCTTAAAAAGTGGCATGATTTGAACGTGCAGAGAGCAAACCGACTTGCCTTGTGTTCCTTCCTGCAGTCTATCTGAGTGGTGCCCAACTCAACTACTCTGTAGGAAGTCCACAATCACAAGGAATATACAAACCCGCATATACCGTAGTCATACAAAGTAAGAGATTTTCAAGAGCAATATGTGCAATTTCTGCCTGAAAGTGCTATCTTTCGAATCTAGCCTACATACAATACAGTGATTCCACTGTACTTTCTTGGTGGTGCTTGCACTGCAGGTTTGTCCCATTTTGCACTCCTAAAGGGTGAGGGAGTTCAGTCCTTACTTCGTTGGCTCCAACAGAGCTGATCACACAGCTCAGTTTCTGGTTGTCCTTTGACTCCAGATAGATGGCCTGGCTCTTATGGTACCTGCCAGAAACAAGACATACACTTATTTTTTTAACCACTTTTTTGAGATGTGATTGACATGTGAAATGTGGTATATATTCAATGTACACAAATCAGTGAGTTTGAGCATAAGTACATACCCATGAAATCATCACCACCAGTCATAAACATCTGTCTCCTCCCAAAGTTTCCTCCCACCCTCTTTATTATAACTATAGTTTTGTAGCTTTTTTTTTTCTTTTTGGGTAAGAATATTTAACATAAGGGCTTCCCTTGTGGCTTAGCTGGTAAAGAATCCACCTGCAATGTGGGAGACCTGGGTTCGATCCCTACGTTGGGAAGATCCCCTGGAGAAGGGAAAGGCTACCCACTTCAGTATTCTGAGCTGGAGAATTCCATGGACTGTATAGTCGACAGGGTTACAAAGAGTCAGACACAACTGAGCAACTTTCACTTCACTTTCACTTTACCCTCTTAAAAATTTTAAGTATGTAAGTACTGGCACAAATTTAAGAAAGTAATAAATAAATGAAGAAAAGGAGGGAAGACGAAAAAAATACTACAACAAAAAACTAATTAAAGGAGTCTTAATTTGAGGAACAGCCTGGATTTCAGGTTTAATTTCAATGCTTCCATCCTTAGATTAGGCAACCTCCTAATCTTCTAAGTCTAAAATCTACATTCTTGGTCCCACTGCAGAATGGAAAAGGGGGCCAAGGAAAGGCCTGGAAAACCAACTCTGTATTTAGTTTTTTATTTAAGACTATGTGACCCAGTTCACTAGTGGAGCTGATGGAATTCCAGCTGAGCTATTTCAAATCCTAAAAGATGATGCTGTTGCACTCAATATGTCAGTAAATATGGAAACTCAGCAGTGGCCACAGGACTAGAAAAGGTCAGTTTTCATTCCAATCCCAAAGAAAGGAAATGTCAAAGAATGCTCAAACTACCGCACAATTGCACTCATCTCACACACTAGTAAAGTAATACTCAAAATTCTCCAAGCCAGGCTTCAGCAATACGTGAACCATGAACTTTCAGATGTTCAAGCTGGTTTTAGAAAAGGCAAGGGAACCAGAGACCAAATTGCCCACATCCGCTGGATCACTGAAAAAGCAAGAGAGTTCCAGAAAAACATCTATTTGTGCTTTATTGACTATGCCAAAGCCTTTGACTGTCTGGATCACAATAAACACTGGAAAATTCTGAAAGACTGGAGGATACCAGACAACCTGACCTGCCTCTTGAGAAACCTGTATGCAGGTCAGGAAGCAACAGTTAGAACTGGACATGGAACAACAGACTGGTTCCAAATAGGAAAAGGAGTACATCACGGCTGTATACTGTCACCCTGCTTATTTAACTTCTATGCAGAGTACATCATGACAAATACTGGTCTGGATGAAGCACAAGCTGGAAATCAAGATTGCCGGGAAGAATATCAACAACCTCAGATATGCAGATGACACCACCCTTATGGCAGAAAGTGAAGAACTAAAGAGCCTCTTGATGAAATTGAAAGAGGAGAGTCAAAAAGTTGGCTTAAAGCTCAACATTCAGAAAACTAAGAACATGGCATCTGGTCCCATCACTTCATGGCAAATAGATGGGGAAACAGTGGAAACAGTGGCAGACTTTATTTTTGGGGGCTCCAAAATCACTGCAGATGGTGATCGCAGCTATGAAATTAAAAGACGCTTGCTCCTTGGAAGGAAAGTCATGACTAATCTAGAGAGCATATTGAAAAGCAGAGAGATTACTTTGCCAACAAAGGTCCATCTAGTCAAGGCTATGATTTTTCCAGTGGTCATGTATGGATGTGAGAGTTGGACTATGAAGAAAGCTGAGTGCCTAAGAATTGATGCCTTTGAACTGTGGTATTGGAGAAGACTCTTGAGAGTCCCTTGAACAGCAAGGAGATCCAACAACCTAAAGGAGATCAGTCCTGGATGTTCATTGGAAGAACTGATGTTGAAGCTGAAACACCAATACTTTGGCCACCTGATGCAAAGAGCTGACTCATCTGAATAAGACCCTGATGCTGGGAAAGATTGAGGGCAGGAGAAGGGGATGACAGAGGATGAGATGGTTGGATGGCATCACCGACTCAATGGACATGAGCTTGGGTTGGCTCCGGGAGTTGGTGATGGACAGGAAGGCCTGGCATGCTGCGGTTCATGGGGTCACAAAGAGTCGGACACGACTGAGCAACTGAACTGAACTGACCCAGTTCAAAAAGTAAATTATAATTTTTCAAGTAAAACCTATGTCCCCACTCTCTATCTCCATCCCCAAAACACTGAGGAGTGAGGGTGGACAAAATGAATAGACGGGCTTGAACACACTGTTCCATTATTTTCTATTTTTTCAGATAACAAATAGAAAATAAGTAAATTTGGCCTGCCTTTTTCAACAAGACAACAGGCCAAATTCAGCCCTTATTCTGATTGCTCATTCAACAAATACTCATTATCCACTCACTGTATCACTGGCCACCCTGGAGGGTGGAGGCAGACAGCCAACAAGGCCACAGGGTCTCTGCTGTCAGGAGCTTTGAATATAGTGGCAGTGACTATTAAATACTCACACCTGCCAAGTCTAACTCAGGTGAAGTTCTGAGCATTAGACTTGGACCAAAAGGTACCTAACTTTGCCCTGGGTCAGTTGGGAGAACAGACGGAGGAAAGACCAGACCCTCCCCCTTTCATCTATTCTCTTGGCCTGTAGTGCAGGAACATCTTCACTTTCTTCTACAAGTTCAGGGACAAGGCCAAGGATGAAAGTGAGGAAACCAGGGCCAAAGCACAAATGAGTCAATAACAGCTGCCACAAGGGGAAGAAGCAGCTGCTGTGTGACCAGAGCTAGAAACATCAGCAGAGGTGCTGCCGGCAACTCTGGCCTGGGCCAGTCCAGTACAGTCAAGAATGTAACCTCTGATTCATTCTGACTGCGCAGAGTTGACTTAACAGACAGACCCACCAACTCATGTAGCTTCCACCAAAATGCATCTCCCGGCAAAGCATTGCCATCTTACCACGATTTCTGCTGGGGAAGAAGACTCTGTTTTGCTGGTACAAGGAAATAATCCACTGCCAGGAAATCACAGCTAAGGAGGCACTTCACGCCCACAAGGGCTTCCCTGTAGCTCAGCTGGTAAAGAATCTACCTGCAATGTGCGAGACCTGGGTTCTATCCCTGGGTTGGGGTGATCCCCTGGAGAAGGGAACGGCTACCCACTGCAGTATTCTGGCCTGAAGAATTCCAAGGACTATATAGTCCATGGGGTTCCAAAGAGCTGGACACAACTGAGCGACTTTCACTTTCACTTCACACCCAAATGGGCTTTTTTCAATCAAGGTTCTAAGCACTCTTTAACGCGCTACTTAGCTGAAAACTCAAGTTTCCAAGTCAATTTATTTCCTGAGAACACTATTAAAAGAAATAGAATCATAGATTCAATTAGAACAGCAACACTGGTTTAGACTCAGCTTTAAAGTTGCTTTTGGCCAGGGATTAGCTGGTAAACTGGGTCAGGGGACCTCCATAATGCTAAATATGTTAACATTACAGCACATGAGGAAAGGGTGAACTGGTTCACGGCAAAACTCAAACCTGAGTTTTCCTCCCACATCTAAGCCAACCATCCTGTGTAAATGGTAAAGTTGTGAGTAATGGTTAGAATAAAAACAAAAGGGGAGAATATTCACAGCTACTCTATGGGGATTATGAGTTATTAAAGAGATAAAAAACACAAAACAACAAGCAACTAGCCTCAAGTCACCCTGATACTACTCTCTAAATACTTTAATAAAGAAAGGTCATGGGTGGGTGTGGTATAGAAATATATAACTAGTGTGAAATGTGCTCAATATACTGCTAAGTCAAGAAAAAAGCTTCATCCATTATGTCCCTGGGCGCATAATACAACATAATGTGTGTTACCTGTGTATCATATACACAGAATAAAACCAGGTAAGCTTATATATTAAAATGTCTATTAAATATATATTAAAATTTCACCAAAATATAAGACAAAAACCTCAGAAAAGAATGATATTTCTTTCATCACATGGTTTTCTTCTTTTCAGAATAAATAGGTAAAAAAGTGTGAAAGCATTAGTCACTTAGTCATATCCGACTCTTTGCAATCCCATGGACTGTAGGCCACCAGGCTCCTCTGTCCATGGAATTCTCCAGGCAAGAATACTGGAGTGGGTTGCCATTTCCTTCTCCAGGGGATCTTCCCGACCCAGGGATCGAACCTGAGTCTCTTGCATTGTAGGCAGATTCTTTACTGTCTGAACCACCAGGGAAGCCCCATTACTTGTATTAAAAAGCATACTGTACTTTCTTATGAGCCACAATACTGGGAAATACCAAAGTAACCAAAAAATGGTAAGAAGAAAACTTAATGTCACAAATTATGTCTTAATATCTGTTAAAGACAGTTCTGGGAGAGAGTCACAACAGCTGTCCTGGGATGCACTGTATCTTCCTTCCAATCCACTCAGCATCCAAATGCCAACACACCGGCCTGGCTTTAAAGTAGATATCAGGAGTAAATGCAATCTGGTCTGGTAAGCCTGGGAAGCGGTCTAGGACTTACATAACTGGCCACCTCTCAAACCTGCCTGCTCTGGGGTCTCTGAACCGTGGCGGCTTGAATGCCCACCACTGCTCACATGCTCCCCTGCCTACCGTATGCTCCACAGCAGAGCTGGCCAGCACTGTTTCCCAAACGAGCTGACTCCCAAGTCCTTCTGAAGCAGAGGCTCTGAGACCTCTGGGGGGTTCTCTCGCAACACAAAGTGGTCTTGGGGAACCACCATCCCTGGATATCAAATCTATTAATTACCCAAATTCTCTGGGAAAAAACAAGTCCTCAGAAATTGAAGTGCTCATACATAGTGGGTGGTGGGAGGGGTAAGTTTTCAAGATGAAATCAGAAAGTATATGGCAACCTTACCATACAAATTTACTTGCTAATTCTAAATATTAATAATAGTGGAAAATTCAAAATATGTTCAAAGAATGTTAAAAAAAAAGCAACAAAAATTGAGTTAAATTAGCAAAAATGTATCCTTTTTTTTTTTTAAACCAATTAAGTTGTTTGATAAGCTACAACTCATCTCTGCTGAAAAAATATTTTAAATAGCCTCAGAGAACAAGCCCCAAACATCAAATTGACCTTATTACTAATGGAAATTCTGACCTGGGGGAATCGCTACAATTAAGTCCTTAAAGTTTTGCCTCTACTATTAAACCCAATGAACTAGAATCACCACTACTATTATTAAAGAAAGCAATTCCTTTAGAAGGTGGGTCAAAAAGTGGGGCAGAGAAGGGGTAGAATTAATTTAATTTTGTATCCTCCTGGGAATCCTGATATTGTTTTATTTCCCCCAAAAAACGAATGCCATGTTACAATCACAGGATTGCAAGGAGTCCCAATTTCAGCTGTAAAGAGGCACTGCTGGGGAGGTGGGGGTGGGTGGGGGGCTCACGAGGGAGGGGACATACGTACACTTACAGCTGATACAAGGTGCTGTACAGCAGAAATCAACCAACACTGTAAAGCAATTATCCTCCAATTAAAAGTGAAAAAAGAGTCACTGTTTTGAGTTATTAATAACAGCCAGGCCAGAGGGTTATATCTACCCATGCAAGAGGTGCTCTCACTGGATTCACTTCAGCAGCCCCAGATTTAAGGTGAGGAGAGAAAATAAAGTCCACCGGCACAGGCACCATCAATGAGTCACCTTAAAATCTCAGCTACTTTCACAGTGCTTTCTAAGGAGGGTCATTAGTACAAATCAAAACGTGAGGAAAACCTCCAGCAGGACATAAAATATCTTAAAGGCAGTGTACCCAGAGGCAAGGGCAGACGCTCATCTTCCCAAGTGAAACGTAGCCTGATAAATGAGCATTCAGGCCAAGATGGGCAGCCCAAATCACACTCATTGTGCTCAAGTCATTTAAAACTCAATGAAATGTGTTTTGCCAGAAATACTGTTTCACCAAAATACTTCACGCCACCGGCAAGAGCAGAAAGTAATTCAGCTGATCTCTCAGCCACAGGCCAGGACTACTGAGAAAGAAGGAAGAAAGAGAACCTCCAAACTGACAAGGACACAGAGCCAAACATCAGGAGCCTGATGAGACGTGAGAGGCCAGTCCTGCACTGGGAGTGTGCCAGCCAGGATTCTGGCAAACACACTTTCCAGATTCAGCAGAAAGGGAGGGGCTCTCTCTCAGCAGATGTGACGTGAACTCTGACCAGCAAGGCCACAGAAGAGGAACACAAAGAATGCAGAAAACAACAGTCATCATACTTAACAACAGAGTAAGCAACCTGAAAGTCACTGAAATTATCAGATGCTCCCAGACACTTGACAGATCTCTGCTGCCACTGGGAGAAAGACAGTGAAATTCCTTCCAAACGCTTAGGTGGTTGGACACATCCCACCTGACCACGGTCTACACTGTGAAACCCCCATCACTGTGGATCCTTTCTTCAGAAAAACAAAGAATTTTATTTTACTGCGTTTTCATATCTCGTAAATCTGAGGACTAAGCCGTAGGAGGAGGAAGACAGCGACGCAATGACAAAATGAACATCATCTGAAATATCACAGGGCTTTAGGACTCACAGATTCGTAAAGATGTTAGTGATAAATCTCATCATCTTTGAAGACGGTTCTTATGTGTGCGCTTGATCTTTAAAGGTTATTTGGTTTTCATTATTAGAAACATTTTTCATCTTATTTTGCCCCTTGATGTGTTGAGTTGTCGGGGCCTGCCATCTAGTGGTGCTTGTGTTCTGACAAGCAACCCTAGAAAACAACACAGCTGGCCTTTTAGAAGGACACTGAACAATCAAATGACAGGGGCAGAAGTCACCAAGATCAGGCTAACAGACAGATCCCGCCTTCCTCCTCTCCTGGGTTGTTAACTCACTGTAACCTCATGGGCGGAACTGCTGTACTTCAGGCACCACGAGGTCTCTGAGCATTTTTACCAACTTCAGACATTTAACAATGGGGCTTTTTTTTTTTTTTTTTAAGAAACCTCAAAACATTCAAAATAATAACTAATTTTAGAATTTTGGTTTAAATACTGAAACTCAAAACATTATATAACCATTATAAATGGCAATTACAGAGACCCTACAATAACCCAGAGAAACATTCTCCTTACAAACAAGTAGAAAGGCAGAAGGAAGACACGTCCGCCGTGACTTAACCTGAGCAACAGTGTGCCTACATGTGGGCAATGAATAAGAGGAGGAACTGAGAATTTAAAGAAAGGATGGCAGGGTCCAGCTGACTTGACATCTAGCAGATAACCAGTCACAGAGCACACAGTAGGAAACCTTTACAAAAAGAGCAAATGCATGAATAAGGTTTTTCATATTGTTTTGCTATTTCCTTCCCAATGACCACAATGGTGGCCTGAAGGTTTCAAACCATCTTCAATCTAAACTAGTAATGTTTTAGGCTACAACTCTCCCAAGTACTTTCCCTGGAACACTTGTGCTGCAAGATGTGGTGTGTAAAAGGGTCCACGCACGCTCAGTCACTGACTCATGTCCTACTTTTTGCGACCCCACCAGGCTTCTCTGTCCATAGGATTTCCCAGGCAAGAAGACTAGAGTGGGTCACCATTTCCTCCTCCAGGGTATCTTCTCAACCCAGGGATTGAACCCACATCTCCTGCACTGGCAGGCAGATTCTTTACCACTGAGCCACCAGGACAGCCTGTGTAAAAGGGTACCTTGTCAGATAAGCAGTACTGAGTAACATCTCATCAATTCAGTGTACATTAGCGTATCAAAGACCCGGAGTGCCACAATGATGAAACCCACTGATCTTAGTTAACACAGCCACTGCCCACACTCACCTGACCACAGAATCTTTTCTTCCACAGAGCCCCTATTAATTTCAGCATGCAGAGGGCACAGTTAAGGGGAGGAAGAGGGGGACATAAACCCTGACCCCAGTCTACAGGGGCACCACAAAAGATGTAAGCCTGCAGGTTCTAGTATGGTGGCAGCAGCATGACCAGAAGAATATGTTTTGGGGAACACTGCCTTCAGAGATCTAACAAGCAGCATCAGTCCAAGACTCCCCACACACTTTTTAATGTCCCTCCACCTTTAGTTAAGCAGCAGCCATGCTCTGAAATAATAACTAGAGACAGCCCTGGCCCTCTTTCCAAACGGTTCTTTCGAGATACTAATGAGTAACCTATGTTCACATAGAACTTACCATCTTTTATCGTAGTACAGTTTGCCGTCTTCTATCCGAGCTTCAAATCTCTGGGCTGGAGACTCTGCAGGGGTGGTGGGCAAGTGTTCGGGAGAGGACGGGGATGCTGGAGGAACCGAGGAGATATTCCCATGACTAAGCGTGTCACAAGCATGCTAGTCCATCCACTAACATGCTTTAAGTGAAATGCTATTTATAAGGGGGCAACAGTCATGATCCTCAAGTTCTTACCATTCTAATAAATGGAAATTCAACAAAATTCTTGTACATCACATCTTCAAAGCAACTCTGTGAGCAGGCAAGGCAAAGATTAACCTCCTCACGGAAGAGAAACTGAAACCTGAGACTCAGGCAGGCTAACTGAGAGTAGGACTAAAACACCACTGATGATCAGAAGCTCCAATGGGCAAGAACTAGAAAAATCTCATTAAATTTATAAAAATTAAATCACGTCTAGAAATATTTATTAAGAGATAGAGCAGGTTATTGGGGTATGTATCGAGTCAAGTTAATAGCGCTGATAACTAAAATGGGTTCAAATCATGTAAATTCACACACTTACTCACAAACCCACCCCACCAGGCCTTCAGACACTCAGGACCTCTCTCCGGACCATGGTGGCTTTCAGGAGGGAATTATTCAGAGTGGGAAGAATCTTGTTTCCTTTCATAAGACTCGGCTCATGGAGGGATGTGTAAGTAATCACCATGTTTAAAAACAACAGCAAAAAATGCCTTGCCAGTCCAGAGTTCTATTTTGCAGCCTAGCAAAGACCCTTAAGTGCTGCTCTGAAGGAAGCACCCTAAACATTGGGCCTGTCTCTTCTATAAGTTGGGACTGGGAGCAGCCCGAAAGGCCCTTAGAACCAGCCTGTGAAAGCCACAGGATAAGCATGCCTCGTGCTGAACTCTACCAACTGACCAACATTGAAACATCCTCTGATCTCATTTTCAGAAATGGATCTGTGCTGACATCTTATGCCTAATGCCTACAAAAGAAAGGAAAGGATCATATGTCTTTTTTACAATAAATCCTAAGGAAAAGACAAAGGTACCTTTAACATAGCAGGGTTAAAAATAAAAATCAGGGGAGGATGAACTTAAAGGTCCCCTTTGGTTTTCATGATGACTGCTCTTAGGTAAATGATGAATGTTTTATTTTTGAAAACCACGACAACTCCTTGTCAGGCATTCACATGCTTTTCCAACAATACAATAAAAAGGCTGCACAAATGCCTGTAACATTGTGCACTTACCTGGTCTCTTGGGTGACTTCAGCTGTAGGAAGAACAACAAAAAAATCTTAGAGAAAATCATTTCAGATGCAACTCAAGGTGTCAAAGGTATCACAGTGATTTCATAAGCAACATGTGAACAAAATAAAGCCCGAGCTTTCAAATAAATAAAAAAAAAAAAATCACACTGTACCTTATTTAACGTTCTCAGATCCTCCATGATCTGCTCATCTGTTAACAAATAGTTGAGCTGGGGTACTGACAGTTAAAGGAATGTGTCTAAAAAGGACAGTTTCCAAGCAAACAGAATTCAACAAGACGGTGCCAGCATTTGAGAATCTACCAAATGAGAGGAAGTTCCACCATGTTCCTACAGTTTGCCTCTCGGAACTTTCTGATCCTCCTACTCAACATGGTGGAGTCAGGTATTAAAGAGTCCAAATTCCCCCATCTTACAAATGTCTATGCTAAGAAGGTGAAATGAGACTCCACAGGTAACTACAAAAACAGTGAGAGCCCAGGGCACAGGAAGAAACCTCACCTGCCACTTGTGAAGTGCTTTTGTCCCGAAGATCCGAGACTTCCACACACATACATAATCTTGCCTAGCAGCTTCAATTCTCAGTTGGGAATATGAAGGGACCTGAAGTCATGCCCTGTCCTCTTGGCAGATAAATAAGAAAACCATTCTGTACAAATGGCTATTTATCATCTCCTCGAGAAGATGGAAACAACATACACCCCCATCATGCGTCCCCTTTCCATTCTTATGATGAGAGGGGTTTCTTAATGTCTGACTATAACTCTTTTTTGTTTTAATTGAACAGCAGTTTGCAATCCACTGTTTGGGGGATACAGGTGACTGAAGTACAAGAGGCAGTTACTGTCCTCATTTGCTAAGTGGAAAAATCAAGGGCACATGAAATTTTCAGCTGTCCCGAATTTCCAAGTGAGTGTAAAAGGAGCCCAGAGTCCCTTTCCAAATGACTGCTCTCTGCGACTCGCTCCCACTCAAAGCAGAAACGACAGGATTCCAATCATAAAACGGCCACCCTCTATCTCATGGACAAATATATGTGCTTTCCAACCTAATATGACAATTCCTGTGGCGCAAAGGCCATTTTCAGTCTATCAGAAGGAAAAGCAAAGGATTCAGTGGTCTAAAGGAAAAGGAGTGATGAAGGGTTGATGTGAGTGGATATCAGGAGCAGGTTTCCTCCTCTTGTCTGGGATGGGGACAGGATCATTCGGTCGCCTCCGCAACTTTCTGGTCATGATGGGTTTCACTTCCATGGAATCTACGGCAAGAATGAAACAGGTAAAGCTATCCAACTGCCACCTGAAGTCAGCAAGAGTCCACAGTAGGACTGTCAGCCCCAGAGCTACCCCACCAGAATTGTTTCATGAGGGACGTCCAGTCCACGAATGTGGGTCAGATGCCGATGACTTCTGAGGGGCCTGTGCTCAGGAGACTCTGAAGGCTGACCCAAGCACACATCCCCCTCAGAAACGGCAGCCCCCCTGCAGCTTCCCACTGCAGCTGCGGCTGCTTCGCTCTGACTCCCTAAAAACTAGGCGTTTTCCTCTTCCTCCTCTCTCAAATCAGGAGGCCACAGAGCAGTAGGCACTTAGGACTGGAAGGAACTTCTGGGTTGTCTCAGCTAATTCCCGCCCTTCCCACAGACAGCAAGTGAACCAAAGCCCAGTGGTGTAATAGGCTCTTGAGAGGCCTCTGGCCTCAGTCTCAACATTTTTACATGAGATTTACAAACTTGAACTCTTATTATTTTATTTTACAACCTTTTTTAACTACTCGACTGTCCAGACTGATACCCTGAAGGCTTCTGGTAAAGGTCTAGTTTCCTCCTCCTCAACTTCTCTTGACTGGCTGTCATGGTGGCCACCTCACCTCACACACAGTCTCTCCCCACGGTCCCTCCTCCTCTCCTGGTTTGCATCCTTGGGCTCCGTTTCGCTGGCCTGCTCCTTAGATGCAGGTGAGCTCTGAGGTCTTGTCAGTTCTCGCTCCAGCTCCACCCACCCTGTCGCACAGCACCCTACACCACCACACATTCTTCTCCAGGTTCCGAGTGAACCACTTCTTCCCTGAGATTCACCCCTGAGACCATCTCCTCCACCACCCACCCTCCCCAGTCAGAGCCAACTGTCATCTGTGACTTTCTTCACCCACACATCAGATCCAGATAATGGCAGTTCTGCCCTTTCACTGGGCTCCCAGGGGGTACCAGTGGTAAAGAATCCACCTGCCAATGCAGGAGACTTAAGAGACTTAAGAGCTGCAGGTTGGGAAGATCCCCTGGAAGAGGGTGTGGCAACCCACTCCACTATTCTTGCCTGGAGAATCCCATGGACAGAGGAGCCTGGTGGGCTACAGTCCATGGGGTCGCAAAGAGTCAGACACAACTAAACCAACTTAGCACTCACACATGCTGCCTTTTCACTAGCTCTCAACTCCATCCCCTCCTCATACCCTCGCCTCTGTCAAAGGGCTCTTCCTCAGACACAAATCACATCATTCAGCATGTCACTCTTCTCAGGAAACATATCAATGCCTTGCTTTGGCTACAGAATAAGGCCATGCCGGCTTCCCTGGTGGCTCAGACGGTAAAGCGTCTGCCTGCAATGCGAGAGACCCAGGTTCAATCCCTAGGTCGGGAAGATCCCCTGGAGAAGGAAATGGCAACCCACTCCAGTACTCTTGCCTGAAAAATTCCATGGACTGAGGAGCCTGGTGGGCTACAGTCCATGGGGTCGCAAAGAGTCGGACACGACTGAGCGACTGCACTTCACTTCTCCCGTCTGGTCTCCGCCCCTTCTCCTCCCTGCACACAGTCTCTGTGCGAGCTTTGCAGCTCTCCTGTCACCCACAGGCACCTTACTGTTTATGCCTTCAGCCTCTCTGTGCTGTCCCTTGCCCAGCCTCCTCTTTTCTGCCAGGAAACTCCTACACACAACCACCTCCGAGAGCCAGCTCAACACCCGCTGCTGTTATGGCTTCTGAGAAGTCCTGCCTTCTTCCCAGCAACCAGAGCATCTGTACGAGCCCTTCCAGCAAGCTCCTGGTCGCTCCAACTCCACCCCAGGGCCGAGCACACTTCCGGCACACAGCAGGGGCTGGCTGCACAGGATTTCCCACAGAACAACTAGATGAAGTCAAGCCTGATGCTGAGGGCCAGTTCATCTGTGACTGTCACCTACATGAACAGCTGACAAGACAGCCTGAAGGAATTCGACGTGGCCTGTCCACCACGGCAACGTGCAAGGCCCGAGAGGATATAACGGGGGAGAGTGAGGGGCCGTCTCCCTAAAAGACATCTCTTACCCTGTGCTTAGATGCCACCCCACCCCCCCCAGTTTCTTATTGGTTGGGTGGGTGGGAATCCCCGCGGCAAGGTGTGACGTGTCAGGCAGGCTGAGTAAATACTCTTGCATCTCAAGTTTCCTCATCTATAAAATGAAAATACCAGTAACACTTCCCTTACAGGGTGCTGTGAAGATGACATGAGATGACAGGTATAAAGCCCTCAACATGGTGCCTGGCGTAACTAGAATTTAGTCAATGCCAGTTTTTATCATCGAGCTCTCAGCCAGGAAAAAACCATACAGAGATCTTTCTGAAAAGTCATGGCACAAACAGCTGCAATAGAAATTACAAACTTGAAGGCCAACTGCTGTCAACTGTGAGGCTTTGCAACATTTAGACCTAATTTGGAAGATGAAACACCACCAGAGATAAGGCACCAAGACTCCAGCCAAGCGTGCCCTGCCCTCCAGGGGTAGGCGACACATGACGGAAACAAGCAGGGAGCGGGAGAGCTGAGAAGATCTGGGAATAAGCTGGTCCATTCAAAACCAAAAAACTCAGAAGAAAATAACTGCACCCAATCACTCACAGATAAGAAAACATAATCAACTTCTCTTCTGCAATGGTAAAACTCAATCCATTTCACTGACCTAGTCATGGCATTAGCCTAATCAATTTACCCAAAAGACTACTTCAGCATAAGGAAGGTGCTCTGAGGAAATCTCTAAAATTAATTAGCATGTCCCCACAACTGTCTAGGAGAGTGAGTGAGCAGGAAGTAGTCCTGGCCCAGGGTCCAGGTGGAGGATGTAACTCAAGGGGAAGAGCAACATGTATAAGCATCACAGTCCGAAACGACACAGTAAGACTGTTTACTTAACTCACTTTGCTCCAGTCCCACCAAGGTTTGCATGGTTGGCTTCCACAGACGATTTCTCATAGAAAGATGAGAGGTGCTGACCACCCAGGTCTGAGCTGATCTGGAAATTCTATTTCTCACCAGAATCAATAGGCTGGGTTTACATCAGTCTCCTGGGTTTAACCAGGGGTCCCAAGGGCTCTGACAAAAGACAAACTTCTGGGACTGAAACTCAGATCTCAGAGTATGGCCACTCGAGCAGGAAACAGCGTCGTCTCCGACAGAAAAGCCACAGCAGGGTCAACACTGTGGCAGACGGGCAGTTACCCCCAAACCAGGGGCTGGAATGAAGGCCCGGGGCAAACCCCAGGCACCCCTTTCTACTGGCAACGTCACAAACCCAGGCTGCATGGTGACTATAAATGGGTGCCTGTAAGAGATGGGCAGGGAGGATGAAAATCAAGATCAGGTCTTCCATAGTAAAACTGGGTAGGAGTGAAGGGACTGATCTCCATTAGGCCAGCAGCCCACAATACAGAAGTTGCATTCCAAGTGTAAACCGATGAAGCCCCCACAACGCTTGGATTCCACAATGGCAGCACCAGAAAAGAACGTCTGGGGGACGAGCCCACCCCACCCCAAATCCAGGTTCCCTCTTCCGTCCTCTCTCCCAAGCCGTTTGTTTGGAGCCTCTTCTGACTTCCAAGGGTCCCTGCTCACTGGCATCTGGCCTGTGTTGTGTGAACCCCCTCCTGCATCACTACAACCACATAAGTCTTGTAAAGTTTCTTTGCCACTAGAAAGCAGCCTGACACATCTTTACCTTCATTTATTTAGGACACTCCTCTATCAGAACCACCTCACACTGAGGAAGGCACGGAAACCATGTCAGTCTTGTAACTATGAGAACACACCCCTTGAGGACACAGACCTTCCGGGCCGCTCATTCTGTGAAGCACTCAGGGCCACAGGAGTTCGGAGGGTTTCTGGAGTCAGTGTCATGTGGTGGTTAACAGAACATGTCTGGAGTCGAAGAATCATCTCACCCGGACGCTTGGAGCAAAGGGCTCCGCTCCCACGCGCCTGCCCTGCTAAGTCGAGTTGAAGGAGTTGCAGGGGCTGAACGGGGTTCGAGCTCCACCAGGCCTCAGTGCCTGCTCTGTGCCAGCCCCCCGGGGCACATCGCACCATCTCCACATCAGACCTCACAGCGGGTTCTATCAGCTCCCTGCCAAACAACAAAACCCCACCACAGAAGCAAGTTCAAGGCAGGGCTGGGGTTCATCCACTCCTGTCAGCCTTCAGTGGCAGTTCTCATATTTTCATATAACACCTAGCTCAAGGTAAGTACTCAGAGCTCCTAGTTGATGTTATCATTACTCATGGCTCCCGTCGCGAATCCAGTATCCTCTAAGGAACCTCACAGGCTTTACTGAGGTCATGAAAAGCTTCCACAGGGGCCTGCAGGTTGGTTGGAAGATGCCCCTGGTGAGGCATGAACTTAAAAAAGAAGATGAAGTGGTGGTTAGTGGTCTATCAGCAGGCAGGAGAAAAGACAGCTGGCCTGAGGTAGGAAGGGGACACACAAAGAAAGAAAGATAAAGCCCCCACACGTTTTCCAGCTCATGAAGGTCTCATTAATTATTGCGGTTACTTATAACTTTGGTCTCAACTGCAGAGAAAACTCACACTTGGGGGTGATTGTGTCTATAACTTCACTCCTCCAAGTGTGGTCTGACCAACAGCATCATAGGCCCTAAAGAGGTGGTTAGAAATGCAGATCACTGGCTCCGCCCCAGACCCCCTGAATCAGAATCTGCATTTTATCAAGACCACAGGTGACTCACATCCACACTCAGGGTGAGGGAATCACTGCTTGCATCCCAGTTTCTTTAAGACAGTATGCCTTCCTGCCTGAACAACCCAGCTGTCCCAAGTTCTCCACCAGTGGTTCACACAGCCTAGAGAATGTCCCACCATTTCCCATGGAGGGCTGTAAAGGCTGAAGTCCTGCTCAGATAGAGCACTTCACCGGGAACGCCCGTCTTCCAACGGGTTATTTGGTTTGAGTTTCTCATCGGACCCGCACTCTATTTTGTTTTTCAAGAGCTCTTCATGTTGAACCAGAAAAGGAAATTTTAAGAAGCATCTTTTCTGGGCAGAGCGAGGCAGCACTGATATTGGGCATCAATCCACAGAGGTGAAATCAGTCACTCAGCAGGAGGAAGGCAGCCGGGCCTTTAAGCCAACACCATGGCAGCACCATCTGTGGAAACGCTCATTACCCTTCTAGCTCCAGTGCGTTCTCTTCAGACACTCCATCATTACCTTGGCAGTGCTTTCCATGCCAAGGGTACCAAATGGCTTGAGGAAGGACATCGGTATCTTTAATGCCCACGGCCGGCTTTAAGCACTCCTGTAGTCTGTTTTACTGAGTCACAAATGATTTCCCTGCACTTATTTGTCTTTTCTACCCTGGCAGGCTCGGCCTCTTAAGTCACCGAGGATGCCTCCTGTCCCCGTTAAAATTCCGGCTGTAAAACAGTCTGGCCCAACAATGACTATTGCCTGTCAATATTTAGGATGCCAAATCACAGGTGAGGGGCTGACAGCCTTCCCCACAGATGGAAAGGGAGCGGCTATAAACTGACAATGTTTCCCACCCGCCTAATGAAGGCTCCAAGCATCTGGTGGCGCTAGCGGGGATCGATGAGGCGTCAATGCCGCCAGACCCACGTCAGAGAAGAGGGTGTGCAGGTCAGAACACAGCCACGCAGACTGGGACCGGACAAGGCACCACTGTGCTCCCAGTTTAATCAAAAAAGCGCCTCAACAAGAACAAGCCGGTGCTGTTCTGAAGATGCTGTTTTATATAGCATCCATTCTCACCAAGACATATTTCTGAGCTGCAGTCAGTGGTCTTCAAGGAATTCATTCCTTTTGCCAAGTCTTTCAATGAGGAAGATATTAGAAGAGATTTTTCAAGAGCCAGACCCCTACTTTAGACACAACCACAATATCACTGGTGTGTCGTGAGGACTGGCGCTAAAAGTCCATGTCAGGGGGAGGGCCGTGTTGGCTAACAGCACCAGAAATACCAAAGGGGAAATAAAGCTCTAAACTGTTACTTTTAGCTTCAAAATCAGCCCCGAAGACTTACATAAAAACAAGGTCTTTCTAGAGCACTCGGCAAAAATGAGACATGCCAGAGCCCCAGGACCTTCTGAACATGATTATAAGGGTAAATCTGGGGGTGTGCAGAAGGCATGCCATTTACACATCCAAGTGACAAACTCGCCACTGACGTGCCTTCAGTATTTGCTGATGGAAATTTTGCCAAGTTCCAAAACAGCTAGTTCAAGCCAATTCCCATCCTGTATCCTTCTCAGAGTCATTGTCTCATATGGCAACAGAAGAAGCAGCCCATATTGCTTCTCCCTCAAACCTGCTGGGTTCCCATATGCAGACAACTGAATCCTAGAAGGCCAGGGAGGGACTGGCTCCAAGTCTAACGTAACTTTACTAGCTTCACAGGAGAACAGCTCAGTTCAGCTACCCCTGCTGAAATATTCACAGTAACACCTGGGGCAAAGGGATCTAACAGCACAGATGATATAGCCAAAGCCTCTGTTCTCACAGTCAGGTCAAAGTTAAGACAATGCCTTTTCCATAATGAAGGTAGAAAGAAAAAAAAAACAAACAGAAGGATTCCCACCAGCACAGAGGAACTTGGCTGAGTAATTTGTGAAAATAAGCAAGACTGGAATGACAGCTGACCCAGGAATTTTGATAAATAAAGCAGAAGCCTGATGCTGCAGTCACTGTTAAAGGTCTACCATTTAATTTACCCAACACCTGTTATGTACAGGGCCCTATACTAGGCACTCATATTTCTAATCAGTTTTGCGGGATGAGGTATGATCAGCCTCATTTTATAGAGGGGAAAACAGGCTCAGAGAGGTTAAGTGGCTTGACTAAAGTCACACAGCCAATACAAGACAGAGCTATAACTCCGACCTGCCACGTCAAAGACCGCCCCTCCGCCCCCCTTTCAGCTCACTCTGCCCTGATGATGAGGAGCTGGCAGGACTCAGCACTGGAGTGCCTCCCTCCCTCGAAGACCCCCTCAGACTGCCCTGGATCCTGCTCTGTGGTGCTCTCGCACCTCCAGTCACTTCCATCGTTAGCGTTTCATTTTCAATCATTTTCGTACCTCCAGTCAGTTCCATCGTTAGCTTTTCATTTTCAATCATTTTCTTCTTTTCCTCTAGCTCAGCAATCAGGTTCTCTTTCAGCTCAACCTTCTTGTCTTCAAATTCTTTCACTGCCGCCTTCTTTTCTTTGATGTAATTTCTTTCCACTTGTTCAGTCTAAGCAAAAGAGAAACACAGGTTGTGGCTATATGACCCTGGGAGCCAGGGTCTGAACACAAAGCCTTGTTCTGTGCGCAAGCACAAAGAAAATACCTTTTCTAGAAATAAGAAAGACAGCAGCAGTCACACACCAACGTGCAGTACGGGGTGTCTGGGAGCAAGCTTTCCAATGCATGCATGAAACTGAACCACACAACTTCTGGTTTTTTTATGAAAACCCTCCCTTGTAATCAGGTATTTCCTCTCTTCCACATCTTATACTTTGTGGCTTGTATGTGGAAACAAAACATAACTTTCTCAAAAACAGTAAATAAACTCTTTTGAAGACACAACTTTGAAGGAAAATAGTATATTCCAGATGAAATACCTATATTCAAGATGAGTTATAAGATACCAAGTCAAGACAGCCTGAGTTACCCTATTTTTTGATGCTTACAGTAAGGTAAGATCTAACAGTAAGATAAAGACCAACAAGAGGACAAGATCACTTATCAGGTGACTGAACCCCAAGAGACACTCAAACACTAAGTTTATACTAAGTAAATTATACTAAGTTATATATTATACTAAGTAATTATACTAAGTAAAAGTATACTAAGTAAAAAAAATGCATAAGCATCTACTTTCCCAATCTCATCACTGCCTGAAGTGAAGAACAAGGGGACTCCTGGCGGGTACGGCTGTGGATTGTGTAACCCTCACGATCTTAAGGTCATGACTGTGTGTGCTTGTGCTGACTTCAGTCTCCAATAACGCAGCTCTGAGAAACCATGACCACCCCCCCACCCTCCGGCTCCGCCACACACACACTGGCCCCCTAGGAGCAAGCACATCACCCAAGATTTGGCCCTCATCACTGCCTGCAGCTCTGCGCCTCACACGGGACCAGCACTCAGACATCTGCTGAGTCAAAGATCTTAATCAGTCTTTCCCTCCCATCCCGAGTTTCAGAGGGATCAATCTGAGCTGATTCGGAGATCTGGTTGCTTTGAGGACCAATATAACCAATTATTAGGCCATTATAATTCAGTGCGTGCATGCGTGCTAATTTGCTTCAGCCATGGCCGACTCTTTATGACCCCGTGGACCACAGCCCACCAGGCTTCTCTGTCCATGGGATTCTCCAGGCAAGAATACTGAAGTGGGTTGCCATTCCCTCCTCCAGGGGACCTTCCTGACCCAGGGGTCACATCTGCATCTCTCACATCTCCTGCGTTGGCAGGTAAGTTCTCTACCACGTACCCCCGAACAGCTGTAATGTGAGATGACAGTCAACAAGAAGGCAGTGAGGGGGAGTATCTGTCCGCTAAGCCCCTGGGATAAGCACAGGCTGCCCGACCAACAAACAGATGGAACTTCTGAGCTGAGACCAAATGTCCTTTCATCAAACAGAACCCTAAGAGAGGCTTCCAGCAGGGCTTCCCTATGTCTATGTGGTGATGAAGGAAAGGCCACTGGGTTGGGAGACCAAGATCCCACCCTGACAAAGATCCTGCAAGCCCAGAAGACCTGTGGTACTTACTTCCAGCTGGAGGAAGAGTTCTGAAAGAGAGAAAACATGCAATTAGATTCACAAAGCTGTGCCACCTTTTTAGACAGTGACGTTAGGATTCATTTAGAAGCAGTAATTGCTTTCTGAGAGCACCGTTACACAGAGCAAATGTTTCCATCAGTAAAGTGTGGCTACGTGAAAAGGCAGGACTAGTTAAAATCTGGCTCTCAACAGAATCCGCTCTGGCAGCTTTGCCCAAGGGCGAAAGGGGGCAGCAGGAACCAAGCTACCCTGGCAAAATAGAAGTAAAGTTAGCCCTTCTTTCATTGAGCACACACCCTCAAGAGTCCTAAGGGACAGAAGAAACAACTCAATTACACCAAAAGCAAAGGCAACGTGGATGTTTTTAAGTCCTCATGCACAGGGCTCTCTGTGGTGAGGAAGGACATTCTCCAAGGAGACAGAGGGGAGAGGCCCCCAGCCCTCCTGGGGCTCTGGTCACAGGCCACCCAGCCTCTGGTCACACCCGGGCCTCCACCCACAACACCCTCTAGGCTCTGACCACAACTCCAAGTTTCAGATCTACTGCAGCCTCCTCAGCAAGGCCTTTTCTGAGGCCCCGTCACCCACCAAGCCCCTCTCACACACCTCAGAGCATCCACTCACAGGATCACTGGCTATTTAGCACCCACTGTGTGCCAGGAGACTAGTGCCTGTTAACCCAGCAGCTCCCCCACCCCTAGACTACAAGGCCTCTGCAAACCTAGCACCTGGAACAAAATAGGTCCGTGGCTTCTCATCTTTTCTGGGTGACAGCAGAGCTGCTGCAAGTGGTCCACAAAGATTGCTGAGGGAGTAACAACTCTGGGGGATGCTGATCCCATTCGACAGGGTCTCCTGTGCAACCCCAATCAGTCCCACCGATCCATCCACCCACAGAGGAGCACATATGCACAGTCACACAAAACTGACAGTTTCAGTAACTTGAGATGAAGACTCCAATGTCAACCAACAATTGCTGAATGAGAAAATTAACTGAGAAAACAGACAAGACACTCGCAATCTTCTAACCCTCAGAAGCTCCCACCCCGGCGGCACTGGGAAGCACGAGCCCGAGTGCACCCAGCCCCACATGCTCGCTCCTGCGACTGCTGCACTAGCACCGTGTGACGGGCCAGACGTGTGAGGTCTGCGCCATTCCGAGACATCACACCTGCACCAACAGGTCAAGTGACAATTAGCACTCAGAGCTGGTGGTGGATGTTTCAAAGCAGCCAGACACCAGACACAACAAAAGCAGGTGGATTAGAGCTGCCGGAAATGTGCTTTTTAAAGCTCAGGATGCGACCGATTCAGGAGCCCTTCTGCATTTTTACCTGGGGATGGGTGTGGGGGTGGAGGGGTGCTTATTAAATAAAACTTCCTTGGTGGCACAGTGAATAACAAAGTGCCTGCCAAGGCAGGGGACATGGGTTCAGTCCCCGGTCCAGGAAGATTCCACGTGTCATGGAGCAGCTAAGCCCATGCACCACAACTAGCAAGCCTGAGCGCTGCAACTACCGAAGCCTGCGCACCTTAGGGCCTGCGCTCCACTATGAGAGAAGCCACCGCAGTGAGAAGCCCGAGCACCACAACGCAGAGCAGCTCCGACTCACAGCAGCTACAGAAAGCCCGAGCAAAGCAACAAGACCCAGTGCGGCCAAAAATAAAAAAACACATAAAAACATAAATAAATCAAAAATTTTAAACTAGTAACCTAAAAAAAGGAAAAACAAATCAACACCCAGCCTACAGTCCTCACTTAAGAGAAATGGCTCACATCAATTTTCTTTCCCTCCTTGCATCTCAAACCAATTCCATGAGACATTAGTATTCCTCTCTCCAGATGGGGAAATGGAGGCTCCAAGGGTAAACACTCACTTAAGAGGTTTAAGCCCAAAAAAAAAAAAAAAAAAAAGAGGTTTAAGCCCTTAAGGGCTGGGAGGAAGCCCTCGGCCTCTGCCGTGCCCCCTCCTTTCCGCTAATGGGGCTCCAGGAAAAAAGCCCTGAGGAGATGCCTCAGGAACTTAGAATGAGGGGGTGGCAGTGCAGTGGGAGGGGGCTGGGTCACCACAGAGGCTCTACCCCCCACTTTCCCTGCATCCCCCACATCCTGCAGCCCCTTTGCTGTGCCCTGGTGGACATGACACCTGCTCACTGAAGGAAAAGAAGGCCTCCATCCATACAAGGCTGGAAAGTCAATGGCTCAGACAGCGAGAGGAGAGCAACTCGAGGGCGGGGTCCAGACCTCCTTTACGAACCAGGCGCGAGTTTCACCTCTTCGGGAACAAGCACCGCACTGGCCTGGAAAACGCGGACCAAGGAGCTTCAAGACTCACCACTTACAGATTTCCCATAAGCACAGGGATCTGTGTTTACACACAATTTCAACATTGATCACATCTTACTTTTTGTGTGACTGAGTCACGATGTTCCTTAACCTGGATATGTTTTTGAAGATCTTCTACCGAAGAAACGGTGAGTTTCCTAAAATCAAGGACAAAGCATTTCACGGCTGTATGTCCTCAAAGAGCAGGAATGGAGCATAGGCTCAACACATGTGTTGAAGGAATACAGTTCCTGTGCACAACAGACCAAAACAAAGGCACACAATCTTTCCCTCTAAATGCTTCTGATACCATACTTGAGGGGAATGACATGAGGGCATCCTGTCTTCTTGGAAGAAAAGACCAGAAGAAGCAAACTCAAAAATGGAGTGAAGCGGCCAACAATCCTTTTTCACGTCAGCTCCTCTGTCATCTGCTAAGCCAACTACACAGATGCATGAAACACCGTGCATGACTACTCTGCGGGCATCACGGAGGGAGCCTGACCACAAGGCACCTTCGAAAACAACTTCGACTACAGGCCACTCGCTGGCAAAGAAGAACAGCTCTGTGTAAGACAGTTCTACATAAGTGCGGCTTTGGAGTCTCCCAAAACTCACCCCACAATGGGATGTCTGAGACACATTTTGGAGAACGGCTCTTCTGGCCACAGTACATCCAAATTGCTGAAAATCTGGATTAACTGGGTTTACTTCCAGTTAAGAGAGCCTCACCTGCATTTCGTATCCTCTCTTTGTACTGCTGATCTAATTTCTTCATCCTCTTCTGATATTCTTGTAATGTACCTGATAGAGATTCACAAAATAGTTACTGTGAAGATAGAACTGCTCTACACTTTGGTTCCTAAAATTATTTTCTAGCACTGACAGAGAATGTTTTTAAAAACATTAGAGGAAAATACACACTGTGAATAGGCACCCATCAACAGAACCATCTCGGTTCCCAGCCAAGGCGCACAGCAGAAATCACCCCAACCATGGTTTTAAGACTGTCAAGCAAGTGAGGAGTGGAAGAAAGGAGCAGCCACCCATCAGGGACCCTCATCACTCGCTGCTGCAGCTCTGGCCCATGGGCCTCCCTCTGGTGAAGAAGCTCATTCCCCCGCAGTACAGTCTAGGTCAAGGCTGTCCAGTAGAACTTGCTGTGCAACGGCGAAAACAGGCTATATTGAACCACTAGTCACACGGGGCAGTTGAACATGGGGCCACTAGTCACATGCGGCAGTTGAACATGGGGCTAGTGCCAGCAAAGAGCTGAATTATTAATTTTATCTAGTTAAATGCAGGCAGCCACACATGGCTAGTGACACTCCAGCATAGAGCCTGACCAAGTGGCTCTTCCCTGAAGCAGCTAATGATGAGGGTCCCAATTCATGTGGGAAGTTGCTTTCTGACGACTGCTTCAGTGGGATATGTTAATGGCACCTTTTTCAAAATTCCTCACTCAACTCTACCAAGCACACCTTACAGACCTGCTCGAGGGGGCCGTGTTTCTTTCTTTGGCAATACCTCCTTTCCCACTGGAAGGAAAACTAAAACAGAGATACGCGATTGCAAGTCACAGGAGTATGTTTCACCCTGCAGGGGAAATCAAGGTTGGCCACTACCAGCCCTGAGCTGTCACCGGGCGCCCAGGCGTGCTGGTTGCCCCTCACACACAATCTCACTTGCCTCCATTTTCTTCATTTCACAGAACAGAAGATAAATTAAGGAGGAGACAGTGATGTGCCCAAGGTCAAATTTCTAGAAAGTAGTGAAGGTGGGATTCAAACTCATCACAGGACTTGAGAGCTGGTGCTCTTCACCCCGTGCTGAATTGCCTCTAGCAGCAAACAGCCTTTAAGAAGGCACAACCCACCTGCCATTTACGAAACAAAGAGAGCAAACACCGGATGACCCACAACTCATTAGCATCTAGTTTAGAAACAACAGTACAATTATATTTATTCTTGGTAAAAGCATCTCTCCTAAAATCAGCCAGCTTTTGGCATGGTGGTTTTCAGTTCTTGCTCTGCAGAAGGCCTTCAGTGAGATTGCAAAACAGTCTGAAAACGGCCACTTTAATGACAGCTAAGATCAACCAGACCAAATTTTAAATCACGCCCGCTGAGAAGTGAAATACACAGATTTCAAAAGTGTGTAATATTAGGAAGGATGTTTAGAAAAGGATTAAATCCCACACCAACCTTCCTGCAGTTGTTGCAACTGTCTCTTGAGAGAAGCCAATTTATCCTGATACATCCTGTTTGGAAAAAAAAAAAGCCACACTCAGAAACAAAAACATCCAATACCCAAGTCCACAATAATCTGCACACAGAAACTGCCTGGGTTTTTATGGGAATGTCGTTAATGTCCTTTAGTGAGAGAGAAAATGAAAGCCTGCTGGTGCTTTAAAATATGCCCACAGCTAAAGGGATCAGAAAGAAATAAGGCTTTTGTGTTCTTGAAAGGCAGGTACTCCTGTGTTCTGTCATCTTTAGAGAATCAGTCTAAAATCCACAAATATGAAGACATACAAATTTTAATAAATAAATGACAATAATAATGTGTTAGGCAAGAATATAAAGAAAAATTGAAAGTGTAATGCCATTTTCTTCAAGGTTCAGAAGGGTAACATACACACACAAACATAAAAAGCATTAAACACGGCTCTTATATCAACTCTGAAACTAGATTATAAACTGAAAGGAGTAAGATTATGCCTCCAACCACATTTTTCTGTATAGACAGCACAGCTGTGTAAGCACTAAGTTAATAAACCCTCATGTCATTTTTAAAAACACTACTCTTTTATGATCTGAGAAATAAGAGCAATTTAGTGACAAAAGTAAAAATGCAGGATTTATTTGCAGCCCCAGCAGGGTAAGAACACAGCACACGTGAAGCAAAAGAACTTGGCGTGTTATCTTCCCCCTCACACTGAATGGATCATAGGCAACCAGGCACCCTGGTAAATCTGCTCGAACTGTGAATGCCACACATAAATTACATTTCAGCCATATTTTTGCTTCTACCTGAAAAACACACTCAATTTCACGAGGACAAAAAAGACTTACAACCCAAAAGAACACCGTCCAACAGGTAACAGGAAGGACAGCCTTATGATTGCTCAAGTTAGAGATGCAAATACAATCCATCTGTCCATAGGCTGAGGAAGAATAAGAATCTGAGAATTACATGGAAGCCCAGATTCTTTTAGGGAGAATTCTGATGTACTTTCAGTGCTCACTTTGAATCACAAAGGGCATTCAATTTTAATTAAAATCACTTTCACCATCATCAAATATTAGGGGGTATGTTCACTTAAACATGCCAAGTATAGAAGAGGGAAGAGATAGGTAAACTGCACACAAAAAGCCAGTATTTGGAACCCAGTGTATTAAATTGTCCACCACACTGAGTGTGACAGACGATGCCTTTGAATCCTTAGTCTGTCTTTAAAAGAGAATATTAATAGATTCAAGAAGTAAACAATAAGAAAATTCAGATTAGGGAAGAAAACAGGTATGGAAAAATACACCTCAAATGGGTCCAGGTAAGTCAGTAAGAAGCTTGGAGACAGGGCAAGTGAAAGAAAAAGCCAGCAGCACAGTTTCACGGCTAAAGTGGTGAGAAAAATCACATCGATTATTAAAGCAGTCCTCCATTCGGCCCTGGACAGATTTAGCTGAGTTTCCCTTTTATATTCCAAAGCTTGAAAAGGGTAACAGAAAGCAGAGGATGGTCACAAAACATTTGCATACAAAAACATTCCATAAGGAAAAGAATGTGGATCATCTAGTTTAGAGATAAAGAATTTGAGGGCTTCCCTGATGGCTCAGTTGGTAAAGAATCTGCCTGCAATGCAGGAGATCCTGGTTCGATCCCTGGGTTGGGAAGATCCCCTGGAGAAGGGATGGCCTATACACTGCAGTATTCTTGGGCTTCCCTGGTGGCTCAGCTGGTAAAGAATCCGCCTGCAATGTGGGAGACCTGGGTGGGAGACCTGGGTTCGATCCCTGGGTTGGGAAGATCCCCTGGAGAAGGGAAAAGCTACCCACTCCAGTATTCTGGCCTGGAGAATTCTATGGACTCTTTAGTCTATAAAAGACACCACTGAGTGACTTTCACTTCACTTCAAAGAATTTGAAAAGCCAAGGCAAGATTCTCAAAATACATTCCACAAATACTTATCAGATCTGTGCTGTGCTCCCTTGAGCGCTGGACAAGAGGGAGTGCTGTCAGTCGCTCTGAGGTGTGGCCCCACTGGAGGCAGGGTGTGAATGCAGGGCGAGTGGCAGGGGCCCGGGCGCAGGCGTCGGGCCGGCCCCGCTCTCCACCCAGGTCTCCCTCGGCTCGCCTGGTGTCCACACGCAGCCCTGCCTTGGCCAGTGCTCAGCGTGGTCACACCCACCTGAGAACCAAGGGGCTGGGAAACGTCATTTCCCCTCTCCAAGCAACGGTTTTCACTTAAAAAGGGGGGGAGGGAGCAACCAATGGGTCCCCCCTTCCTTCCTCCACGGTCGTCTTCTTCTGGGAAAGTTTCCCTCCAGGTTCTTTCTAGCCTAACCCTCAAAAGATTCTTAGCACAGGAAGACTGGTTAAATGTGACAAATTTAAAGGCGGGAAATTGTACCCACGTGCATGGTCTTTGGAAGCACTATGTGAAAACCATACACACTGCTGCTGCTAAGTCACTTCAGTCGTGTCCGACTCTGTGCGACCCCATAGACGGCAGCCCACCAGGTGTCCCTGGGATTCTCCAGGCAAGAACGCTGGAGTGGGTTGCCATTTCCTTCTCCAATGCATGAAAGTGAAAAGCGAAAGTGAAGTCGCTCAGCCATGTCTGACTCTTAGCAACCCCATGGGCTGCAGCCTACCAGGCTCCTCCATCCATGGGATTCTCCAGGCAAGAGTACTGGAGCGGGTGCCATTGCCTTCTCCGCCATACACACTAGGCCACCATTAAAGATGCCTTGTCTAATTCTGTATTCCAAAGAAGAAACGTAAAAAATCATACTCACTGTTCCTTCATTTCTACATAGTCTTCTTCATCATGCTTTGCCAGGTCAGTTTCACTAGCATCCTCAGTGTCTGAGCAAAATTAGGGAATAAGGGTTTGTTAAAATCATAATTCACAGAGTTGGTATCACTTGATACAGTGACACTTGACAGACTTCTGAAAAATGAATTTCTACTCAATGCAGACCTGTGTGAAGCCATCAGCGAAACAAGAAAGCGCCATTTCCAACTCATATACAGCCAGACTTATCCAAACAGCCTGCCTTTATCTGAAGTGCAGCCAGAGAACAGGGTGCATCAGACACAGTTGGTCACAGTCAAGGCTGTTACTTTGGCAGAAACACTGGCAGTTCAGAAAAAGGAGATGTGGGTGTAAGACTGGAAAACTACAGGCATCAAGCTTTGCTCCTACTCCAAACAACCTAATACATGCATCCTCTTTTGGTATATGCCCAATTTGAATCCCTATGAGATTTTACATCACATATTCCAGGTGGCACAATGGTAAAGAATCTGCCTGCCAACGCAGGAGACTCAAGAGATGGAGGTTAGATCCCTGGGTCAGGAAGATGCCCTGGAGAATCCACTCCAGTATTGTTACCTGGGAAATCCCATGGACAGAGGAGCCTGGTGGACTACAGTCCATGGGGCTGTAAAGAATCAAGACACAACCGAGCAAGCACATATACAAAGGAGAATCCAAACCAACTAAAGGTACTCTAACTACAGAAACATTTTCAAAGGGAGAAGGAAGGGGACAAGAAAATTAAACAGAAACTTTCAGAATACTTTAAACACTGTTTTTAGAATAAGCAAATGGCTGGACTATCTACCTAATTTCAATAGTCCTATTTGAGGGGGAAATGAAAATCAATTTTTGCTTCACTGCTCCCCCTTGTGGGCATTAAAAGCAATACAAGTGATTCATCTTCAAATTCTCTCGGTTAAGCCTTGCCTTCAAAGGTAGTTCAACCAGAATTGTAGCAAGTTCCTTCAACTTTGTATCTGCAAACACAGCTGCCTTTTTAAAGCCTGCTGCAGATCCAACCCTCCATCCCACTTTTCCTCCCTCCTTCAATGAAGGAGCCTACCCTGAGTGGTCACCTGTCTGCCACTCACAGTGAAATGATTAACAAAACATACTCCTGATTCCAGACAACTGCTCTAGCTTTTGCTCCACCGCGCTATTTTGAGCCAGACCAGTCCACCCAAATGTTTCTTTATCTCTCTTCTTTCTTCTCTTTTGTCTTTTCAAAACTTCTTCACCTTTCTCCTCCTGCGGCCAGCTCCTTCCTCAGTTCCTCAAAAAGTGTTCCTCACACTTGCCAAACTTCAGTAATGATAATATAAACACTGTGAAACTTAAAAAATAACACCTGAGCATCATTAAGCAAATCCCTATCTCCTGCTCCCTGAGCGTGTTTCCCCAATGGTGAACACTGAGTATTTTTATCAAGGACCAGCTCACATGCTTTAAGCCAGTGTGTGTGCTCAGTTGCTAAGTCCTCGCTGGCTCTTTTTGCGACACCATGGACTGTAGCCCACCAGGCTCCTCTGTCCATGGGATTTCCCAGGCAAGCAAAATGAAGCAGGTTGCCATTTCCTTCTCCAGGGGATCATCCCCACCCAGGGATCGAACCCGTGTGTCCTGTATTGGCAGGCGGATTCTTTACAACTGAGCCACCAGGGAAGATCTGCTTTAGGCCTGAAGCTCATTTAATCCTGGCACCTACGCTAGGAAGCAGGTACTACTACCAGCACCACTGCTGTTGGAGAAACTGAGACTCAGAAGCTTAAGTAAATTGCCTGATATCATTAAGCTGGGTTCACTGAGCCAAACTGAGATCTAATTCGATCTGGCCGATCCCAGGTCTCCTTCTTTTAACCAACCTGTCCAGCACTGCCCAAAGCAGGGCTGACTTAAGCATTTCCCGGGGCGGCGGGGGGACACCTTGGTAACTAGGAAGCTAAACTGGGCTTTTGCTCATATCCTCTCAGGAACTAAAAAGCGAGGAGTGCTCAGTAGACATAATGAATGGCGGCTTTCTCACTCGAACCCGTGAAGAGCGGAAATTCAAACGGAGACAGCGGGGAGGAGACCAGCAGAACCTTAAAGGGACCTACAAGCTCTGACAAGAGCTCCTTAAGGCCCCTCTCCGCGTTAACTGTCCTCAACCAAGTCCTTCCCCAACACAGGTCGGGGGAACTTCCGGGAGCCGCGCTCCTCCGGGCAGCCCCTCCAGCCGACCCCCAAGCTCCAGAAGTCGCCCCGCCCCGCTCCCAGACAGCCCCACCCCTGCCCGCAGCCGTCCCCCCCCCGCCCGGGGCTGCCCAGCTGGCGGGAAGACGGACCTTCGTCCGACTCGCGGCCCCGGCAGCTGCGCTCGTCATCCTCGGCGCTCTCCAGTTCCTCGTCCTCCTCCGGGTAGTACTCCGGGGCCGGCGGCGCTCCAGCCGGGGCCGGAGCTGGCGCCAACAGCCCCGCAGCACTCATGTCGCCTCCGCCCGAAGCTAGGCGTGCCCCCCGGGAACCACAGCCACCCGCCCTCCAGGCTCTACGTCCGCGTCGCAGCGCCTGAGGTAGCCCCCGACTCCAAGAGCCCGAGCGCCGGCGACCCCTTCCCCGTCTTCGCCAAGCTCCGCCCCGCGCGCCCGCTCTCGGCAACGGGGGCCTCGCGCCTGCAGCAACTTCCGGGTCGCGAGCTGCCTGACGACCGCCTGACTCCGCCATCCTAGAGGGAGTGGCGAGGCCGCCGGTCGCCCTCTTCGCCGTAACGCCATCTCCTTCATCGCCGTCTTTAAAATCCTCGACGGGTAGAGGGGAGGGGCACAGATAGGCTCTCGAGTTAGGCAAATTCTTGGGCAGGCCCGACCGCGGCTAGGGCCCTAAAGCTCAGAGGCACTTACGGAAATAGCCACCAGGCGGCGCCTGGAGCCAAAACCAGAGATGCTTTTTTAGGGACTTGGGAGGCAAAGGGTGCCCAGGGCTCTGCTACGTAGGTGGAGGTGGTCTCTATCTTAAACAGCTGAATGGCATGAACCATCCCGTTTATAGGTCGGGAAACCTAGACATTTAGAGTTTGCGTGATCATCCCGAAGAAAAGGAGCCCAGCTCCTCGTCTGACTGCTTAGAGCTTTTGAAGAACTAAAATGAAAACGAAGATGCTAATATTCCATGCTGGGGCCAAAGAAAACTGTATTTTCCCAGTCGGTGGGTAGGACTTTCCGCTTGTGTAGGTTTGCTCAGTATGGTATTATCTCGATTTTACAGATAAGAAAAGAGCTGTCAGTTTTCCTTAAAAAAAAAGAAAAAAAGGTAACGGCCAGCCTGCTTTGTTTAGACTGTCAGGTCCTGTTTGTACTGCCAGGTCCTCTGCAGTACAGCTGCCTCATATTTCTCAGAATATAAATTTTTTAAAAGATTGTTTTTCCCAATCCAGGAACTTGCTAACCAATTCTCAACTGAGCAAGTGGAACATGTGCCTGCAGAAAATTAATTAGACACAGGTAAGGAAGGTACTAGCTGGTAACTTGGAAAACAAGAGAGTTGAATATCTGTATGAATTCATTTGTGTGATTACTCTGAGTAGAAGGAGACATGGTATTATAAGCTTTGCTTAATGAACAAATTGAGGATGTCCCTCATCCAGGTGTGTGTAGCAAGAAAAGGGATAAAAGGGCCCAGAGATGTTTAACGGTTTGTCCAGAGTAACACTATTCTTTATGTTGCATCCAAATCTCCATAGGGCTTCCTCGGTGGCTCAGTAGTAAAGAAACCATCTGCCAGTGCAGGAGACTCGAGTTAGACCCCTGGGTCAGGAAGATTTCCTGGCGAAGGAAATGGCAGCCCACTCCAGTATTCTTGCCTAGGAAATCGCATGGTCAGAGGAGCCTGGCGGGCTACAGTCCAGGGGGTCTCAAATCAGTCGGATACAACTGAGCAACTAAACAAGTCTCCAAAGGAAAAAAAAAATAATGTACAAGCAGTAAAGTTGAACACAGATGTAAAAGCCAGGATGGAACCCAATATCAGATCCTCTGTGACCAAATTTATCTCTGAATTGGTCCCCATAGAGACTTTTCAAAAAGAAAAATTTATTTCTCATCCCATTTAACATTTCTTATTTTATGCTTTGTTGTAAATAAAATCTTGGCTCTACTTCTGACGGATTCTTCCTCCCAACAAAACTCAAAAATTTTCAGAATGGAATGCTGTAATGTCTTCCCAGAAGTTCAGAGATCTTCTGAAGCTCCTAAATAAGAGGCATTCGCGTGGCTCCCTGTAGGTCCACCATCTATTTTAAAACTAAAACTTCAAAACTGTCTCTTGTCCAAAGGATGAAGTCATCTTCTTTTTTTATGCTGTTGGGTCACATCTAAATTATTTGTAATCAACTATATTGAGCAACTAGAGTTTCCATCAGTAGCAATAATAACACCAAACAAAGCACCAACATTTTAGAAATCAGAGTTCATTGATACAATGATATAATGATTTTTAAAAAAAGAGTTGATATCATTGCTAATTGGTTTCCTTTCAAGATACTGGCATGTCTATGTTGCTTACTTTTGTCTACTTAATTGCAAATAGCATCTGTTAATGATCATGCCTTTCTTTTTTATGTAACTAGACAGAACTGAACACTTGCATAGTGAACTTATCCCATTTTTTTCTATCCATATTGAGCTCTTGGGCTTCCCTGATGGCTCAGATGGTAAAGAAATCTGCCTACAATGCAGGAGATCTGAGTTCAATCCCTGGGTCAGAAAGATCCCCTGGAGAAGGGAATGGCTATCCACTCAAGTATTCTTGCCTGGAGAATCCCTCGGACAGAGGAGCCTGGGGTGTAGGGGTTGGGGTGGGGGGGTTCAGTCCCCGGGGTTGCAAAGAGTTGGACACAACTGAGCAACTAACACTTTCACATTTTCAGGATGAGCTCTTAACTAATAAATACTTTATAAAGAAACAGGACCTAGTCAAAAAAATTCTCTCATGACTTTAGTCTTATCCAACATGTATAGTTGTCTAATATGATTTTGGACAGTCTTTCCCTAGGCCTCTAAAAATCAAGTTCCCTTAAAATCAAGTTTTACCACCTTGAAATCTCTGCATCCCTTCCCAAAATGGCACTCAGTCACATGGCTCAGGCGATATCTACATAAGAATTCATCTTGGAGGAAGGCCTGCCAAACCCTTGTTACATACCCTAACACTCAAAATTACATCTTAAAGGGAGCATCGTAGTTGGTGGTTGTTGTGTTAGTCGCTCAGTCATGTCCGACTCTTTGCAACCTCATGGAGGTCCTCTGTAGCCCACCAGGGTCCTCTCTCCATGGAATTCTCTAGACAAGAATACTGGAATGGGTTGACATTTCCTTCTCCAGGGTATCTTCCCGACCCAGGGATCAAACCTGCATCTCTTGAGTCTCCTGCATTGGCAGGTGGATTCTTTACCACTGTGCCAGCGGGAAAGGATGGCAAGTATGGTCTTAAATCAGTATGATCTTAATTGGAATGAGCACTACTTTAAATAACGATTTTAAATCATACTGTGCCATCCTTCCCCACTGGCACAGTGGTAAAGAATCCCTGCCAATCCAGGAGACACAGGTTTGATCCCTGGGTCGGGAAGATACCCTGGAGAAGGAAATGGCAACCCATTCCAGTATTCTTGCCTAGAGAATTCCATGGACTAAGGACCATGGTGGGCTACAGAGGACCTCCATGGGGTTGCAAAGAGTCGGACACGACCAAGCGACTAACACAACACACAGCAGTGATTTTAAAATGCTAGGAAAAACCTGAATATTGTTTAGAAAAATTTTGTTAGCAGGAGTTAAAAAAGAGTTAATGATGGAGACTTTTGTAAGAGCAAAGTCCTGTATACATCTGATAAGGCTTAGGAACAAACTGTGTTCCTAAAATGAAACAATGTCTTCACAAAAGGCTGAATTGTCAAAGTCCATAAACTTTAGGGTTTAGGGGTGAAGGTAGCGGTTTTAGTTTTAATTTAATTGATTTAATCAACATAGCCAGTTTCACAAAAATATAAAGAATGACTCTGAGTTAATAGGATGCACTTTCATCCCTGGCAAGTATCCTCTTGGCGCTTGGGTCAAGATGGGTTTCTCTGGTTATCACGGGTTGCTTTTGGGTCAAAGTTCATTATATTTTGGCCGTTAATTCCCACAAAATCATTAAAACCATTTCATGTTGCCCTGAAAAAGAGTATGTTGAAGTCTTGCTAAAGCTAGCAAGAGTTCCCCTAGCACACAGTTCCTGTTCCTACTTGTCAAAATGATTATCATAACCCACAAACTAAGTATTTCTTAAGCTTTGTCCTTATACCTATCAAAATGTGCCCCGTCAGTGTTGAGTGCCTAGTTGTGCAGAGTATGCATGTAGTATATACACTCTTTTACCCCCAGCAGCATCAAACTGACGTCTGTAGAACGCAATGCAAGGAAGGGCAACACCCTAGACAAAGATATTAGAGCGTTTAAATTCAGGAAACAGAAGTCCTTAGTGAATAAATGCCATTATCAATTTATGGCAGAATTACTTAGAAAGCCGTGCCAGGTATAACGGGGGAATGGGGACCCGAAAGACTCTAACAAGGTGGTCCCAGGGAGCCTCAGGGGCCACAGCCTTTGGGAGTCTCCCAAGAAAACTCAGAAAGGAGTGCCATGAACTCTGACCCCCGAAGCGGCACAAACAAGCCAGACCCCACCCCAGGCGGGCCAGCGGGTAACTGAAGTGGCAAGGTCTTCCGCGTCTGAGGAAACCCCGCCCCTCCCTATCCCGCCCACATTCAACTCCACCAATCCTCGGGAGTCATCGACCGCTCGGCTTCCCAGGCACCTCCAATCAAGTACCTATATCCGACCACGAGTCTGTGCCCCACTATCAGGGAAGGTCAGTAGAGAGCCTATCGGAGCCTGACTAGGGGCGTGGCCGGGTGCAGGGGGCGGGCAGACTGGGACGATGGGGCGGAGCACGCTCGGCGCAGTCGGGTGCGATTGGCCACCCCTGGCAGGAGCCGCACCTCGGACAGCAGCAGCGGCTGCCGCGGGAGGGTCCCTGAGGCGCCCGGTGGCGACGGCGGCGTTGGGGTCCTGCGTGCGAGAGTGGGACCCGACGTGGAGACCGCGGGCGGAGGCTCTGCACTGCTGGACCGGACATTCAGTGACTGGACCCAGGTATTCACTAGGGAACAAGCGGCAGAAGAGCGACTCGGGAGCAAGTGTGAGAGAGGAAGCGGCGGCGGCGACGCGGGGCCCGGGGTGGTGACAGCAGGTCTGAGGTGAGAGCACCGGGGCGGGAGGAGTTGACAGAGTGAGTCGAGGCGACGGGACCCAGGGCGGAGTGGGGTCGGCGAGGACTCGAGGGAGAGGAGTTCCGGGAGTGGTTTTGACAGTCCGCTCTGTGGAGAGGAGACCCCCTCAGAGGGGCCGGCCCCGCGGGCCTGAGAGGGAAACCTCGAGAGGGCTTGGGACAACGGGTGTGACGGGAGGGGGTGCCCCAGAGGAGCTGGGACAGCGGGTGTAAGGAGGGAACCCTGAGGAGCTAGGATGGGGATCTGAGGAGGGGGACCCTGAGAGGAGTTGGGACGGTGGATCTGAGGGGGGGAAGACCCTGAAAGGAACTGGGACAGTGGGTCTGAGGGAGGACCCCGAGAGCGGCTGAGGAAGGGACTCTCAAAGGAGGAGACCCAGAAATGAGCCAGGACAGAGGGTCTGAGCGGCAAAGGGGACTCCGAGAGGCTTGGGACAGCAGGTGTGTTGAGGGACACCGAGAGGAGCTGGGACAGCGGCTGTGACGGGGGACCCCTTGGGTGGGGACTGAGGACCTGAGTCTGAGGGGGTCCCCAGGGGCTGTTGCGGAGGCGCGGCCCCGCCCCGCTTGGGCGAGAAGAGGGGGTCTGGGTCCGGGTCGCGGCACTGGGCAAATCGCAACAGCCGGCCACCGCTCCCCGGGTGCAGTCAGCTGAGCTTTTTTAGGACGGAGTGGGAGAAGGGGGGCCGCGGGAGCCCCCAGGACTCCGTGGGTGACTCTGAGGAGCGGGGATTATGTAATGAACAGCTTCAGGGAGAACGCACGGACTGGAGGGTCCGGGGCTGAAGTGCGGGGATCCGGGAAAGGGCAGGAGCGAGGGGCTAGGGACCTCTGCTCACTGGCCGCCTGGCTTCCCGTCTGTTTCTCCGAGCTGGGCGTGAATGCCTTGAAAGTTAGGGGCTTCCTGACTTCAGTAGCTTCCTCAGAGCGTGAAAAGTTGAAGAGGGCTTCTTAAACTTCTCACAAACAAGTGGAAAGGGAAGGGCCCCTCTTGGAGATGCAGGTTTTTGATTCATTAGGTTGTTTAAATTTTGATAGACCCTGCTTCTTTTTTCACTTGGGCTCAGCGAGGAGCTCAGAAATTCTTTCAGGTTCCGCAGCACACCAGTATCAGTGTTTATAAGGCAGACTTAAAGGAACGAATATACTAAGTTTGACTGTTTATCTTTGATGTGTTGGAAAGATAGTTGGAAAGTCAAACTAAATTTTGAAAAGAGGTATCGGAGTCACTGAACTAACAGCACTTTCCAGTTAGAATTCTTGTCCTAAAAACTACCAGGACTGAAATTTAGGCATAATTCCAGGACAAGCTAAGGAGAGAGAGAAGCCTGTTTAAACCAGACACTATGCACTGGTGGAAAGCAAGTGTATGTCTAGTAAAATGCTAAAACAAATAGTGGAAAGCTATAGGGGGTGGGAAATGGGAGGGGGGGGACAGCCTCCTACTTTGACAGATGTGAAAATTGATGACCAGGCTAGTTGTTCAGAATACTTAGGATATGTTAATACTGTCCTGACTACCTTTCCAGTGTTGTCTTGGATACACACGCTTTGTTATGATTGTTCCCAGCAGTTTTACATTTGAATTTTTTAACCTCTTTTTTTCTGCGTGTTGCTTCTCTTCACCCCTTATCTTGTGACAGGTTTCTTTTTCATAGAAGTAGACTTAGAAAATGATGGCTTGGGGGAAATAACTGGGGAATGATCCCCTCCAATATTCTTGCTTGGAGAATCCCATGGACAGAAGAGCTATAGTCCATAGAGTCGCAAAGAGTTCAACAGGACTGAAGTGACTTATCTCACACTTATTTTCACATAATTACCCTATCATTTTGCAGTTATTTAGATATTGTATTTATTTCAGGTTGAAAATAATGTCTTATTGGAAGCCTTTGCCTGTGTTCAGTAATGGGCAGCTAAGAAGAAAAAAGAAATGCTGCATTATATTTCTCAAAGACATAATGTAGAAGGCTTATAGAGAACTGTATGTTTAAATCCAAGACAAAAATTACTGAAGACATCTTACATTAGGGTAATAATAAGTAGAGGGACTGTATCATTTGAGGATTTTTATTTGATATTACCTGATACAGAACTATTTTGTATCAGGTACAGTGGTTTCAGAAAGTGTGGAGTTTGGTGTGGTTATGAAAATTCCACCAACCACAAGTCCTCAGAAACAGAAGTTATGGTGATGAGAGGAACAAATACACAAATACAAATAGTAAATACACAAAAACAAATTTAAAATATGAGAGACTATGTTTAAGATGTATTAAGTGTAACTTTTTTACATTAAATTTATTTTTCCAGAACCCTAGGTATAAGTAAAAGGAAGGTTAGTTAACTCCAGAGGGTTATCTACAAGGGGCATGCGTGCTTAGTCGACCCTGACTCTTTGCGACTACCTGGACTGTAGCCCACCAAGCTCCTCTGTCCATGGTATTCTCCAGACAGGAATGCTGGTGTGGGTTGCCATTTCCTTTTCCAAGGCATCTTCCTGACCCAGGGATCAAACCCATATCTTCTGCATTGGCAGGCAGATTCGTTACTACAGAGCCACCTGGAAAGCCTAGATTTATAAGGGGCATGTATTCATTATGTAGTGCATGTAATGTATGAAATAGTCTGTAGAAGGATTGAGAATCTAAGTAACAATAATCCTGCAAAGTAATAGAAATGTTTCAGCAGATAAGCTCTTCCATCATCCTTGTTAGCTCATTTCTGTCTGGTACAAATAGTGGTCTCTCAAGATGAAACTTTAGTTCCTTCTAAGAAAAAAAATATTCTGATATTCCCCTGAGTGATTACTAAGGCAGTCATTTCAACCATGTTTTGCTATGGTATTGACCCAGAGATGATGACAAGAGAGCCCTTGTAATAGAATTTTTAATGATAGGAAGGGCCTATAATAACTTTTTATTCCTGGGGACATGGGGTGGAGGTAGGGGAAGTTGGTTAGGAGGGTAGCAATTCTGTGGGAGTTTATTTTCATTTGTTTCACAAAATAAAACTACACTTTGAGAAGCTATTAATATGTAAATTAGTGAAACCTATGCTCATTTTACCTGTTCATTTTTGATTGAAAAAAATATAATCAAAAGCAGAGATTAAGAAGGAGCCTCATCCTTCCATATGAATGGTTATAGCCACCAGAGAATACATGCTCTTTTTGGTTTAGAGTTGTTAAATAATTCTTAGTCTTAGTTTAGCAGGATGCAAGTACTGCCCAGTAAATACAATAACCCATTTTATACTTTCTTTAGCACTTGAGTCATATACAGTCAAATCATTGTAATCTCAGAGTCTACCTTGATATCTAATTTGGCTTAATGTTTAAGCCAAACTGAGAAAAGTTCTCTTGTTTGCCACTGTTCATACTTGTTGGTTTCAGTGATATGGGAGAATGAATGAAAAGTAACTATTGGTACTTTGACTTTAGGGTCTATTTAGAGTTTATTATATAGACATTAATAGCATCTTTCCTTTATAATCTTTTCCTTCAGTCTGTTTTTTCCCTACCCCTAAAAAGAAAGCAGATGGACAGAGGGAACGCTTCCATCAGTGTTTTGTGACTGTTCTAAGAGAAGACTTCTTTTCAGTCTTCAATGAGAGAGTCCCACTATAGTTTTGAATTAGTAGTTTTGAGTTATGGGATATTGTACAATTGCTTTTCTTCATGGAAAGTGTAGTTTGTGATTATTTAGCTTTAACATTCATTTAATTGGTTACTTTGTCATTTGTGAGGATACATAAAAAATTGTTACTATTTTCAAACTCGAACTCATTGTAGTAAAAAAAATAATTTACTTATGTCTAACTAATAATGGATTAGATGTATTGAATTAATGGACCAAAATGTGATGTAACTCACTTACAGGTTATGGGCAACAAATTAAAAATAACAAGTATTCAGAAATTTTATGATAGTAGGGATTAAATTGATAAATTTTATCATTCCAGCTACATGTTTTTAAAGTTACCTAAATATAAATCAACCTAATGCATTGTTTTCTGTCTGACCTGAGATTTGTTAGAAACGAGTATATTTAAAGCTTTTGTAAATTATTTCTATTTTACATTAGAATGACATAGGGGTCAGTTTCATGATTTAACGCAGAGCAACTCCTAACCATTATTCCCTTTCTCACAGATACATATTTATCATCCCTAGAGTGAGAAGAGGAACATGCCTTGTAATAAACATTTTACACCTGGCAAAACCTACTCACAGATGGCTCATGTCAGTTTAGCTCCTGACATTGGAACTGATACATTGTAGCCTAGTGTTTGGGAATCTTTCACCTAACCCCTGGCCTCAGTAAAAATGAGGGATAGCAAAATCAACCCCATATTTATTATGCTTACTATTTTAGTTAATTATCAAAGTATTCATTAGAAGATTTCAGTTTTACTTCCTCACACTATTTTTTATGGACAGGGGGATAACCTTTTATTTCCAAATCAAACTAGGACTCTATGCAGTGTTTATTTTTATATGTTTCATTTTCTATCTAATGACACTGGCTTCTGTCCATAGCAGTCAAGGCTTATGACAATTCAAATACATTTTATTTACCCATTACAATAGATGGCACTAATCAAGACAGAATGCTTTCTTAAATAAACTAATAATCTAATTGGTCTTGGCAGTAGGCATACAAAAAGAGAATCGAAGTTCATGGCCAATTTTTCATTCTATTGCAAACATTAGCCTTTACTTCTTAAAGGCTTTCTGTGTAAATACACAAGTATTTCCCGAAACCACATAAATAGAGTGTTTAACTCTTCTAGATCAAGATTTAATAGCAGACACAGAGTATGAAGGATGCTTACTAGATGTCAGTTGAATGAGTGTGAATGAATTAATGATAGGCTAATTATTAGATTATATTTATGTTCACATTTAGTTTCATATTTTTACTGAGGGCTTTTAGTAAAAAGAGTGTTAAAAGAATGATTCTGTTGGAACCCAAGAACAAATGTTAGCATTATTTATCTGCCGTGTAGGAAACAGCATGATACTTTAAAAGGAGAAAGGGCCTGAGACTCAGACCCAGGCACCTATTTTGGCTTTATCACTATGCCAGCTGGCTTATCTTGGTTAAGTCACTTAAGTGTTTAAAGCTCTCAGTTCTCTCATCTGTAAAACAAAAATATGGGCCTCACAAGATTCTTATAAGGAATACTGAAGTGTTAGTCGCTCAGTCGTGTTCGACTCTTTGCGACCCCATGGACTATTCAGTCCATGGAATTCTCCAGACCAGAATACTGGAGTAGGTTGCCTTTCCCTTCTTCAGGGGATCTTCCCAACCCAGGGATCGAACCCGGGTCTCACACATTGCAGGCAGATTCTTTACCAGCTGAGCCAAGCCCTTATGGCTTATAAGGAATAAATGATGCAATTTATGTAAAGCACCAAGTACAGTGATAAAAATGCATAGGAAGTGTTTAACAAGTGGTAGCTGCTTATTATTTTAATCACTTGAAACCATTTTTTAGTGCTGTTTTTGCTCTATCCTCAGTATCTAATCACTTGCTGAATCCCGTGGCTCCTGGCTCCAAAAAGAATAATTAATAGGTCACTTGTAGGGAAATTGAGACTTAGTATGAGTAACTTCCTGAAATTTCATCGAATCCACTAGCTTTATTAACAGCAGGACTTCTTAAGGCCCACTTGACTTTGCACTCTAGAATGTCTGGCTCTGGGTGACTAACCACACCATTGTAGTTATCCACTTCACTAAGATCTTTTTTATACAGTTCTTCTGTGTTTTCTTTACATCTCTTCTTGATCTCTTCAGAGTCTACTAGGTCTTTGCCATTTTTATCCTTTATTTATTTGGGCAGAATTCTCCCTTGATGTTTCCAATTTTCCTGAAGAGATCTCCAGTTTTTCCCCTTTAGTTGTTCTATTGTTAAGCACTGTTCTTTGAAGAAGGCTTTCTTTTCTCTTCTAGCGATTTTTTGGAACTCTACATTTAAATGGATGTGTACCCTTCCCTCTCTCCCTTGCTTTTTGCTTCTCTTCATTCTTCCACTATTTGTAAAGCCTCCTCAGATAACCACTTTACCCTCTTGCTTTTCTTTTTCTTTGGGATGATTTTGTTCGCTGCTTTCTGTACAATATTACGGACCTCTGTCCCTAGTTCTTCAGGCACATTGTTAATTAGATCTAGTCCTTTGAATCTATTCATTACCTCTACTGGGAATTCATATGGGATTTGATTTAAGTCATACCTGGCTGGCCTATTATTTTTCCTAGTTTTCTTTAGTTTAAGCCTGAATTTTGCTTTGAGAAACTAATGATCTGAGCCACAGTCAGCTCCAGGTCTTGTTTTTGCTGACTGTATACAGCTTCTCCATCTTCAGCCTCAAAGAATGTAATCAATTTGATTCAAATCCTTAAAGGATGATGCCAGCAAGGTTTTGCATTCATTATGTCAGCAGATCTGGAAGACCCAGCAGTGGCCACAGGCCTGGAAAAGATCAATTCTCACCCCACTCCCCAAGAAGGGTAGTAGCAAAGAATGTGCTAACCATTGGACAGTTGCATTCATCTTCCATGCTAGTAAGATCTTGCTTAAAATCTTGCATGCTAGGTTTCAGCATTATGTGAACCAAGAACTTCCAGATGTCCAAGCTGGGTTTAGAAAAGAAAGAGGAACTAGAGATCAAGTTGCCAACGTTTTCTGGATTACAGAGAAAGCAAGGAAATTTCAGAAAAACATCTATTTCTGTTTCATAGACTGTACTAAAGCCTTTGACTATGTGGATCATGACAATCTGTGGAAAGTTCTTAGAGAGATGGGAATAACAGACCATCTTACCTGTTTCCTGAGAAACCTGTATGCAGGTCAAGAAGCAACAGTTAGAACCTTGTATGGGACAACTGATTGGTTCAAAATCAAGAAAGGAGTACGACAGGGCTGTCTGCTCTCACCCTGTTTGTTTAACCTATATGCTGAGCACATCACGAGAATTGCCAGGCTAGATGAGTTACAAGCTGGAATCAAGTCAACAACCTCAGATACGCAGATGCTTCCACCCTGATGGCCATCAGTGAAAAGGAACTAAAGAGCCTCTTGATGAAGGTGAAGAAGGAGAGTGAAAGAGCCTACTTAAGACTAAATATTAAAAATACTAAGATCTTGGCATCCAGCCCCATTACTGCATGGCAAATATAAGGGGAAAAGGTGGAAGTAGTGAAACAGATTTCCTCTTCTTGGGCTCTGAAATCACTGTGGATGGTGACTGCAGCCATGAAATCAGAAGACCATTGCCTCATGGCAGGAAAGCGATGACAAACCTAGACAGTGTGCTGAAAAGGAGAAACATTACTCTGCCAACAAAGGTCTGTATAATCAAGGCTATCGTCTTCCCAGCGGTCATGTATTATTGTGAGAGCTGGACCATAAAGAAGGCAGAACACCAAAAAATGGATGCCTTCAAACTATGGTGCTAGAAAAAACTCCTGAAAGTCCCTTGGACTGCAAGGAGAACAGATCAGTCAATCTTAAGGGAGATCAACCCTAAATACTCTCTAGAAGGACTGAAGCTGAAGCTCTAGTATTTTGGTCATCTGATGCGAACAGATGACTCATTGGAAAAGTCCCTGATGCTGGGAAAGATTGAGGGCAGAAGAAGAAGAGGACATCAGAGGATGAGATGGCTGGACAGCATCACCGATGCAATGAACATGAACTTGGGCAAACTCCTGGAAATGGTGAGGGACAGGGACACCTGGTGTGCTGCAGTCTATGGAGTTACAAAGAGTCAGACATGACTGGGCGACTCAACAACAGCAACGTGAGTGACTTCCTAAGGCCATACCGACAGTGGCAAACTTGACCACTATAACCTAGATCTGGTTTTTCAACTCAATACACGTTTTACTTTATATTTCTTAAAGGTCCAAGAAACAGCTAATGAAAGCCCAAAATATGTGTTCAGGAAGGTCATGTGACAAGTTTCCAGTCTCCTCTTTTTTGTTCTTCCTGTATACACTGTTGCTCTCTTATTCCCCCAAAAGTACAACTCTGATTTTGTCACTTCTGTGTTCAAAACTTTTAATACCCTGTGGCCTACTAAATTCAGTACAGATTTATCAACCTGTTTTAGCATTCCTATAGCTTCATAATCCATCTATATCTATATCTACATATATCTATATCTATCTCCTGTGCCCCAGCCAGAACAGCCTGCTTACAGCCAAGCGCTTACTTCATGTGTTTGTTCCTGCTGTTTCTTTTCCCTGGAATGCCTTTTCTATTCCTCATATTTCAGAGCTCAACTTGTGGGATCTTAGTTTCCCCAACCATTGATCAAGCCCAGGCCCCCAGCAGTCAAAGCGCTGAGTCCTAACCACTGGGACTACCAGGGAATTCCCACAGATCTAATTTTAATACCATCTTTCCTGAGGCCTTCTCTGATCTTCTTCTTGCTACTCTCTCCTCTAAATTCCTTAAGTGCTTGCTTTGTACAGTTTCTTATTTTTATACTTATCTTTCATATTGCATTCTTCTCTGTACTGGAGAGAGGACACTATTCTGATATACCAGATATTTTATTTATGTCTTTGTTTGTCTTATATCCCTTCACTAGAATTTAGACTCCATGAAAGCAGAGATTTTCTTACTCATTGCTTTCTCCCAACTCATGAAACAGTGCCTACCTAGCATGTAATGGTGGTGGTTTAGCCACTAAGTTGTATCTGACCCTTATAACCCCAAGAACTGCCTGCCAGATTCCTTTGTCCATGGGATTTCCCGGACACGAATACTGGAGTGAATTGCTGTTTTCTTCTCCAGGGCATCTTCCCGACCCAGGGATCAAACCCCTGTCTCCTGCATTGCAGGAGGATTCTTTAGTGACTGAGGCACCAGGGAAACATGTAGTAGTTCCTCAATAAAGATTTATTGACTCACTAAATGGATGAATTTGGCTCTGGGAATTTCTCCCATTTGTTGTCTAAAAAGAAGGATTTGTTATTTGAAACATAAAAAATAAAATCCTAAGGAAGTGAAGCATAGCTGGGAAGAGTAGAGTTTATCCATATATTTTATTCTCTGGGCTTTACATTTTTTTGAGCAGCCCTGAATTTAGTGTATTTTTGTTTTACTGAATACAAATGAAAGCCATTCCTACCATGACATCATACATCCAAGATGATTGTGTCCTAGTCTGGCTACAATCTAAGAAAACAACATTCCTTGTAATAAAATCTAATGGAAGCTTCTAACATGGCCCTTAGGCAGTAAAGACTTATAAGACCAAAATGATAACAGAATTCACTACAGGGACGTTATCCCATTAAAAACACTTCATTTATTTTTCTTAGCTGCTGATATTAACCCTGAAAATTGGTCAAATCAAGCTCCTGATGTTAATTTGGGGTTATCAGTTTTCTGCATGTACAAGTAATTGGGTTTGAAATGTGTTTTAAGCCTGAATTAAAAGAACTTAGTCACTGGTGACTCATGGTGAGAAGTTTTTCCTTTTCCGTGCTGGAACATACACCATTGCCTCCAACCTGGCCTTTTTGAAACACTGAAAACATAAAGAATCTTGTTTTTCTGTACTGGGTTCTGGAAAAGTTCTTTAAGGTTTAAGGTGGTATGGCCTTAATTACAATGCTTTTTAGCTTTGTATAATAAGCACTACAATTGACTCTCCAAATTTCCATACAAATTTCTTTTGTCTCTGCCTTTAGGGAAGTTTTCTCATTATACATGAAAATAGTCAAAAGTCTACCAGACAGTGTATGAATGACCACAGCAACTTTTGTTTTGTTCACTACTATGTTCCTAGTGCCTGGAATAGAGCTTTGCCCAGAGAAAGGAATTAATATATATTTGTTGAGTAAAGTCACAAATATTCTTTAATAACATTGCATCTTGAAAAATCATAAACGTCTACTAAAATAAATTTTCTCCAGCCATTTTGAATTAGGTAATCATCAATTCACAATCAATCTAGTTTGGGAGGCTCTTGGTATTAGCCCAGGGTAGTTCTGCCCCAATAGTTCCCAGCATTGATTGTGCCAACCTGAAATCTCCTTTAGCGGTTCACTTGCCAAAGGAAGGGTAAATCGGCAACACCCATAGGCACTTGCACCTGTGGGAACCAATGGGCGTCGTAACAGGAAATACTTGAGCTTGCAATACCGATAGTCATGAGCAGCGCCCAGGTCACGCCGCTTTTATCTGCAGTTCCTTATTCGGATTGTACAAGGTTTCGTGGAGTTGGGTTTTTTTGCTTGTTTGTATATGTATATGTATATATAAATTTAAAAGAGAGCTAACTTTAAATTTGAAAATTGAACTGTGAATGGTTACTGGCATCATCTTCATTATCAAGGAATTGGTGAGTTGTCTTTTCCTTTCTTTTCTTTCTGACGTTTCTTTTCCTTCTAATCTTGTGTACCCTGAAACCTCACTCCAGCACACAGAGGGGGTTAGACAGGGGTGCGTAAATGTACAATGACTAAAACTTAAGCTGATATTATCAACAATAGCAACCAGTTCTGATATTTACATGCTACCATAACGGTAGGCATTGGTAGGATTTCGTGGATTTTACCTTAAGGTTCATTTAGCTTGAGCTGGTTTTCCTCTGTTGTGGGGACCGGAGGAAAAGAATCAGGAAAAGTTTTCAGAAAGTTCTTTCCAAAATGTCGAAATGTAAAGCTATATAAAATGCTGTTGACGTTAACTGTCTGACCAGGAAGTACTGTCTTAAAGCCTCATTTATAAAACTGTCTATAATAACTTCCTTTCTCAGGATGAAGGTGCTGATAGCATGGTCTTGTTCTTACAACTAATGTGGAATTCAGTTTTATCTTTCCTAAGTGAATAAGAGACAGCCTTTTAAAGAAAGCCACCTCTGGGGCAATCTTACTGATTGCTGTAGCTAAGTAAAGAATTTTTAAAGTCTTTAGTATGTCGAATGGGGAATGTAGGACATGCATTTGAGAAGATCTACTTAGAGTGAGCTTGGTGTTTTGTTTTAAATGTAATGTTTTATTATAAATATAGTTTGTGTCTAAACATAGCTAATAAACTCTGTTGAGTTTCATGTGAATATTTATGGCCTTAACTCAAAAGTCCAGCTGAGAGTAATCAACCTAAAAAGTCACTGGATTCATATGCTTTATTTATTTTAATTTGTATTTTGATATTCTACAAATAACTATTAGTGGGGATTATTTTCAGAGTGTTTTATTTTTTCCTTTCTCCTGGATAAGTAAGGTAAATACTAAGCTGCAAATAAAACATCAAAATCTTGTCAGAAGAGTTTTTTAAACACAAATTTTAAATATATAGAAGGCCATTTTTATTAAATGGATGCAGTTTTTGGTAATGAATGATATTATTACTATAAGACAACAGTTCAAAATTAGGCTACTTAAAATGGCACACTGTTTATCCTGGAGATCTTAAAAACTAACAAGCCACTTCCCATTTTTCTTCTTTCACAGAAAGGGATAAAAGGAGAGAAAGCAGAGCAGTTGTTTTTTGGTGTTTTTTTTTTTTTATGTAATATCACATTTAGAGACAGAAAAGTCAGAATATTTGATCACAATTACTTTGTTTTGTAATTTTTTTTCTTTAATAGTAAGGATAGTTTCCTTATTAAAGTATAAAAATAAAATATCTTAGGCATGAGGTAATAATTTATGGGACTGCTCCAGTCCATGAGGTGAAATTAGATGAAGTAGACAAGTGGATAATTTTTTAATATCTCATACTTTGTATGTCGTGCATAATATTTTATAAACCAGGAAAGCTACCTTAACAGTTTTTCCCAAATTTACTAGACTCTTGGAACATAGTTTAAATGAAATGTGTATAACCCTGACTTCTAAACCCCTGGTATTTTATGTAAAGTCTTTATCTGTAAAGTCTTACGATGGTGCATAGGATTGTTGTTGTTCTGTCGCTAAGTCGTTTCCAACTCTTTGTGACCCTGTCGACTGAAGGCATGCCAGGCTTCCCTGTCCTTCACTGTCTCCCAGAGTTTGCTTAAATCCATGTCCACTGAGTCAGTGATGCCATCCAACCATCTCATCCTCTGCTGCCCTCTTCTCTTTTTGCCTATAGTCTTTCCAAGCATCAGGGTCTTTTCCAATGAGTCAGATGCATAGGATACATTTTCATTCAAGAAGCATTGCAGTGGATATTACTGATTTGGGGACACTATTCTTTCTAATGTATAAAAAGGAAATCAAAACCTTCAAATGATTTTTGTAATATCATACAGCATTTTTTTCTTAATATTTATGAATGTTAAAAACCTGAAAGAGCAAATTAGGTAAATTTCAGTGTTCACTGATAAGGAGGACTTTTGTGATTGTCTGAGCATTCTTTTAGCAGTCCAGAAGTATCCCAGTCAGAGGTTGGATGGAGGTGGGGCAGAGGAAGTTGCTGGGGCTTCACAGTAGTGATTGATTATTGCAGATTGTAATGGCTGCCTGCCCAGACACCACTCATTGGAGGGAAAAGTGGTAGTTACTAATTGCATCCTACTAATTTGTACATGTTTATTAACCATTTATAACTGTTTGCTGGTTTCACACACAGGTGACAAGTTTTAAACTTCTGAATTACTTGACATATGCTTCATCTTCTTGAGTTTACCACAGTTATATCTGTTATCTTCAGTTGGCAGAGATCACACTGACTCTTTTGTGAAAGACCATGTGTTAGCAGAAAAAAAAGAGAGGGGTGAGGGGAAACAGAACTTGAAACTTTAACTGCTTTACCCTCTACTGAAGAGTACTGCAGAGTTAAAACGTAAAGTTTTAGACAATTTATATAAAATAGTATTTAGATAATTTATATAAAAACTATTAAAAATAATCATATCCTGTGAAGGAGTTTGCAGTTCTCAGTTGTTCTAGTTCAGCCTGAAATTGAGATTCTTAGTGTTGCAACATAAAAGGAAGCTTTATGGAGGAAATATGACATCTCTGCCCAGATGCATAAGGAGGAGAGTTATTTTTAAAAATGTTTTCTTATGAATATATATATTATACTGAGAAGTAGCTTTAAAAAGCTAGTTTCTATTTCAGGGTCATTGGTAGGAGTTACATAGGTTGCTCAGGTCTATTAAATTTAATTTAATAGGTCTATTTAATTCTATTAAAAAAATATTTTTTAAAGCATTTTGATGTCACCAATCAGCCTAATTTGTCTTGACCTGGCCTATCTAAGTAGCATTTTTTTTTTAATGTGAATCAAATTAAGATGTTGAGATTCTGTCAATACCATGAAACAGTCATGTATTATGTGTCCTCCTACAACAGGAGACAGTTCACTCCGTTTTCATAGCAGTGTCTCACTCTCCTCCAGGAATAGTGTAAGGAAAGGTTAGAGTCTGGAAATCTCTCCATTTGTATCTTTGCTCCTCCCAAACCCTTTGACTCTGTGAATAGCAAGCCACCCTTCCTTATCTCTCACTTTTGGTTTCACTCACATATATGTAGGATTGGCAGTGTATTCTAACAATTCACAAGAACATGTCAGATGAACACGTCTGCCACTTACTAGGTCACTAGGTTTGTGACCTTGTATAATTCCCTGAACTCCCAAAGCCTTGGTTTCTTCACTGATGAAATAGGCATAATCATAGTACCTACCTTGCAATATTGCTATGAGGATTAAACAAGGTTGTGTATTAAAGCACAAGTTTGGTTACACATCGTAAAGGAAGAGTTCAGTGAATGATAGCAGATAGGGTTATTTTTGCTGTTTGGGAATGTTTCAAGTCTTATTCACAGCTCTACCAGAAAATGATCTTGAAAGGAGGTATGAAACAGTGCGTGCAACAGTGTACAGATAGCAGGGTCAGTGTTGCAGTAATAGAAGAACCCGAAAAAACTGTGGAGTGTGTGAATGATATCTGTAAATTTTCTTTATGCCATTTCTGTATTTACTACTCTTTCTAAGGAGAGTGGAAGCAGGGAAGAGTTGACTGTAGACTTAAATATTTAGTAAAAAAAAAAAAAAATGAGCCTGCTAAATTTGGCTTTAGTAACGTTTTTCTCCTTGTTTTTCACTTCTGAGAATTTCTTCCAAATTTGATAGCACAACTCAGGAAAGCAACATGGCAAAGTGTTGATTTCTTAATTCATTTTCTCACGAGAGTTTGTTGGGTTTTTTCGGACTGGCTCACTACCAGGTTAAAGTCAGGACTATGTTTTGAGATTTTAGATCAGCTGGGGGCTGGGGGGGGAACCAGGTTGGGTTTTCAAGGGATGTGTTTTTTTGGTTTTTGTTTCAGGCAGAGGGGGACTAGAACCAGACTGTGAAGAACATACACTTGAATGTAAAGAAGAATGTTTTTCTCTTTTCACCATGTTATTCTCTGGGAGGTAATATCCTGTGACAGGTTAACTAACTTTGTATTGAAAAATGTATTGAAAACAAATGAATTTTTACCTAAACAGATTTTCATGGGGCTGTGTTAACAAAACAGTTATGAAATTAGGGAGCACCTTCAGTAAATTTACTAAACAAAACAATGGAACTACTTATGCTGCTGCTAAGTCGCTTCAGTCATGTCCGACTCTCTGTGACCCCATGGACTGCAGCCTACCAGGCTCCTCCGTCCATGGCATTTTCCAGGCGAGAGTACTGGAGTGGGGTGCCATTGCCTTCTCTGGAACTACTTATAGAGTACTTGAAAAACCTTTAGGCCTTGTGGAAGTATTTCTAGTGTTTGAGATGTCCAGGTTTTAATCTGTGGTCCGACTACCTGGTAGCCAGTCCCTCGGTTAGTCTGTGCCTCATCCTTGTTTTTCTGGTACCCCTCCCAATTTTACAGTTTGAAGGCCCATCACACTGCCACGAAGAAACACTCTGTGTGCACCTACCCCACTCATACCCTTATCACCTCATTCCTGGATTACCACAATTGCCTTCCTTCACTTCCCTCTTTTTTCCAGCTCATCCTGATTAACCTTCTTTAAATGCTACTGCTTTCAGCACACCTCTCCCCTTACTGGAAAGCTTCATTGGTTCCCTGTTATCCACCATGTTAAGTCTAACCTCTTCTGCCTGACCTTTGACGCCCTGTCTAATCTGTCCCATACTACTCATCCAACTTCATTTCCTATGTTCCTTGGTCCGTTCTTTCTGCCACTGAAGTCAGTCTCTCTGGAATGTTGTGCTGATTCAAGTGTTGAGCCTCTGTTACTAGTTATTTCGCTCAAAAAGCCCTCCTCCCTTCTCTGCCTCGTCAGATTTTACCTTTTCTTCAAGACCCTGTGTAAAATTTACTTCCTGTTTGAAACTTTTCCTATTCAATTCTTACTGTTTTGCTGCAAACTCCCAGGTGATTTTTTAAAATTGAAGCATAGGTGATTTACAGTGTTGTATTAGTTTCAGGTGTATAGCAAATTGATTCCATCATACAAACATATATATCTGTTTCTTTAGATTTTTTCCCCCTCATAGATTATTATAAAATATTTAGTTCCCTGTGCCATATAGTAGGTCCTTGTTGGTTATTTATATTATATGTAGTAGTGTGTATATTTTAATCCCAAACTCCTAATCTATCCCTCCTTGTCCCCTTTCCCCTTTGGTAACAGTACATTTGTTTTCTGTGTCTGTGGGTCTATTTCTGTTTTGTGTATAAATTCATTAGTATCATTCTTTTCTTTTTTACTTTCCACATATAAGTGAAATCATATGATGTTTGTCTTTCCCAGGTGATTTTTAAATTAGCAATCCAGTGAACGAAAATATGCATAGCATTTTACATTGTCCGTTGTCTCATCTTCACTAATGATGTCAGTATTTTGAGTACAAGGACAATATCTTACAATTAAATCTTTCACCATTCCTAGCATAATGCTGAGGTACCTAACTATGACTTGAAGGAAAAGAAAACAAAGTAGTAAATCTATTTCATCATACCGGTCTTAAGTCAAGTCAGCAATCCTAGTAATATCGAGGGGACCTGAATAGTTTTCCAGCTTGGTGCAGATCTGTCACTTCATTTATAGAAATATGCAAGGCAGATGAAGACAGTTTTATAAACTGGTTATAGTTTGACATGTTTACATTTCTTTATGAGAAACTATGTGTGTGTGTATCTGTATGGTTTTCTTTCTTAAAATGATATAGCCAGCCTCACATGGAGAGTTTTAGTCCTGATATTAACCTTCAGTGTTTTGCAGAATAGGTTAAATATGATCAATACATTTTATATAGCCAAGAAATATTCTTACCCAGCTGTTTAAATGTATTGTAATTAAGTGCCTGCTATGTGTAAGGTTAGGCTCTGTAAAGGTATACTGAAATTAATTGCATATGATTCCTGCTCTTAGGAAACTATCAGAATTCTATTAGGGAAGACAAACTATATATTCAGAATTTGAAACATAAGAATACTTGTTACTTCAGTTGAATATCTTGCTTTCATTCTCAGTCTCCTATTGTTTGAAATAGTAAATTCCTTCCTTTGTATTGATGCGAGAGAGCATTTAGGACCCCCCAAATGAAAACTTTTTGTTTTCCCCTTTATTATTTTTCCAATTTTTTTTGAGATATAATTGACATATAAGTGTATTAGTCTAAAGTATACATGTAATGATTTGATATATGTATATATTGTGAAGTGACTACCATTGTAAATTTAGTTAACATCAATCAAGGTATATAATGTAACATGATAAATATAATCAACATTGCTATATGTTGTATATGATAGTTTCTAAGAGAGTAAATCCTAAAGAGTTCTCATTACATGCATGCACACACACACACACACACACACATACACACACACTATCACTTTTCAGTTATAATTTTTTTTCCACTGGGAGAGAGATTTTAAGATTTACTCTTTTAGCAACTTTCAAGTATACAGTACAGTATTGTTAACTGTAATCACCATGCTGCACATGACATCTCCAGAACTTACGTATCTTTTAATTGTAAGTTTTTACCTTTTGATCACCTTCACCCATTTCCCCCACCTCTGGAAACCACCAATCTGTTCCTTATATGCGTGAATTATTTTTTTTTTTAGATTCCATGCGTAAGTGAGATCATCTAGTATTTATTTTTCTCTGTCTGACTTATTTCACTTACCATAGTGTCCTCAAGGTCCATCCATGTTGTTACAAGTGGCAAGATTTATTTCTTTTTATGGATGAATAAAATTGTATTTTATACTTTCCTTTGGATATAGACCCAGAAGTAGAATGGCTGGATTATTTGGTAGTTCTGTCTTTAACTTTTTTTATTTATTTATTTGGCTCCTCCAGGTCTGAGTTGCAGCATGGTGGGATCTTCGTTTCAGCATTCAATCTCTTAGTTGTGGCATGTAGAATCTTTAGTTGTGGCATACAGGATTCTTAGTTGTGGCATGTGGCATCTAGTTCCCTGACCAGGGATTGAACCCTGGCCCCCTGCACTGGGAGCCTGGAGTCCCAGCAATTGGGACAGGAAGTCCCTGTCTTTAAATTTTTGAGGAACCTCTACACTGATTTCCACAGTGGCTGCATCAGTTTACATTCCTACTTTTTAAAGAAAAATATGTGCCTTCTTTTGTATTAATGTCAAAGAACAAGTAGGATACTGAAATGAGAACTTTCAAAATACAAATGAAAACTTTCAAAATAGAAAATGTTTTATATATGTAAAAGTACGAGTATTTGGAAATGTCATTGCTTTGGATTTTGTGTTGATGTTTGGTTGTAAATACAGCCAATAATAACACTCTTTATTCATTTGCTTATTCAGTAAATATTTACTGAGTATCTATTTGTGTCAGACCTTGTGCTAGTGCTGAATAGGATTATGTCTTTTCTTTAACCGATGGGCAAAAAGTTAAGCTATTTGGCTAATGCAGTACTAGAGTGCTCCATATGATGCTGTTTAACACATAGGAAACATACTGAATCATCCCCTATCCTGATTACCTGAAGTAGTGTGAGCAAAATATCTATTTTTTATTCCTGGTTATGCTTCAGACTTGTTAACTTAAACCAGTTATTTAAACCTATTACTCCACAAAATGGAAATAATAATAACAACTACTGATTATTGATTGCTTGCTAGGTACCAGATACTGTAATATGTGCCTTACATATCAAATATCTCAATGAATCCTATAACTCCTTTACTAAGTAGGTCTCTCTCTCACACACACACACATGCACACTCACACAGACACATACTTAATAGTACACTGATGGTCAAAGAAGTTAGGTCTTTGCTCAAGGTCAGTGGAAGAACCTGGACTAAAACTCAGTTCTGTGTCTCTGGTCATAACCATCATTCTATACCTTTCACTATGAAGATTAGAATTAAATAAGTTTGTAACATGCTGTACTACTAGTGCCCACAGGATAACTGCTACAAGTCCAGGATGCCATTCATATTTGACAATAAATGCTGGTTAGATAATGTGCCAGTGATAAAAGTTGAAGTTATGGACTATTCAATACAGCTTACTATTTTAAAAAATCATTTTTAAGTATACAAAATGACAATAAGGTTTTTCAGTTTATATGAAAGGCTTTATATGAAAGTTTTTTCAGTTTATATGAAAGGCTTTATAGTTGATATTATTTCATGAGTCTCACAGGTTTGTGAGGCATTAATAATTCTCACTTTATATATGATGCTGTTGAGGCTTAGAGATGTTAAGTAATGTTCTTAAGATCACACAGCTGGTTAGTGGCAGAAGTAACTTAAACCTAGATTTGCTGACTCAAAGGTCAGACTTCTTTTCAATTATACCACAAATCCAAATCAAGTTATTCAGGAGACCAAACTCAAAACTATCTTTTCTTTTTTTTTTAAAGTTAAGCTAAAATTTACATAAAATTCATCATTTTAAAGTGTACAATTCAGGGTTTTAGTATATTCATGATATTGTGCAACCATCACCACTGTCTAAATTCCAGAACATTTTCATCACCCCAAAAAGAAACCCTGTTACTCTCAATTACTTCCATCCCCTGGCAACCACTAACTTACCTTCTGTCTCTGTGGGTTTACCAGTTCTAGATATTTCATATAAATGGAATCATATAGTATATGGCCTTTTGGGTCTGGCTTCTCCAGCATAATGTTTTCAGGCATCATCCATGTTGCATATATCAGTACTTATTCCTTTTTATGGCTTAATTCTATTCCATTATGTGGGCATTCCACATTTTGTTTGTTCATTCTTCAGCTGATGAACATTTGAGTTGTTTCCACTTTTTGGCTTTATGAATAATGTTGCTATGAACATTCATGTACAAATTTTTGTGTGAACTTATGTTTTCAATTCTCTTGGGTATAGGCCTAGGAGTAGAATTGCTTATTTTTGTAAAATAATTCAAATTAAAGCATTTTAACTCCTTTATTAAATACCAGCCCAAGACACACACACACACACACACACCAGCCCAAGACACACACACACACCCCATTGTTTATTTAGCTTATTTGTTTCCCAGATCTTTTCTTCAGAAATAAGGCAGAGGCAAACTTTAGCTCAGATCCTGGTAAGTAGTCTCTCATTCTAAATGAATATAATCTGCACTGCCTACTACATTCAAGACACTATGGAGGACAAGTAAATAAGATTCCTACTGCTGGTCGTATTCAATTAATGAAATTAAGAAATGTCCATGTCCTTTCAAAGCAAGACAGAATGACATCAGTGCTACAAAAAGTTGTTAAGTACTTTCTACACATGAAGAATGAAGAAATTACTTCTGTACCAGGTAGATGGGGGTAATTTGGAGATAATCTGAGCTGAGTTTAAATACTTAGTAACTTATTCAGCAGGTGTGGTAGGATATAATCAATGTATTTTTTTTAGCCCAGTTCAGACATTGTGAATAAAGTATAGAATACTTAGGGATAGTATTCTGTCCCTCAGATCAAAGGCCCTCGAATCACATACCAAGAGGTTCGAATTTTAAATACTAGACGTTGGAGAGCCATTTACAGTGTTTGATTAGAGACTGATGCAATCAGAGCCTTTGAAAGACTACCCCACCAAGAGTTCCTAGAATGCCTTAACAGAAGAAAGAGATTGGGGATGCGAACTTGGACTGGGAATGAGGTTCTGGAATTAGGACAGCCTCCAGGGAAAGATGAAAATCAGTCTGTAAAGAGATTCATTGAGGGCATCACAGCTTGGGGGAGAGAGCTGAAAGCATATCAGATAAATAAGAGAAAGTATAGAGAGGAGAGAAGAGGCCCAGTACAGATGCTGTGTTAAGAGGTAAAGTGAAAGTGAAGTCGCTCAGTCATGTCGGACTCTGTGACCCCGTGGACTGTGGCCTACCAGGATCCTCAGTCCATGGGATTTTCCAGGCAAGAATACTAGAGTGGGTTGCCATTTCCTTCTCCAGGGGCTCTTCCTGACCCAGGGATCAAACCCGGGTCTCGCATATTGTAGGCAGACGCTTTACCGTCTGAGCTACCAGGGAAGCCCATGTTAAGAGGTAAGAGGAGGACAAATCGGCAGAGATGGTTGGAAAGAAAACATTAGAGCAAAGCGCCATATGTACCAGGAAATGAGAGCCTTGTAGGGAGACACTGCATGAATGTCACGAAAGGATCCACCTGAGAAGGATCCTTTTGGGTTTGGAGATGAGGAGATTAAGAGCTGGTGAGTTTGTTAGCCCCAGGGCGTCTTCCTGTCAGGGCAAGTTCCCTCCTCTCCCCTCAATAAATGATACCTTGAGCATATTGTAGGCCAAAAAGAGTATATAAAAAGCAATGAAAGATTTAAGAAAATGGAGAAAAGTGAATTAATGAAATGAGAAGGTAGTAGGCTACAAAATTATGAGGCCGTTTCTTGGGTGGTGATGGGAAGAGATATTTTAACCTGAAATAGGAAGCCTGAAGGATGAAGAATTTTAAATTGAAATGGAGAAAAACTGAGGAAGCAGGTGTACATTGAATGGCCTCAATGTAGAATTTTTAGTATTATTGCTTATTAGTAGTGCTAGGTCGACTAGTTAAAATTAGAAAATACCTTGAATTATTATATAGAAAGATTAGATTCTGAATGTCTATCCTATATAAATGTTTTTTGAGCATACCTTTGCCTGTGTATTGAGCATGCCTTTGCCTGTGATTTTAAATAGATTTTTGTTCCTGAAGCATAGTTCCATGATGTAATATAATATATAGACTACCAGTTAGGCCTGTGGAGTCCATTTTTCTGATAATTATTCAAACTGCATATTTTAAGCACTAGTAATAGTTGGAACCCAAATAAGGTATTTTGTTTAAAGATTAGATCATAATCCTTGGTTTGAATTCTTTTATATAAATGTTTTATTCTCTGAAAGATACCTAAAACCAATATTATTGTATGTTCCACAGACTAGATATTTGTTACTTCCATTCTGTAGTGTAGCAGGTACTGTGGAAACATTTTAATCTGCATAATTATTTATTAATATTTAGTTAAATAATAAATATTTATTTACTTAATGACTAAGTTAACATTTAGTTAAATATAAATATTTACTCAAATATTTAATAAATAATGATTTAGTAAAGTACTGATTATTACTTAACTAAATTTAGTGAATTTAGTTAAATAATAATGATGAATTTATATCACTCTGAAATTATAAATTCCCTGTAATGTTATAAAATCAGTTCCTTATTACTCCTGAATTTCAGAATTCCCAGCAAGAAGACTTGTTGGTAAATGTGTGGATATGTAAACTAAAATCTCCTTTATTCTCAACTTTTTCTCCTTTTCCACACAAAATAATGGGAAATCTTTGACCCAATATAACTTTTCTTATATATATTTTAACAAATAAGTTACATATGCTTTTTATTTTAATAAATAGAAAACAGAGTAATTAGAAGAAAATAAGTTATCTTCTATACCCAAATATTTTTTACATATAACCTCTCAGACTTTTTTCAGTTATTTAAAAATAGTAATTTGGAATATTATACTGTATGTATTATTTTAAGGCTGCTTTAAAAAAAAAAAGGCTTTCATAGTATATCTCTATACCATATTAACAAATACTCATCTTTCTGCATCTAAATATAGTTCTTCTACCTCATTTTCAAGCCATCCTTATTAGATGGCTACTCACGATGGGTTATTTCTTTTTAGTTTTTATTCTTCAATTTGTTCTGGATAGTTCCTCAGTTATTCTATCTCCACTACAACTCTAGGTTTTTTTCCAATCATAGGAAATTCTACAGCAGATAGATAAGAAATTACTTTTCAAAATATGATTTACTTATTTTTTTCAGATAGGAAGAGTGAATAGCATTATCATACTATATGTCTCAACCAAGCCTACTGTTGTTTAAGAATGTTTCCCATCTTCTCCATCCAGAAACATGAGCTAGTAGTGTTCTGACAGTTCTACCAGCCAACAAGGGCTTCAAGGGATACATACATATCTCCTGAAACACATGGCTGTTTCCTTGGCCTTCATCTGTTCCAGAGGAACTCTAGCTCCGCTTCTTCCCTTAGACTGTCACCAGTCTTCCTTCCTCTCATATTCCCACCTATTCTGGATGTTTCGTTCAAGTTTTACATTTAAACCTCTTGGTTATGGGTCCTTTAGGATCATCATTAACAGGGGAGAGAATCTGGATTTATTCAAAAGAACCAATTACTATAGTCCTTTGATATCTTGTCCATTATGTAAAGGCTATATTTCAGCCTCCTCAATTTAATCTATTCTCTTTGTATTATTTTAAATTTTTTTCATCATCTGACCCTAAAAAACACATGTCTTCATTCTCATCTTAAAATTGTACTTCAAATTTATATCACAATAGTAAATCTGAATACAATTTAGAAGCTCCTTCCAAAGAGTAGATATGATTCAGTAGGCCTGGTTGCTTTTTTTTTTTATTTAATAATTGACTTATTTGGCTGCTCTTGGTCTTAGTTGCAGCATGTAGGATCTAGCTTGCTGACCAGGGATCGAACCTAGGCCCCTTGCATTGGGAGTGTGGAGTCTTAGCCACTGGACCACTAGGAAGTCCTTGGTTTTTAACATTGTATTTAATGACTAGGAGTTTGAGTAAACTTAGCTTACAAAATTTAAGTGATCCTAAACTGGATTTGTTCTTCTTAGAAGAACAAATTGAATTCTAACTATCCCTGACAAGGTGAACGGGTGCATGGGTATTAACAACAGGAGAAAGTTAAGTAGAGGACATATGATTCACTGAATTAAAAACTGAAGTATAAATACAGCATGGGGCTCCAGACTAAAAAAGCATGACAGAAAGAGAACTAGTGTTAAGTATGGGACAGTAAATTATTGTTATCATTTTAAAGGCCACAGAACTATTTATAGTATTATTAAGATGTTATTAACTGATCATGACTTATTTTACAGTTAAGAAGGAGCCTTATTAATAAATTTATTTTTGACTAAGTTTTCTCCGTCATTTCCAATATGCATTCGGAGAGTAGGAAAAGAGAAGAAAGAGGGAAAGAGAGGGAGAGACGTACGCAAGTGATAAAAACAAAAACAAAACAAACAGGACTGTGAGATCGGAAAGTTCTAATTGCCACATATCTTTCATGTTATTGAACATATTGAAAAGTGATAGTGCTCATAGCACATTTCTTAGATATTTCCATCATTGTCAAATATGAATAGGTATTGTTGATGTTAACACTGCTTCTCCCTTGTGAGGCAGGTAAGATGGATGGTTAGGTTAGAATGTGATATTCCATCTGTTCTGTACATTAACAGAGATTTACACCTGTACTTTTATATAATAACTGAACAGTTCAACTCTATAATTGCCGTACCGCAATCTAGTGAATTATATTTGCTTTGATACCTTCATTTACTTTGTTTTAAAAGAATCAAGGACTTGAATTTTTTTATTTTGATAAATCAGAAAATGTTGGAATGTACACAGGATAAAGTGCCACTAGTAAATGAGGAACTCTGGGAGAAAATGAGTGACATCAATATAAACAATAAAAATAAACAGGATTAGAAGTCAGTTCATTGTCAACATTCTAAATTTTCAAAGTCCATGCAGGGCTTTTCTTTTTATGTTGTAGAACTTGAAACAGTTTAAATCCTGGGAATTTTAAAAGATGCTCTGAGTTTAAAAGAAAACATTAAATCTCAAATTTTTCCATCTTCAAATTACTTTCTTTAAGCACTTCTTTTAAAACCAAATGTATTAATGGTTTAATTTGGTATCATTTGGCACTTGGTATTTTATAGTTTGCTAATGTACCTAATGCAGTTCCCTACGCATATCAAACACTCACTAAGTGTTGTTAATTATTTTACTGGGCATTCTAAGCCCCAGGCTTAATGTAAAGTGTCACATATATGGAGTGCACAGAGACTCCTGAATTTCCATAACAAACTTTTGCTTTTAATTTATACCATAGTAAACTGCTCTCTACAATTTACTAATGGATATGGAAGAGACCGTAGTATACTTTTTTTAAACCTAGGAATTACCATTAAAATTTGATATGCAAACTTCAGATGACCTAGTAGTTTCTAGCTACAGTATCACACAAACATCAAGTATTTTATGTTACATTTTAAATTTATCGATAGTATACAAGTTTATAACTTTTTTTGTAATATCATCTGATTAAAGAGTCTATGGCATTTACTATGTTGATTTCTGTAGGCTTCTGTAGAGTGTAAGATGCTAACCTTTATTATTTCAAATCTTGAGCTAAATGTGTTTCTTACTTGTATAACAAGATCTTTTCAACATGGGGAAAATATTAACTTTACCTAGCTTTATAAAAGAATAAAATCCAAAGTCATTTCATGTTGTGCTAATAAAACTTTTACTGATTATGTTTACATAGCACTGTCTGTCAACAAATTAAAACGTAGTCTGTAGTTGTCAGCAGATTGATTTCTCATGCTAGCTTTCTCACTGGAAACACAATATTATAATATTGAAGCTGCCTACTGTCTGAGATGAGGAAGCCACAATCCCTCCAAACACTGAAATCCTATGATTTCAAGTTAATTTCAAATGAAGGAGAAACTATTTGGCCAAAGTAAAACAGGGAAAATGTTAAAACACGCAAGTGAAAGATTACAAAAGAGTTTTCTTAGCATGATTTAGTGGATTCCCTTATTAAGAATCTTATTAAGATCATTATTATAGGCAGTTTTGTACTTTAAACTGACCGAAAAAGGAAGTGTTTTTAAAACAGGGAAAAATGAAATCAAACCTCCCCCACCACCACTCTTTTTTAAGTTTTTTTTAGCTTGACCTAGTAGCCATATATTTGTAGCACGCATATCAACATTGTCCTTCTACGGTGACTTTATCTGGTTATTTACTCATAAGATTTAATTATTTAAATTCATTAAAATTTCTAAATTCCATTTCTACAGCATATTGAATTATTGACATTAAAATAAAATTTTGACAGATCAATTAACCACAATATGGGGACCTAAACTTTGTCTCGTATAGAAGACAGTAGAGCAGAAAAAAAAATTATGAGGCAATCTGGGAACTTTGAAAATTTGGCCTTATTTTTGATGACATTGAAGTTGATTGTTAAATTTTAGTTATACTGATGGTATAGTTACTATGTTTTTAAAAGTAGTTCTTTTAGAGAATCAGTTTTAACTGTTTAAGGATGAAGTGGTATATCTAGGTTATGTTTCAAAATAATGGGGAGTGGACAGTGAGTTGATAATTTAAAGCTGGGCCTCAGGTGGTTCATTATACTGTTCTGTCAACTTTTCATTATATGTGACTTTTTCTATAATAAAAAAAAAATAACTTTTAATACTCATCTGTGAGGCTTTATATATAAAACTATTTTAAAAGTTTTTATTCCTTGTAAAATGAAAGAAAAGGATTACCTACAATAAATCGCACACCTCACCATTCTCTTCCCATAATCTACGTTCCTCTCTTTGCTGTTAGAAAAGAACTGTTAAAATTGTCACACAGTGGAAAAAGAAAGCAGGGGGTATATAATGTTCATCGCAGCACTATTTATAATAGCCAGGACATGGAAGCAACCTAGATGCCCATCAGCAGATGAATGGATAAGGAAGCTGTGGTACATATACACCATGGAATATTACTCAGCCATTAAAAAGAATTCATTTGAATCAGTTCTAATGAGATGGATGAAACTGGAGCCCATTATACGAGTGAAGTAAGCCAGAAAGATAAAGAACATTACAGCATACTAACACATATATATGGAATTTAGAAAGATGGTAATGATAACCCTATATGCAAAACAGAAAAGGAGACACAGAAATACAGAACAGACTTTTGAACTCTGTGGGAGAAGGTGAGGGTGGGATGTTTCAAAAGAACAGCATGTATATTATCTATGGTGAAACAGATCACCAGCCCAGGTGGGATGCATGAGACAAGTGCTCGGGCCTGGTGCACTGGGAAGACCCAGAGGAATCGGGTGGAGAGGGAGGTGGGAGGGGGGATCGGGATGGGGAATACGTGTAAATCTATTGCTGATTCATGTCAATGTATGACAAAACCCACTGAAATGTTGTGAAGTAATTAGCCTCCAACTAATAAAAATTAAAAAAAAAAAGAAAGAAAGAAAGAAAGCAGGGGGTATAAAGTCATCTCATTATACCTGAAGGAATTATATTTAACCCCTTTGCTCTTCCCTTTCCAACCTGGCAGAGAGTTTTGCGGGGCGAGAAGGAGGGTGGGATGGTTCAGCCATGTTATCATCACATTAGAAAGATGCCATTCAATTGTACTGACGTTTTATCATAAACAAGTACTATATGTATACACACACAGAAACGTGTGGAAAGTACTTATAGTTACTCTCTTTAATTCAGATTTATAATTAAGTCTCTCCAAAGATCAATATTTTATTTACTGAAGCTATAACTTGCTGTTAAGATAGTCATTTTGAGATCAAAATAATAACATGCAAAATTTTGTTAAATATAAAAATAATTTATTATTTCAAATTTTTAAAAATTGGTAAATGGGAAATTTCAAAATAGAAACTAAAATAGCATGCTTCTATTGGAAGAATCTGCAGAAAAGACCAATTCAATAAATGTCTTTACTTCACAGTCTTGTGATATGATTCATTACATAGATTTAAAGATAACAACGTTATAACCCATTAAGGTCAGCAATTACAAACACTTCCATGAATGCAGGACTTTGGGGAATTGAGTTTTCTGGGAAATTGGTAATGAAGAATTGAGAATTTTCATTCATTTCAAGTACTTTTCTTGGTTTCTCACCTTCTCTCTCTCTCTCCTCCCTCCTATGCATCTCCCTCACTGCCATCAGAGTTAACTTTCTAAAAGAAAAATCTGATCATCATTTACTGGCTTCAAAAACTAGTATCACCACATTGCTCATATGAAAGCACTATTTGCCTTAGTGTCAAATCCATAATTCTAGCTTCACCCACTGCCTTCCTCTTTAGAGAACTGTAAACTCAAGTACAACAAACTGCTGGCCCCAGGAAATCCTGTACTTTTCTTATACCACTGAGCTTTTGAATGCCCCATTCCCTCTGCTTGGAATGGTTTTTCTCCTCTTGCCCATCTCATCTTATAAAAGTGTGCTAAAAGATCACATCTTTGAAGTTTTCCCCCAGACCACCCAGACAATGCTAGTTATTCCTTCCTCTGCTTTCATAAGCACTTTTCAGCATATCACTATTGTTTATACTGTATTCTAACCATTTGATGGTGTTTACTACCTTTTCTATTGTTTTCATTCATTTAATCATTCATTCATCAAGTGAATAGTTATTATATTCTGTTTTGACTGTTTTGACACTGGAGATAGAGTGGTAATTAAAACAATCTCTGCCCTCTGCTAGTGGAGACACATTAAAAAAAAATTACAATGAAAATATTTATATAATAACAATTGTGACATCAGTGAAGGTGGGGTCTCAATACCTCTATAGATTGCCCACCCTTCTTTCTCCCTACCTCCAGGCCATTGGCACTTAAGCTAATGCCTCACATAGATGAGCAACTCAATAAATGTTTTAGAAAGTCAGCAATGAATATATAACTATACATGAGCTATATGGAACTTTTAAATTAAGCTTTACTTTGAGATTTTATAGATTCACACTCGATTGTAAGAAATAATACAGAGATACTTCATATGCCCTTTTACTTAGTTTTCCCTAATGATAGCATCTTAAAAAGACTATAGTACAGTAGCACAACTAGGATATTGATATTATTCAGATGTCTCCCAGTTTTCCTGCCCTTCCTCTCTGTGAGAGAGTGTTTGTGTGTGTGTATTTAGACCTATGCAATCACTCACATGTGTGGGCTGCATATCTATCACCACAGTTGAGATGAAAAATAATTTCATCACCACACCTGCTCACATCCCCTTCTACGCAGTCTCTATCCTTAACCTGTGGCAACCACTAATCTGCTCTACATTTCTGTAATTTTGTCATTTCAAGAAAGTTGTAAAATAGGATCATACAGTGTATAACTTTGGGGATTGGCCTTTTTTTCCTTTAAACGCAGAATCTGGGGATTTTTCCAGGATATTTCATGTATCAATAGTTTATTCCTTTTTATTGCTAAGTAGTATTCCATGGTATGGATATACTACAACTTCTTTAATCATTCATCCATTGAAGGACATCTGAGTTGTTTTCCAGTTTTCAGCTCTTACAAATAATGGTTGCTATGAACATTTGTGTATAGGTTTTTATGTGAACATAAATTTCCATTACTCTGGGATAAATGCCCAGAAATGTAATTGCTGGGTCATGTGGTAATTGCATGTTTAGTGTTATAAGAAAGTGCCACACTATTTCCCAGAGAGCTGTACCATTTTATATATAGCAGAGCAGTATAGCAGAGATCCAGTTTCTCCATATCCATAACATCCTTTGGTTATGTCACTATTTTTTATTTTAGCCATGTCGATTGGTTTGTAGTAGTAGCTCATTGTGGTTTTCATTTGCATTTCCCTAATGGCTAATGAGGTTGAACATCTTTTCATGTACTTATTTGTTATTTGTATATCTTCTTCAGTGAAATTAGTATTTGTCTTTGCCTATTTTCTAATGAGATCTTTTTGGGGGGGCTTGTTTTTGTTTTTTTTACTGTTGAGTTTTGAGAGTTCTAATATTTTTTACCTACTAGTCAGGTATGTGGTTTTCAGATATTTCTTCTCAGTCTATATCTTGTCTTTTCATACTTTTTTGCAGAGCAGAGGTTTTAAGTTTTGATTTACTACAGTTTATCTATTCTTCCTTTTATGGATCATGTTTTTGGTGTCAAGTCTAAGAGCTCTTTGCCTTTGACTAGATCCTATAGATTTTCCCTGGTGCTTTTTTCATAAACATTTTATGATTTTATGTTTACATTTAAATTCATAATCTATTTCAGTTAATTTTTGTATAAGGTATGAGGTTTAGGTCAAGGTTTATTTTTAGCCTATGGATCTTCAGTTACTCTGGCACCATTTGTTGAAAGAGTGTCCTTCCTCCATTGAACTACTGTGGCACTTTGTCAAAAATCAGTTGGATCTATTTGTGAATCTGTTTCTAGGTGTTCCATTCCGCTCAATTGACCTTTGCGTCTCTCTCTCTGCCAGTACCAACCTATCTTGGTTACTGCTATATTCTAAGCAATATTACAGTATTGGGTGATTCCTGATATTTATTGTTTTTCAAGATTGTTTAGCTATTCTAGCTTTTGCATTTCCATATAAATTAATGAGTTTTACTATGTCCACAAAAAACCTTGCTGAAATTTTGTATTTAAACTATTAATCAGCATGGAGAAAATTGGCAACTTTTCGAAATTGAGTTTTCTGATTCTTGAACATGGTATATCTCTTCATTTACTTAAATCTGTGATTTCTTTCATCAGCAGCTTGTAATTATCAGCATGCAGATTATGTATATGTTCTTTTCATTTATACCTAAGTATTTAATATTCTGTGGAGTAATTATAAATGACACTGTTTTTAATGTTAGTATCTGTGTGCAGGTTATTGTTAGTATGTAGAAATGATACTGATTTTTACAGGCTTCTCTCATATCTTTGTGACCTTGCTCAACTCACTTATTAGTTCTAGTTTTTAATAGATTCCTTGCGATTTTCTATCTAGACAATTATATTTCTGCAAGTAGGGACCATTTTATTTCTCAATCTTTATATGTTTTTCTTGCCTGATTGTCCTGGCTAGAAATCTTCAGTACAGTGCTGAATAGAAGCGACAAGAGAGGACATCCTTGTCTTGTTCCTGATCTTATGGAAAAACCATCATCTTTGACCATTAAGTATGATATTTGCTTTCATTTGTTTGTTTTTTGGTCAATGCTCTTTATCAACTTGAAGTAGTTCACTGTTCCTAACTTGCTAAGAATTTTTATCATAAATGAGTGCTGGATTATGTCAGTTTTTTCCTGCATCAATTGATATGATTATATGACTTTTCTTCTTTAGCTTGTTGATAAGGCAGATTACATTCAAATATGGAACCACCCTTGCATACTTCAATAAACCTTTCTTGGTTATGGTGTATAATTCCTTTTATACATTGTTAGACTCAATTTGCTAATATTTTGTTGAGGATTTTTATGTATTACTTTTTTTAAAAATTTTACTGATCCTTTTTCAAAGAATCAGCTTTAAATAGCTTTAAATTTCATTGATTTTGCTTATCCCCCCCCTTTTTCAATTTCATAGACTTCCGCTCTTATTTTACTATATCCTCCCTTCTGCTTACTTTGGGTTTATGTTGCTAATCTTTTTCTAGATTCTTAAGAAGTTCTTTAGAAACTTGGATTATTGATTTGAGACCTTTCCTTTTTCCTAATGTAAGCATTTAGTACTACAAATTTCCCTCTCAGCACTGCTTTAATTGCATCCCATATTTTGATGTCCCATATTTTCATTTTCATTCAGATCTGTGTATTTTTTATTTCCTTGAAACTAATTTTTTAACTCATGCAGTGTCCAAAAATGTTTAATTTTTAATCTAAAGATTTCTTTGTTCTGTTATTGATTTCTAGTTTGATTTCATTGTGGTCAGAAAACATAGTGTGCATGATTTTTAGTTTATTTAGATTTGTTGAAGTTTGTTTTTTGACCTAGGATATGGTGATGTTCCATAGGCACTTGAAAAGAATGTGTATTTTGCTGTTATTGGGTCAGGTATTTTATAAATGTCAATTAGATCATATTGGTCGATGGTGTTCTTCAACTCTTTTATATCTTTGCTTATTTTCTATTATTTAATAATTCTACCAATTACTAAGAGTTGTCTGTTAAAGCCCCCAACTGTAAGTGTAGGCCTGTTTCTCCTTTTAGCTCTCTAAGATTTTTTTTGGTTTTTTTGGTAGTTGGTATATTTTAAAGCTGTTGTTTGGTACATGCACATTTAGGATTGCTGTGTCTTCTTGGTAGATTGATCCATTTGTCATTCTGAAATATCCCTCTTTGTCCTTAGTAATTTTATATTCTCAGAATTCTACTTTATCTGATAGTAACATAGCTACTCCCTCTTTTTTATGCAAATTAGCAAAATATATCTTTTTCCATGCTTTTATATTTTCATCCAACTTATGATATTATATTTGAATTGAGTTTCTTACAACCATCGTATTGTTTGTTTATGTATTTTCATTCACTGTTAGTCTTTTATGTTGGCCACATTAAAATCTTTCTTAGTTCCAGTTTCTGATTCATCTTAGTATTGACATCAGTTGGTTGTTTTTTTTCATTCAAGTTGTGATTTTTGGTATGACAAAACAACAAAATGTTTTTTACTTTTTTATTGTGTGCTGAAATAATGGATATTATGTTTACAACCACTGATCCTCTTTAAATCTTCTATTTTTCCAGGCATTTGCCCTGTTTAGGTTTAGCATGTAGGTTATACACTATTTTATGGGTGGTAGTTTCAATGACAATTTAGTTTTGAGTCTTTTTTTCAATGCAACTTTGATCTACTTTATTCCTCTGGCCCCACTTGAGCTCCCTGCTGGATCCCTGCTCATGCCACCTGTGGGCATGGATGGCACTCCCTTGGACCTCCTAACTTACCATTGTTATTAGGCAGGGGGTGTGAGATGCTGGATCATCATATCCGCTGGATCATCGAAAAAGCAAGAGAGTTCCAGAAAAACATCTATTTCTGCTTTATTGACTACACTAAAGCCTTCGACTGTGTGGATCACAATAAACTGTGGAAAATTCTTCAAGAGATGGGAATACCAGACCACCTGACCTGCCTCTTGAGAAACCTGTATGCAGGTCAGGAAGCAACAGTTAGAACTGGACATGGGACAACAGACTGGTTCCAAATAGGAAAAGGAGTACGTCAAGGCTGTATATTGTCACCCTACTTATTTAATTTATATGCAGAGTACATCATGAGAAACGCTGGGCTGGAAGAAGCACAAGCTGGAATCAAGATTGCCGGGAGAAATATCAATAACCTCAGATATGCAGATGACACCACCCTTATGGCAGAAAGTGAAGAGGAACTAAAGAGCCTCTTGATGAAAGTCAAAGAGGAGAGTGAAAAAGTTGGCTTAAAGCTTAACATTGAGAAAACTAAGATCATGGCATCTGGTCCCATTACCTCATGGGAAATAGATGGGGAGACAGTGGAAACAGTGTCAGACTTTATTTTTTGGGGCTCCAAAATCACTGCAGATGGTGACTGCAGCCATGAAATTAAAAGACACTTACTCCTTGGAAGGAAAGTTATGACCAACCTAGATAGCATATTAAAAAGCAGAGACATTACTTTGCCAACAAAGGTCCGTCTGGTCAAGGCTATGGTTTTTCCAGTGGTCATGTATGGATGTGAGAGTTGGACTGTGAGGAAAGCTGAGTGCCAAAAAAATTGATGCTTTTGAACTGTGGTGTTGCAGAAGACTCCTGAGTCCCTTGGACTGCAAGGAGATCCAACCAGTCCATCCTAAAGGAGATAAGTCCTGGGTGTTCATTGGAAGGACTGATGCTGAAGCTGAAACTCCAATACTTTGGCCACCTCATACGAAGAGTTGACTCATTGGAAAAGACCATGAGGCTGGGAGGGATTGAGGGCAGGAGGAGAAGGGGACAACAGAGGATGAGATGGCTGGATGGCATCACCAACTCAATGGGCATGAGTTTGAGTAAACTCCGGGTGTTTGTGATGGACAGGGAGGCCTGGTGTGCTGCGATTCATGGGGTCACAAAGAGTCAGACATGACTGAGCAACTGAACTAAACTGTGAGATGCTGAATTCCAGGATGGAGAGCATTTCCCCTAGTTAATATTTCCACTCTGTCTCTGATGGTGCTCCTGGAGAACACCCTTCTGCAGCCACTTTCTGCTGCTGATGGAGGGCCAGGAGCTAAGGGTTCTGGGTGGCCTCTGCTACTGGGTAGAAGGCAGGAGACTCCGGGCTTTGTTCCCCTTCTGCTTTTAAGTGAAGGGCTCGGAGATGGCCAGGGGCCACCAGTTTTGGGTGGTTCTCTTCTGGATGAAAGGGGGGAGACAGCAGGCCTCCTTGGGTCCCTGGGGAGAGTGGAGCGGCACACCTGCTACCACCTGTTGTGGGACAAGAATGGGTTGGCCTGCTTGGGTTTTTCTTGGCTGAAGGGATGCAGACCTCTCCCATGCACAGTCTGAGATAAAAGGGAGTGAGACTCTGTCAAGGTGTTCTTCAAATTCTGACGTCACTCCCTCCTCCTTTCTACCTTTCTGAGTCCATTATGGTTATCTGTTGAATTATTGACAGTTCGTATAGTTGTACTTGGAGGAGAGGAACAGGGAGAATTGAGCCATTTCATCCTCAACAAGAAACTTACATGAATTTTTAAAGAGAAATGTTATACAGCTAACACTAAAGCAATAGTGAACATAACTGAATTTCTGATAATGTATCTGATAATGTATTTGTTGCTTCAGGATTTTACATGATTCTGAGTCATCATTATGAAAATCTTTTAACCAGAAGAACTTTATTAAAATAAACTCATACAAAGGAAAATTTAAAGCATGTTTGTTTTTTTTTTACAATCAGTGTAGAAAATGGTAAATTTACCAAACTTATTTTTTTTTATCCTGAGATAACTACGACTTCCCAGTTTTTGTTGTAACAAACTTGAGATTCTGCTTAGCCTCTCAGTTCTTTCTCTTTAAGCTGAACTGGAGCAGCCTGACCAGCATTGTTGGTGTCAAGGAAATTTGAGGTGTTCCCCAGTCCCATCACAGACATGGACCCCCTGAATATCATTTTTAATATGTAGGATAGAGAAGGAGCTTTGGTTGAATTTGTAATGGTTAAGTGACATCAATCTGTAAGTTATAATATGGTTACTTAGTATGTGTTTCTGTTTTATAAAAACAGAATTCCTTTTTTTCTTTTTTTAATTTTGGGTTTTCTAGTCACATCAAATAGGACAAAAGAGACTTTAGATCACATTTAAATGATTTCACAAATTTAATTTAAATAAAGAAACTGATTGCATGATCTAATTCTACCGCCTACCCACACCATTGTGTAATAGACTATGCATGCAGTTCTCTTTATGGAAAATTATATCATCGGGCAGTAGGGAATGACTAATTGACTTAATGACAGGACAGCAGCATAGTTTTTTTCTCTGTGTATTGTAAAGGAGGGATACAGGAAAAGAGTTGTTTAATGAAGACACTTTATTTATTCTTATCTAATTGTAGCCTTATACTAAAAGAGAAGTATAAAGTATAAGGTGCTATTGAGATGTCAGTCGGCCTACAGATAGAGGAGAATTTTTCTGTAATGGTACTTGGAAAAGATGGTTAATTTTAAAAAGATAGAATTCTAAAAGATATTAATGATTTTTTAAAAATGGACATGAATATCTTAGAAAAATAGCTTTGTTTATAACCAAATTATGAGAAAATAAAGTCATATAATAGAAAATGAAGGCTGAATAGTATGGGGGTGGAGGCAGGCTGGTGATAACAAGAAAATCCGTATATAATGATTATCTTTAGTTTTAAAAAAATAAACAATTAGTATAAACAGTAGAGATTCTTCTTCATTTTCTCTCCTATTCATAGGTATCATAGGTGTTAAAAATAAATTTATTAATTTATAAAGTGATAATGATACTTTATAGGTTTCAAAATGCTTTTACTTACTAATAATCATAGATTATATTTTATAGCAGTTTCTAAGTCATCTTTATGTACGTTATTTTATTTTATCCTTGAGACTATCATAAGGTCACATATTATTATCCTCATATTAGGTAAACATCTGACCCAAAGTCACAGGGCAGATGGGACAGAGCCTAGCTTTTGGATTCTGACTTTAGCATGGTAGAATCATTTTCTGGGACCCCATGCTGTCTGCCTCTTGCATCAACTCCCTGTCTACATCAATTCAATAATCAAAGGTAAAACAGTATAGACTTCCTTCTAAAAGAAATGCAACTGAATTCCCTGTTACATTTCTCTTCTCTAGTAATTATTCCTCTTAAAAAATACCAATCCTATGTACATATGTATATATATGTGTGTGTGTGTGTGTGTGTGTATATATATATATATATATATATATGTTGGAAGAAATTCCCCACAACATAAAATGAGACCACAGACCTGTGCATGCTGTATCTAGAGTTTGGTATTGCTTCTTGGTCTGTTGATTGTTTTTAGTAGGTGGCAGTTAATTAGGCAGAGATCCGAGAAACCCAACAGTCTTATTCTTCACACCAAAGGAAGCACTTGTCCAACATTTTCACAAGGTCTATGGTAGTTTCAGACTTAGGAACCTCCTAAACATAAATGAGAATTGTCAAACCAAAGGATCATTGTTCACCAAGATTGCCTTCTGTACCTTTTTACACATTTCTGGCTTTCTTCCTCTCTTTCCCCCTCCTTTTCTTCTTTTCCTTCTTTTTGTCCTCTCCTTTTCTCTGTTTGCCTCTTTTCTTTCATGGTTTCTTTTTCTTATCTTTTTCTTATCTGCCAACACATTTAAAATTTAATGGCCAACTGTCTTCTTTTGTAATCCAAAGAGGTTGCTGTGCAGTATACTTCCTCTTTGCAAGAGTTTCCTCTTTGCCCTACTATCAGCTGGAACCAGATATACACAGACATTATATCTTAACTATCTGGAGAGTGCCTAGGGCCTGAGTTATAATAATAGAGTTTCAGTCAAGAATTTGAATACTACCTAAAAATACACAAAGCTGCTTTGGCATAATTTAAAAATTCATTCAGAAGTGGGATTTTTTTTTTTTTATATTACCACCAGCAGATAGATTTATATTCAGTTCAGTCACTCAGTCGTGTCCGACTCTTTGCGACCCCCTGAACTGCAGCACACCAGGTTTCCCTGCCCATTACCAACTCCCGGAGCTTACGCAAACTCATGTCCATTGAGTTGGTGAAGCCATCCAACTATCTCATCCTCTGTTGTCCCCTTTTCTTCCTGCCTTCAATCTTTCCCAGCATCAGGGTCTTTTCAAATGAGTCAGTTCTTTGCATCAAGTGGCCAGCGTATTGGAGTTTCAGCTTCAGCATCAGTCCATCCAATGAATATTCAGGACTGATCTCCTTTAGGATGGACTGGTTGGATCTCCTTGCAGTCCAATGGACTCTCAAGAGTCTTCTCGAACACCACAGTTCAAAAGCATCAATTCTTTGGCGTTCAGCTTTCTTTATGGTCCAACTCCCATACATGACTACTGGAATAATCATAGCTTTGACTATATAGACCTTTGGTAATGTCTCTGCTTTTTAATATGCTATCTAGGTTGGTCATATCTTTTCTTCCAAAGAGCAAGTGTCTTTTAATTTCAAGGCTGCAGTCACCATCAGCCGTGATTTTGGAGCCCAAGAAAATAAAGTTTCTCGCTGTTTCCATGGTTTCCCCATCTATTTGCCATTAAGTGATGAGACCGGATGCTATGATCTTTGTTTTTTCAATGTTGAGTTTTAAGCCAGCTTTCACTCTCTTCACCTTCATCAAGAGGCTCTTCAATTCCTCTTCGCTTTCTGCCATTAGGGTAGTGTCATCTGCATACCTGAGGTATTGATATTTCTCCTGGCAATCTTGATTCTAGCTTGTGCTTCATCTAGCCCGGCACGTCACATGATGTACTTTGCATATAACTAAGTAAGCCTTGCTGTTTATGATTCTGGCAAATATTTAATATTGATCTTAGTACATTATCTCCTTTTTCCCTATTTAATTTTCCCTAAATATATTCTGAAATAAATGATATTTTTGATGTTTTGCTGAGTTTTTAAAGGTTGAGAATCAATTTGAATTGCTTTGGAATTCCAAGTCTTTCAGGACACAGAATCCTAGTGTGTTCCTATATTAATTCTGGAGAAA